>NW_025336059.1:4680099-4718590 GCF_004798865.1 Varanus komodoensis
TCTGTCTGTCTGTGTCTGTCTGTCTGTCTGTCTGTGTCTGTCTGTCTGTGTCTGTCTGTCTGTCTATCTGTCTATCTATCTATCTATATCCTTGGCAGCAGAGTGACTGGCCATGGGAAAGCTTGGACGAGTCCTGGCTAATGATTCGCGGCTCGTGACATCATCGCCTGGCGCCACTACTCCTTTCCGAGCCTGCGCATGGCCCCCAGGTGCACTGTTGCCCGATGCTCGGCTGCTGGGGCAACTGGGCTCGTGTGCCATCGGTTCGCCACCCCTGGCCTAGACCAAGGCTACCGTTGTGTTGGACGAATCTGCCCCGCTCTGTTAAACTGGTGCTTGCAAGCCCTTAGGGGCTGAGACGGGCCTTTTTGTGCTTCCATCATGAAGCACCATGATTGTGAGAGAAATAAAGGGTTGAGGACAGCATTGTTTAACACAGAGTTTCTGCCCCGCCCCCCCGCCCCCCGCTTAGCCAAAATGGATCCCAGGGCGGGCTACATTGCACTGAATGGCTTACCTTGAAGACTTTGTTGATCTGGTCTATTTCCGACTTCCCTGGAAACAGCGGCTTCTGTGTCAGCAGCTCCCCGAAAATGCAGCCCACAGACCACATGTCGATAGCTGTAGAGTATTCCTGGAAGGGGGGGGGCGGAAGAGCGAGGAAAAGTCTCCACGCTGCTAAATTTGTGGGCCAAGAGCCACAGCTGTGATAGGTAAGTACCGAGGGACAAAGGCTGGACCAGGGTGACGAAAAAGCATGCAGGGAATCCGGAGCAGCGTGCCACGAGAAGCGATGGGACATGTCGCAAATTAAGTGACCATGTTGCACGGCAACCAACCCTTTATGAATGTCAGGAGTTGGACAGACCTGGCTTTTCGCCCCCTTGGCCTGCAACCTGGCCCGAGATTTGGCTAAGGGACATCTCTGGGCAAGAGGGTGAGCCACAGATCCTTGCAATACCTAAATCCCAGAGGGATGGAGGCAAGCCCCAGACTGGAGGTTCTACATCCCCAACTCAAAATTAGCAGAGCTGTTTTATGACCAACTAAGAATTGGGATCCGGGTTTTCCAGTGTCTTGGCAATCCTATGAGGTGGGCTGAGCCGTGCACTGAAAAATTAAACACCAAGACAGCGCTTTATGGCTTTGATTCTGGCTCTTCCCAGTTGTGGCCAGATGCTCTCACAATAACGAATTCACACACGATCTCTCGGCCACAGTAAAAAGGACAAGCCTACGTAAGTTTAGACAGAAAGAGGCCCCTCAGCATGCCTCTGCCCCAGCGATGCTGGGGACGGAACGAGGTTTTTCTGTTTGACCTTGCACGGGGTTGCAGCCAAAGAAGCCAAAGCTTACATGCGCATCCCAGATTAGTGACAGACAAGCGTGTGCCACTCCTGAGTCGTTCGGAATAGTCAAACCCTGCAGGAAAAGGTTTTTTAAAAAGAACTCGTAAGAAACGGCTGCTGTGAATCACAAACCTTGGCTCCGAGTAATAGCTCAGGTGCTCTGTACCACAATGTCACGACGACAGGCGTGTACGGCTTCAGAGGCGACCCGTATTCTCGAGCCAGTCCAAAGTCTCCAACCTGAAGCAAGAGGAACGCAAGAATATTAAAAGGGCTGGGCCTGATCCAGTCTCAAAGGGCCCTGCTCCTTTGGATCTTGCTGCTGGCTTTCATACCCCACAACGAGGTGCCAGCCACCAGCACCAACTTTACCAAAGCGACTGAGCCTCTGGATCGAACTTAGAAGGTTGCTGTGGACCTTCTGGAGCCCCCAGATCAGCCTCGCTCAACCTCAATGCCATCGAAAATAGAGGGACTGACGCTGGGTGGGAAGCCTGAATGATGGCCGACCTTGCTCGTTCAGAACAGGCAGGCCCGGTCAAAATCTACCGTGCAGAGCTTGGCTGAGGCCACAAAAGATTTGCCTGCCTAGACCCTCGGCTCCCCTCTAAGGAAGCTGACAGAGCACTTACTTTTAAAATGCCGGCGTGGCTTAACAGCAGGTTGGAGGTTTTCAGGTCCCGGTGAAGGATCCAGTTGTCATGGAGATGCTTCACCCCGTGCAGCAGCTGAATCATTAGTGTCTTCACTTCCCCTGGAATAAAAGCAGCAAAGATCTCTGAGGGTGGGAGAGAGTGGCGACCTGCCTGCATCTTTCCAGTCCAGTAAGGGAACTGGTCCCGTGCCTTGGGATTTGAGACAGGTCCTACCTGGCAGGAACGGCTGTTTCATGGTCTCCATGAGGCTCTTGAGGTCATGTTCGACGTAATTCATTACTATGTAGATTTTGTCCATGTTGCTGCCAACGACAATTTCCTGCAAACGCAGACAAGAAACTGTGGACGTTCTTAGAGGTAGTTGGCTCCCCTCGACGCCATCATGGCACCTAAGCTCAGCCAAGTGGGCGTTCCTGACCATGCTACCCATGTGCCACACTCCAACAGCATGTAAGAGGTGTGCTCTACTCAGCAAACAAGGGGCGGCAGGCATGTTCTTGGGAGGCAGCTCTGATGGGAAAGTTTCCCATGGGATTGGGGCCAAAGCAGAGCAGGATGCACTGAACCTCAGGTGTGGGGCTGGCCCAGATGGCCTCGCTCCACCCCCACCCCCACCGCACACCTCTGCCAATCATTTGGTGTTTCCCTGACCTTTGCGTTGAGAAAAATCGAACTATGGCTTTGCTCCTGGAACATTTAAGCTAAAATAAATTGTCCCTTTGAGTTACGTTTGGTACTCTGGCCCTGTGCTAGGAACCTAAGGGGAGCCTGCAGGATCAGACCAGGGTCTTCTTGCCCAGCATCCTGATCACACATGGGCCAAGCAGTTGCTCCAGTGGGACACCTGCGGGCAGGAGGCGCCTTCGTCCCTGCCTCCCACCTTAGAGTCCCCCCCCAGAGAGCTTCTCTGAGATTGAGATCAGAGCTCAGGTTGAAAAGGAATCATCAGCGTCACTGCCCTGAAGTTCAGAGCCCCAGTGTGGATTCAGGCTCTAGCGCGCGCTCTCTCTCTCTCTCTCTCTCTCTCTGTGTGTGTGTGTGTGTGTGTGTTTGTATGCTGTTCCCTTGCTATATAGCCTCGGGATGGCTCACAGAAATAAATAAATATTGTACCAATACAGTTAAAAGCCTGGAAACACCCTGGCTGCACAATTAAAACCAATAAATATTAAACATTGTTAAAATATTGTTTGAATAAAAAGGTCTTGGCCTGGCGCCGAAAAACAAACGATGACGGCGCCAGGTGGACCTCTCTGGGGAGCACATTCCGCAGATCTAGCCCAAGCTTTCCCTTTTCCAATGCGGTGATGGGGCCAGAGCTGGCTGAAGAGTGCGGGATGCGTTCACAACAGGGAGAAAACCCACGCAGGGCTCTAGCTGGCCGCACTCGATCAAGTGTCCGCCGTCTTACCCTAACCGTGACAATGTTCGGGTGCTGAGCCTTCAGGATGGTGTTGATTTCACGTAATGAGGTAATGGGGAAACCTTCCTTCTCCTTCTCCATCTTCAGTCGTTTCAGTGCCACAATCTCATCTGGAAAGAATCCCGTGCCGTTTGTTAATATTGGCAATTCTGGCGGGGCTGAACAGGAGCCCGCAGGGCAGACTCCCACATAATCCCATTTCACAGAGGGGTCTCGGACAGAGTGTCACACAAAGCCGGAAGTCCCACGGCTGCTGATGCAAATGAGAAGCAAGACAAGGGGAGCCAAGGCCGGACAGGGCTGGTTTATGGGCACACGCGTGTGACAGGCACGTGCAGCACCACAACCTTGTACCCAGGAACTCCAGAGACGGCGCAAGGAGCCTTCTGGTTACGGGACATATGCCCTTCCTTTAAAAGAGAGCTCTTCCAAAGCGCAGGCTACAATTATCAGTGGCAACCTCCCGCTGATGGGTCTTGAAATAATAACAGGCATGGCAACAGCAATTTATTTCTACACCACTCAGCTCGCTCAGCAGTTTACAGGAATGTAAGTGTGACATCTACAAAGTCAGCCATAGCCAAAAAAGCAACAACAAGGCAGCGTGTTGTGTCGACTGGATGACTAAACAGCGCACTGAAAAGAAAAATTCCTAGCTTTTCTTCGGAAGGACCACGGGGGAGGAAGTGAGCAGGCCATGAACAAGGGAGGATTCCAGAGAGTGCTGGGGCCAAGACTAAAAAGACCCTGTTCCTTGGCGTGGCCACCTGGGACCCCACAGATGATGGCACTTCAAGACGGGGGGAAAGGTTAAGGAGATGCTGGCTGTACTGATGCCAGAGGGGTCTTTCGAGGGGCGAACTGAAGGACGGTGAACAAGGGCCGGCTCTCCATGCACAAGGTCTCATGGCGAGGACCTACTACTTCCAGGCAAAAGGAGTGAAGAACAGATGGTGGGAAGGCGTTTTCTGCACCTTAGACCCTGAAGGGCTCCTGCCGGCCAGGGCAGGCAATTCCAGGCTGAGCAAGCTCATCTCTACTGAGCACTCTAGCGGAACTTTGCGGAAGACATGCCAACCTGTTTTTTTATCCTTGGCTCGGTACACGACGCCATACGTCCCCTCCTCAATCCGGTTCAAGCACTGAAATTCCTCCACGCTGCGGCAGCCCTAGCGAGACGACAGAAAGGCACACATTTCCCCCGAGTTTGCATGAATTATCCCCTTTCCATGAGTCACGTGGAAGGGCGGAGAGCTGCACACTGCAATTCGGCAACTCCTTCACACTCCCAGGATTCTACCACACTGTCTGCTTCACTCCCATAGGGGCTAGAACTTTGGTTCAAAGATATTTTTTAAAAAGGGGGCCAAGAGGCTTTATTCCAGGCAGATGTAACAGCCACCAGGCTATGAGCTGATGAGGCGCAGGGACTGGAAGCAGGAAGAGGAGGCAGCTGCGTGCTTTGCTCAAGTGCGAAGAAGCGACAATGACACACAGTTTGGCCTCTGAGCGGCCCCACCCACGAATACACGACTGGTCGCACCTACTTTTTTGTGAGCCGCCCCGAGGCTTTGTTGCGATGGAGGCGGCACAGAAATGTTTTAAATAAATAAATACTAGCTCAAGGGAGTGGGCAGACAACCTGGACAACATCTCCCATAAATTCTGCCTGCACGGCCAGTGAGGCAGGAACGTGGGAGTGGTGATTCAGAACTCCTGGAAGCCGTTTCTGCTCACTGCAGCAGGGCCTTCTGAACAGGCAGCCCCCCGCCCCCATCTGTCAGGATTCCCAAAGCAGCCACTGGTCCGAGAAGACCGAAGACCCCGGGGGAACAGAGGACGCGTTCGCGCATCGTGCGAAGCCGCCCTGGAGCAGCCCGTCACCGGCGAGACTGGAGAAAGCGGCACGAGGGGTTCTGCCCACCTGCTCAGTGCCCCCGTGGCTGAACCCGCGATAAAATCATTTCCCTGAGTCCAGACATGACAAGTCGTTGCGGGGGAAATGACCCCACAACCCCCCTCCGCCTGGCTTGCTCCCTGCGAGATAAGCCACCCCGCGGAAAGCGCCCCGAGTTCAGATGACACAACCAACTGCGTCATGTGAGCCCAGTCAAAGCCTCGGCCTTCCTAGGAGCAGCTGATACCTCTCGGCCTCTCCGGTGGCCCTGTGGGAACTTAAGTGGCAGGGGAGAATCCCAGGATCTAAGCTGCTCTCCAAACCTGAAGGGCAGGCAGGTATTTAGGTAGCTCTTGCTTCAGCTCCACCGGCGATGACACAGGCGAGTCAGGAAGATAATCCCCCTCCGTCATGGCGTTGGACTGTGGGCTTCCCTCTCCCGCTTCTTCCTCCTCCCCTTCGCTCCCTGCGGAATCCCGGTCAAACCTCGACTCTGTAACTTTAAACGTCAGAATCAGATCGTGGAAGCCGGTGCCTGTTTGCATTCTCCCCCAAAACAAGCTCCCAAGCAAGGCAAGGACACGACATACTCCCGCAGGAGGCTTCGAAGGATCCATCCTCCAGCCGGAGGATCTGCTGAGGTGCCACGCTGATTGACCCTGCTCACCTCCATGCAGGTGTCCCTCCCCCTTTTTCAAAGCCCCCTAAGCCAGTGTGGGTTGCCACATCTTGTGCCAGTGGGTTCTGGACCGCTACGCAAAGGAACATGTCATCTTCGGCTGCCCCAGGACCAAGTGCTAATCAAAACACCATCAGCCACTGAAATATGTATTTGGGAAATGGAAGGAAGGAAGGAAGGACGGAAGGAAGGAAGGGCATCTTGCTGTCATTTTGCACAACAGTACGTCATAATCATACAGGATCCATGATGCTAAATAAGAATAACTGGTAATTCACACTACTAATCTTAAGACAACTAGTAAAATCAGGAATTGTCATTGCAGGAAACAGGGTGGTGAATCTTCTAAGCCTGCAGGTTAGGAGTGCCGTCTGACAGAGTTGCTCATCTACTCTGTGTCCGAGTGTGTCAGGCAGAAAGAGCAGTGCTGACATCACAGAGGGGCCACGACAGAAAGGCCATGCCTGGCTTCGCTGCTCAGAGGCTATGGAGCGCTGGACCACCTTCGGAACTGCAGGAAAAATGTG
The DNA here is from genome assembly GCF_004798865.1 of Varanus komodoensis. Classification (NCBI taxonomy): domain Eukaryota; kingdom Metazoa; phylum Chordata; class Lepidosauria; order Squamata; family Varanidae; genus Varanus; species Varanus komodoensis. The sequence continues at coordinate 4,686,631 of NW_025336059.1, forward strand.
GGGAAATGTGCATTTCCCCCGCCCCCCATAAGCTAAACGGTGCTTTGCTGGGGATCTCTGCAAGAATACAAGTTCAGAAAATGGAAGAAAATCCCATTAGTTCTGAGTGGAGACCAGAACGAAAGCCAGCTGATATTCTACGAAACTTGCAATGTACAGCTGTGAAAGCCGCAAGCAGCCATCTATGTTCTGTGCTTTATGCTTATGTAACAGGGCGACACCACTGCTCACCTGCCTCTGGATCGAGACGATAAGCATGAGGACCAACTAGGTTTTTTTCCGGTTTCTTAACAGAGCCCCTTCCCAAAGCCAACCAGATGAGGAATGCTAAGGACATGGGAGGATGGGAGGCTGACGCAGAAAACCACATGGAGCGCTTCTTATCTTACCAACTGGAATGTGGTCTCCGTTTTCCCTTTCTTCCTCTTCGCTCATTTCATCTTCGCTCACCTCTTCTGTAAGGGAGAAAAATGGAATAAATGAGCATCAAGGAAATCCATTTCTGAAGGCTACTCTGCATGAAACACAGACCAAGATAAGCGAGTTCGGAAGTAAGCCATTGCAGATCACCGAGGGTGGTGATGGAACATTTGTGAAGGCCCCTGCTTAGAAAAAATCCCTCCTGCACACAGTCCTGGAGAAGGATATCTGAAGTGGTACATGCCCAGAATTCTAGCACTTTATATTGCAATCCTAAGTATACTTACCTGTGCTGAATTGAATGACACTCCCTTTTATTTAAAGGTTTTCTACAGCAGCCTTTCAGCAAAACGCTCCCAGAACTCGCTCACTTCTGAGTCAAGATGCATACGAAGCCTTGTACCCTTCGGAGATGTAACACATAAGAACGCTTTTGGATAACAAAAGGCATCCTTTTGCTGAAGTTATTGAGGCTTTTTTAATATGGCTCACTTCTTCAACGTCCTGCATTAATCTGGTCTCCGCTGCATCCACACCTGCTTGAAGCTGGGTTCCAAGATGCAGGCAGCAAGGACTGACGGGGCTTTGTAAAATGCTGAGAGTCAACGGCAGCACCCGCACCACGAAGTGGCAGGATAAGGAAAACGCTGAGATTTGCGGAAGGGGGAAAGACCCTTGAAGGGAAAACCCAACCTGCAAACGGCCTAGCGATTTTAAGCATGCTCATTCCACAAACAAGGAGCTGGGGGACAGTAAAGACAGGAAGGAGCGAAGGAGATGGAGGGTCTGGAATGCAGCAGAGGGAGGCACTCTGCACCGGGACGCCAAGCCGTCGGGATGACCTGCAGCAGTGCTGCTACTCCTAGCTGGAGTAAAGTAACTCCAACTCCTAGTTGGAGTAAAAATGTTTTAATAAATAATTAATAAATAAAGCCAGAAGGCGTGACAGAAACACGCCACTCACCAGCCGACTGCTCCGTCACTGCGGAATTGCTGCCCGTCTCCTCTTCCTCCTCCTCTTCCTCCTCCTCCTCCTCCTCGGATTCTTCACTACTGGACTCCTCCTCCTCATCCTCTTCCTCTTCCTCCTCCTCCTCTTCCTCCTCTGAACCAGACCCAGATTCCCCTACAGGAAGCACCAGGGACAGAAAACATGGACAGAAATGTTTTAATAAAATAAATAAAATAATAATAAAAAGAACAGTACGAAACGCCCCCCCACTCACCAAACAGCGCGACGGTTTATTAAGACGACCACGGGGTCTCACAGCACTACCTACCTGATGAGGGTTCCGCCGAGCTGGTTTTTCTCTCGCTGTCGCTAATGTCCTGAAGGTCAGAAAGGGGGTCTCTCTCCTCTGGCTTTTCCTCTTTCACTGTATGGAAGAGACACATCGGTGCTGAAAGGGATCCCCCTGCAGATGCCTCACTGACGCGCAAAGAGCGGCAGCGACGCAGACGGAAGCGCTACCTGGCTTTCTGATCTCCCCTTGCTCAAGCTTCTCCCGCTGCTGCCGCAGAGGACTGCGGCTCCAAATCCTCACTTTCTCCCCGTATTCTTCTCGCACCGTTCTGTGATGTGCTGAAACTGGGGAGACACAAGGAAACGCACTCTGTGAGAGCCGCCCTGCACGCCTCTTCCTGTCCTCTGTCCAGCCTCTGAGCTCTGCCAAGGAGGTGCCCGCAGGCGTGGACCGATACAGAACTGCCTCACACGCCTGGCTTTCTGACCTCCGTCCACTTCGAAGACACGCTGCCATAATCCGGCAGGAGGAACCCATGAAAAGAGGCTTGCAAAGGTGGACGTGGCAGGCTGGTGTTCGGCATTGCCGCAGCTCCGTCCTGACCCGCTCTCGCTGTCGCCATTCCCCATCCCCATCCCAAATAGTCAGATCAGGGCTCTGCAGTTGCTACACACATCCAGCCCTCACTGGGCTGTTTTGGGGGTTCACTGGGCTGTTTTGGGGGTTCTTCCGACCTTAAGGATTTTCTAAGGTTTCTAAGGGAAAGATTGAGACAAGGTCTTTGCGATGAGGACAATACAAAACCGGAAGCAAGAGCAGCAGCAACAGAAGACACACATTATGCTACAGCAGCCCGTGAGACGGCCTTCCCCAGCTGGGGGCCCTTCGCTGTCTGTTCCTTTTCAGTTCAGCTCCCATCCACCCCTGCCATGGCCAATGGTTGGGAATGCTGGGAGATGCCAGCCTGGGGAAGGCTGCCGAGGGACCTCCCAGAAATCGCACTCCTCTGCTGGGATGGAGCCTTCGCACCAACATCCAGCAGAGCCAAAGGGTAGGTGGCTTGATTGTACCCTTGCTCTGCGAAATGCAGCAAAAGGGGAAAGTGCCCGGTGCTGCACTGTGAATGCAGGCATGAGACGCTTGGGTTTTGTGAACTTGGCAAGGCGGAGATTAAAACCCCTCCCTGCCAGCTTTTGATGGTTCCTCTTTGTGCAGTCTGAGGATGCTTGGAGAGACGGACCACCCTCCCCCCGCCCCATGTGCCTGACGCATGGCTAAACCGAGCGGGGAAGGCCTGACATATCCGCAACAGCGATCGATGGTTGTCTGTGAAGGGACCGTTCCGTCTGAGCTGGAAGAAGCTGGAAGAAGGGTATGGATGCTTCTAGTGAAAGGCATCATTGCTCCTTGCCGTTGGCGTGGCAAACGATCGGATGACAGGATCACAACAAGATCACCCCCGAGGTGTAGAACAGTTCCCCAAGCCCACTGCCCTTGCGGGACACAAGACGTTGCCGCTCCATGGCAGAGCACCCGCTTTGCACGCAGACGGTTCCAGGTGTGAGACCTTGCCTGGTCGCCAGCAGTGACCAGGGGTGCCATGCAGGTGGGTGGAGGAAGGATGCAGCTTTCCATCCCTCCACCACTTACCTGTGGCATTTCCTTCTTCCATGACCATCCCAGAAATGCAGTGGGCTGACGGAAGGGATGCAAAGGGATCTGTCCCTCCATTGCGAGCCCACTTGATAAATGTTGTTTTGCTGGCCTAAAAGGATAGGAGGAGTTTCTGCCATGGCTGTAGAAGAGGTGGCGTCCTCTCCCCGTGGCCAGCACGGACTGAGGCTCATAAGAAGTTTCCGTTGTTTTTCTTCCAGGCTTGTAAATGTGGGCAGGCTGATTTATAAAGCTACGCAAATAAATCAGCACGTCCCATTAAGCAACCGAGAATGATTTGAAGAAAGGCCCAGCTGAACCCACAAACTACTTACTCTCTCGCCTGGCTTCCCGTTCTTTACGCTTTTCCTCGGCACGCCTTTCCCGTTCTTTTATCTCCCGCTGCTCTTTCTGCTGCTCTCTCATCTTCCTCTCTCGTTCCCGCTTCCTCTCCAGCTGCTCCAGACGGTCCCTACAGAGGTGTCATGCGCCGGTTATTTCTGCTCTTCCTTACTGTTGTTGCACCTCTTGGCAACTTTGAACTATCTGATGTTTGTTCTCTCGAAGGGGAATCGTGGCTTATAGATTTTCGTTTAGGGCACAGATTTATGGTTTAGGACACGGAACAGACACTCTGAATTCTGGCCATATTTTCCACACAGAGAAGCTAAGCTTATTCCACTGACACAAGAAAGGCACAAAAAGAACAGGCAGGGCTAGGAGGAAGCTTGGACTCATGTGGAGGGCATGCACCGAGCTAACAGACCGGACGCTTTTTTCTTGCATGCGAAGTTTCAAGAGCCGTTTGACATATAACATCTGGGGGCTATCATTCAAGAAAGAACAAGTGCCAATTTTGCAGAGGCTGATCATCTTGGCAACAGGACTGCTAATGACGAATTTCAGATGAATGTCTCTTGGCTGAATAATAATCTGAAAGATGAACCAACATTCTGCCTGCAACCGCAGTCCTCTTGATCCTCCTTTCATGGCATAAACAACCCAGGACATCTTCACCGAACCTGTTTCCCATATTATCTGAGCAGGGGGGCAATTCTGATTCATGAAGCAGGTAAGAACTCACAAAGGTTATCAGACTACTGCTATCAATAATCCAGACCGGTACCATGTGCCAGAAGCACAAAACAAGTAACAGAAATGTGTGCATACGGTCTATAGCTCAAACACACGATCATATTCACAGAAAGGCATATTCTATAGCATAAAGGAGTCTGAGTGCTAATAAAATGGGAATGTTTTAATGACATTTTAAAATTATTTCTATTGTCTTCTGTTAAAGCAAGTAAAGGATTAAATACTGAGACCGTAAAGCAGTAATAAGCGAGCAGGGCTGTCCATCCTGTGTCTGAACTAAGACTTGTGCTCCGTGTCTGGATCAGGAAGTTGGTGGTTTCTAGATTCGAACCAGGTTAGGATATGAAACTCTGGCTTGATTTTGGTTTAATATCCTCAGCTTTCTGAAGTCAGTTACCATGGTTTCTGGGTTGTAGAACAGGAAATTGCGAACCTTCAGAGGAATAGTACTTCTCATTACCAGATGTCAGGAAATAGCTACTGCCATCTTGCATTGTTTATGAACTTCTGCAAGGCATTGTGCCAACATCTGGTAGAGAGAGGGAACTAGCTGAAATGAAACTTGAGTCCTTCTAGGGTGTTACCATAGCCCAGTGCAGGTAATCTTGTGACAACTCATTTTTGCTAGATTTCTGCTTATGGAGAAATCCTGACTCTGCTCTATCAATGCTTCGGAGCACGCGCATCTGCCTACTGTAAGGAATAAAGCCCAGCTTTTAATGCCTTGCCATAGCAATACAGCAGCGGCAGAAAAAGCTTCACAGAAATAAAGGTGTGCATTGTGAGCCTAGACACCTGACGCTGAGCTCCAAAGCTGAGCAGTGTGATAATCCTATTACGTATGTATGCATGCATGTAGGATATTTGTGTACCGTCCTTTGCGAGAGCCTCAGGACGGCTTCCACAAATAAAATTCCAATACATAACTGTATAACATAAATAAATTAGCGACACACTCTGGCTGCGAATAAAATATGGTAATAAAATTCAATACTAAAACTTGTGAAAATATTGATTAAATAAAAAGGCCTTAACCTGGCGCCGAAAAACAAATAATGGGGGCGCCAGGCGGACCTCTCTGGGGAGCGCATTCCATAGGTGGGGCGCCACCGCAGAGAAGGCCCTCCTCCGGGTACTTTGCCTCCTAATGTCTTTTACAGAGGGTTCCCGGAGGAGGGCCTCTGTTACCGATCTCAGGGGGCAGGAGGGCAAATAGGGAAGAAGGCATTCCTTTAGGTATCCTGGTCCCAAGCCATTTAGGGCTTTATAGGCAATAACCTATTAGAATTTGCAGATTACACTTTATGAACCTCAGACTCAGGCTAGTAACGAATCCATCACCTTAGTCACCTACGTCAAATTAGAATTGCCCTCAAGAAAGCAGGTGGTGATGCCTTACAGAAAAAGACTCCAAGGCACAAGCATTTGACATGACACCTGTACGGCCAGGGAGACTTGCAAAACTGCTCTGGGCCGGTTGTATTTCTGGACTAGGCGGAGTAGGATGCTTACAGCCCAACTCTAAGTGGTCCGTTAGCTGACTGGTTTCACCTGGCTCCGGACCAGGTGGCCCACGTGTGGATGAAACCCTGCCACTGGAATGAAAGTGAACTGTTCTCTCCCCTGTGGAAATCTGCCTGCTTTTAAAACAGGCACTTCACTGAGCCCATGCCGAATTCAGAAACGCCTCCCTCCTGGATATCTGCTTCTGTTGCACCTTTGGCTCAAAACCGGCCCAAAATTCGTCTGATCTTGCATAATCCTTTGGCTGCACTGAGGAGCTGTTTGAATCCTGAAGCCCTCCTTAAGCCTTGACCACCCCCCTACACCTCTAGTTTTTCAAGTTTCACCAAGCACTGCCCGTGTGCCTTTCCAAGCCTCTCTCTGCAACCCTAACCTGCTTGCAAAAACAAGCAGAGTTTCTTAGAAAGTCGAACGCAGTAAGTGAAGAGCACAAACTAGCGCTTTTCTGCTCTTCTGCTGAACTGCAGCCCAAACAGGTGGTTGCGGTCCTGTGCCCCCGCCCACCTTGCAAAGAGATGCCCTTGCTTGAATTTTGGAGTCACGATCGCATCCCTGCAGCACTGGAGTTCGTACTGGCTGCCTCACGTTATTCCGCAGGAGGTAACAGAAGCACATAACCAAGGGAACTAATGGGTGATGGAATTCCAACAGAGCAGGCGAGAGAAGCCCCATGTTAAACAGGTTCTGGGGAGGGAGTTTCGGGCCGGGGTGGGGGATTTACCTCTCTCTCCTGGAATGCTCCCTAGCCATTTCCCTCCTTTTCTGCCTCTCCCATTCACGGCGGGCCTTATCCTGCTCTTCTCGATGCCTCTTTCTACGTTCATGCTCGCGCTCCTTCTCTTTCACCCTAGCATGTTTCCCTAGTAATAGAGATACAAAGAAAAGGCCAAACCGTTACCCCCTCCCATTTGGAACTCTAAAAATAAAAGAAGCAGAGGGAGAAGCACCGACTTTTTCATTAAAAAAACAAAAACAAAATCAGCCACCAGGACTATGATTTCCCATGAACTTAGATGGCTTTAGGAAAAGACCCACAAATGAGTCTATTGACGGCGTAGCTCCAAAAGAGACCTCCACCCGCAAGGCAGAAAAGGCACAATGCTATGTCTGTTTAGACTGAAAGAGGCTGACAAGCCCCAGCTGGCTGGGACATGCTGAGAGCTGTGGGGCTCTTTTTGGTTTCAAAGCGCCTCGGGAACTGCAGGGAACGTCCAGCACTTCTGCGGCCGGTTTGGGCATGTCTGGAAGTCTCTGGCTGTTGGCGAAGGGATGCTAGCTGGGAGGGACCACCCCCGAGCTTAGGGCTTAGCGCACGTGTGTTTTCCGAGAGCTCACACGGGCAGGCTAACTGCACGGACAGAAGGTGCTCGGCCTCACCCGGGAAAGACGACGATGGACCACCACTCCCGCACGGCTTCTGAGCTACCTGGCAGCATCTGTCTGGACACTGGGCCAGGGTGGATCCTCGAGCTGCCCGAGCAAGGCCATTACTGAGTGCTGGGTGACAGAGACCGATCCCCGCTTCGACCCCGCTTAAAAAAAATCCACCCATTTCTATGCGCGGGGCGAGCAGCTACACGGGAGGAACACGCAGGAGCACCTTCTGCTGAGTGGCTGCGGTGCCGCCGCTTCTCCTTCCTCTTCTCGTCCTTCCTGTGGTGGGCCTTCTCCTTCCGGGACATTTGCTGTGGCGGCTTGATGGCCAAGGAGTCGTCCTCCTCTCCCCTGCAGAGCACACAGGGAGGGAAACGGGGCGGGATCATGAGTCCGGAGAGCTGCCATCTAGTCGTGAAGCATGCGATCTAATGAGCTACGCCCACTTGTTTTCGCGAAAGGGCCTGAGGTGCCAGATTCATCCTGCGCCTTCAGGAAGTTTGGGGCAGTCACACTCTCCTGCTCAGGTGCCAATTAAACCTTTCTTAGAGTTAGCAGCATAGCAACTTTACAGAGGTCGCCCCCTCCTGGAATTGTACTCTGGGCATTTGTAGTACACTGATCTCTGAGTGCTGGGAGCCTGTTTGAGCAGAAGATCTTGCTAGTCAGTAAAACCTTTTCCATTTCCCCAATATTTTAAGGCTTGATTGCCATTTTACTATGGGTTTTATTGCTAGAAATCAATTAGGTTGCTAAGAATTTTGTTTCATTCTTTCATTAAACAGCTTTAAACAAATAAAATAAATAAATAAAAACTAGAGCAAAGTTAGATGCTTTCTAACTCCCAATTAGATGCTTTCTTACCTGTCTTCCATAGAGTCTTCCCTCCGGTAAGGTGAATTCCTGATAGTTATCTCCATGCGGTGGTCTCTCAGCTCTCCCTCTTCGAGGGAATCACGCTTTGAATCCCGATCATCAGACTATGACGGATTAGGAAAAGAAAGGACAAAGAACGGACATGAATGAAACATAATTGATGCAGGCAGAAGGTACTAAAAATGATGCTAGTTGGGGGCGAAATACTGCTAATGGAGGAGTAAGCAACACAGAGCCTTTGGATATATGGGACTACAAGTCCCATCAGCTCCAGCCAGGGACGGATTGAACTAGCGTGACTTGTAATATGAACCAATGCTTACTTGGCCAGATTTTCTCTTGTCACCCAGTAAAGGCATCTGGGGACAGGGTGTCAAATCAGCTACAAAGATGAGTCAACACAGCTGTTTATATCCACCTTTTCCCTTGGAGTCCAGGTAGAATTTAAATATCAGCATCAGAAGTAGCACACACCTGTTAGCGCAAGGCAGCACAATGCATCATTACAAGCTCAGTTCTGTGGTTTTTCACTTAGAAGCAGGCCTCATTAAATTAAATGGCGCTTACTCCCAAGGTGATATGTGCTAGACCACAGACAGGGCCAGAAGCAGCCTTGGACTAACGGGTGGAGTACAAAAAAAAAAGATAAAACATTTAAGCGACTGGCTTGAACGTGGCAAACTTACATTCTTGAGGCGCTTTATGTCAGCCTTCTCCTCTTGTTCCTTGCGGCGTTTCTTCTCCTGAAGAATTTCATCTAATGTTTTAACTTTCCAAGATTCCTTTTCATCACCCATTTGCGTGAAAAAAGGCACTAGGAGGGAACACAACCACCAAATCAGACCGCTGCTGTCCAGCTGCAGGCAAGCACCATGGAGCCGACTGCAAAATATTCTTATCTGTGGGTCTTCCTCAGAAAAGCATCCGGCAACTTCAATTAGCTCAAAATGAAGCAGTGAGAGGCTTAGCTGATCTCTGTCACAAGACAACATAAAATACAACTCCAGTACCTTGCTTATGATCACGGACATACAGAACTGCCTTAGAAAAGGTGAGACCGTGCCCTCCGTTTATCTCTTCCTGCAAGGATATCCACGGGTTGTCCACCCCTGCACCACCATCACCTTTCCCCATGTTATTTTTAAAACGTGAAAGCTACTAAAACACTGTTCTCTTTTGGGTAAACTGACACAGGCAGCAGAGAGGTAATGAGAGAGGCCGCCTCATCTTGCTGTCAACCTCTTTCTTCTAGTTCTCTCTACATGCCTGCCTGAAAGGCTGTCGGAGAAAGAACAGATCATCCTTGCCAGAGGCCGGAACAGATTCCTTGCAAAGGATTTTGAAATTAAGCAGAGACCTGCTGCCCGAAAACACACACAGAGGGAAATCTTCAATCATGGCTTGTGTATCAAAACCAGCCCTGCTGAAAGTGTCTCTCAGGGTCACATTCCCTAAAGCAAAGATAAGCACTCAGATACAATGGGGATCCTGATCGTAAACAAATACAAAAGTTCTTACTGGACACAGTGCAACTGACTTCTAAGCAAGCGCACACAGGAATTAGATACAAACTAAATTAAAGCAAGCCCTCCACTGCAGTTTTGGGATAAATGCAGACCCAAGGCATGAGAAGGGGCAGACTGCTAGAATGCAACCACCTCAGTTGACATTATTTCTTTTGTAAAGCCAGTTCTTTTAATAATTATTTCTATGTTAATCACCTTGGAGGCAGGGAAGAAATGTTTTGAACAATTCTGCAGACCAGAAGCATAAGAGACCAAACCAGTTTCCCTCAGCTATTATTTATCGACTGCACTCTATAAAGTAGGGTTCCACACACGTGCATTCAGAAGCAAACTTCACTCACTTCAAAGAACTTGCTCTCAGATAAGTTTGCAAAGGTTTAACACTTTATTTTTTCGATTTATATCCTGCCTTTTTCCTACAAAGGGCTCAGGGCAGCTTACATTATTCTCCTCCTCCATCTTATCCCCACGACAACAACCCTGTGAGGTAGGCTGGGCTGAGAGTCTGTGACTGGCCCGAAGTCACCCAGCTGGCTCCATGGCCAAGCGGGGACTCGAACCTGGATCGTCTGAGTCCCAGCCCCATGCTCTTCACCACTACACCACACTGGCTCTCACTTTAAGCGAATAACACTATTTGAGGAGCCAAAGTTACTGGAGAACTCCCCACACAAGGTCTGAAGCAGTGCTGGCTTCAGAAGGGGGAGTCAGAGATCCATTCGGACTCCTCTTGTAGGCAGTGCTGAAACAGTGAGGTCAGCTGCCCTCCAGTTAGATAGCTGACCGCAGGGTTGAGGAAATGGGGGGCTTTCTTGGACAGGGAGGGGAGGATACGGGCTGTCCTGAGCCTCTTCCAGAGTCCTCCCTCCTATTCTGAAGTGCCATCTCTAGGCAGGCAGAAAAGCTCTTCCAGAAAAATATGCTGGGTGGGAGAATGAGGAGGCAAAGAGTGCCTCCACTCTGCACTAGATGACCAGGAATCTCTGATCATCAAGGGATTAATTCCAGACAGAAAAAAAGTGCCACATCACGGAGAATTCCCCATCCTACCATCAGATGGATGGGAAATGCTGAGAGCTGCGGGACTTTTTCAATCTCTGAGATTGCATCTTTCAAGCAACGTATTAAGCATGGAACAGAAGTTCAGCAGCAGCAGCAGCAGCAGGTATAAGAATCTCACCAGTAACGGAAAACAGTCCTCCAATTAAGAAGCAAACAAACAGCCCATCCGCGAACCTTTGAATCTGCAGCCACAAGCCTGCGGCCGCGATATAACGGACAGCCTGAGACTGGCGAGACGAGGCTGAATCCGCCACTCGGCGGCAGCCTCTCCCCGACTGACCAACCTCGCAGGGTTGTCGCGAGGCCAAACCGAGGGAGAACGTCCGGAAGGCCACCCGGAGCTCCCCGGAGGAAGAGGGGCGCGCCCGTTGTCACGGGACAGCGGCGGGGCATGGCCACAACCGCACCGTCCGCGGCGGGCCACCCCTCCAACGCCGCCCCGCCAAGGTAGGCCACTCCGGGGCCGGTCCTCCTCCCTCCGCAGAGGGCCCGCGCCACTCTCTTCCGCCCGGCCCCACGGCGAAGGGAGCCCAGCCGCGCAGGCCGCTCACCTTCCTTCTCGCCCAGCCGCCGCCGCCGCCGCCACAATCCTCTTGCCGGAGATGGAATGCCCGGAAGCGCGGCGCCCGGTGCACGCAAGACTTCCGGCGCTGGAGAGTGACGTCACGGGCGCCCACCTGCGCGACCCTCGGCTGACTCTTCCAGGCATGTGGGAGCGGCGTTCCAAAGCCCATAGACTCTCACAAGTCTAGACCCGCAGCGCGTGCCTTGCCTCCGGGTTCGCTAAGCACTCAGCGCCTCCCAGGCGGAAGGAAGGATCGCTCAGATGTCAAGGGGGAGCTTTCATAGATTCACTAAATTGTAGAAGCGTAGATCCTCTCAGACTTCACGTTCCTTAGCCAGACTTACACCTATTTATTTCACTGTGTTGCCGCCTTGAGACATTATGAAGTGCAGGACACAAGAACCATAAATAAATAAATTCATTCATTCATCCATTCCTTTACTTCACAGGCTCCCACAGAAATCGATGGGGAAACCCATGCTTCATTAATTATTATATCTATATTTAAATTTATTTACTAGGTTTATATCCTGCCTTTTTATTTTTTTCAAAGGTTTCAAAACGGCTTACATCCTTCTGCTCCTCCTACTCCCAATCTTGTCCTCACAACAACCACCCTGTGAGGTAGGTTGGGCTGAGACCTACCTCACATGCATGGCCCAAAGTCACCCAGTTGGATCCATAGCTGAGAGGGGATTAGAACCCAGATCGCCCAAGTCCCATTCCCACACTCTTAACCACTACAGCACTGGCTCTCAGTGATCCTTCTCTCTCTCTCTATCTACCTATGTATTGGATTTCTAACCTGCATCCTTAGCCACACAGCCCACTGGGAGGGCTACATCAATAAAACCCTAAATCCAATACACTTCCATGAATCACGAATCACTGCAAAACATTAGAACAACAAAACAGTAATAAAAATGCGCCCACTGACAGAATTAGTGATTTCATTGAAAGACACACCCCTTTCCATAAAAAAGGCACACGCTTTTCCCGCAGGGACGGCAGCTTACGTTACGTTCCCCATCCTCACAACAACCCTGTGAGGGAGGTGAGGCTGAAAGCTGGTGGGCTTCAGGAGCCCAGCCTCTGCCCCCCTCTGATCTACGAGGCTTGGATCAGCCACCAGGCTTCTGCTGCCTGCCTGGGCTTGCCAAGAAATCCGGCCACCAAGCACCCGGGGCGCCTTTGGCTTGGCAGGCTGCAAGGTGCTGGGCTTTTGCTGGGATGCAAGCCAAGACACAGGAGGCTCGGCCAGGGCACCCCGGTCCAAACCGGTGATGTGGCTTTCCGGGCAGCTTCGGAGAAGCCGGGCTGCCTCCAGTCTCTCGGAGACCAGGCAGGGGATGCGGAGGCGGGAAAGCAAGCACAGCCCTTTGGAAACCGGCCTGGGAGCCCGCAGCCCCTAGTTGGCTGCATTTCAGCACCCTGGACAGCAGCCACCCCGGGCCAGCAGCCTGGGGTCTTTCCCAGCCCTGGCTGGGGATGCTGGGCACTGCGTGCCCAGCCCCTGCCTAACCGAGCTAAGACTCCTTGCTTAAAAACCAAAACGAAGCCTTGTGCAGCATAAAGATGAACAACTGCATGTTAAGAAAAGTGTTGGTGGGCTATTGTTCTCGCCATAACATATTGGTACTGGCAGGAGTTAATTATGACCTACATTTTCAGATTGGAGAAGCACTGTGTTCCTTTCGCTAGCCCAGTTTGACATCTGTTGCATGCCTTCATTAGGTTTGTAATTCATTGGATGGAGCAATGCCTTTTTAAAATGGGGAGGACACAGTTCTGCTGAAAAACACACCAAAAGATTTTCCAGCATGACTAAGTGTCAAAACTTAGCTTACGGAATGGCTTCATAAAAGAGCAGAATTCTTTAAAAGGGCATTCAGTTGAGCTGAGTTTTATTATTTTATTTATCCAAGGAGAATTTTACAAAGAAACCAGTGAAGTACAGAATTACACTTGCAGATTTATTTTTCAAAATGAAACAAAACATTGCCACAAGCAAATCCCTTCTCCTGTTTGCATTTCACACAAGTAACAAAGGACTATCCACAGGATTCTAAACCAATATCAACAGTTGCAAACAGCTGATTATGGCCAAACACTGGCTGATAACCAAGGAAGGACATTTTACATGAGCTTTCTCCAACTGTGCTACACTTAAGTAAAATACTGGAAAAATGAACGCTCTAGAATTTTTATGGAATCTCATTTTCAGTCTCATCGAACTCCAGAGCATTTAAGGTTTGGCCCCATTGCGAAAGCACCAGTGACATGTTTGTCAACGTTTCCACAGGAAGAAAGAAAACATTTTGCTATGTCCATGGAACAAATCCATTAGATTGTCTATGGGACAGGTTCGGCCTTTGCGCAACAGAGGTAGAAAGTACAATCCTATGCGTTTTATTGGGAATGATATCCAACTTTTTCGCAGGACACAAGCCTAAAGCTTTGGCCTTGCAGAACTTGGATTAAAGATCGCTAAACCAGCCTATGTCACAACGGGTTCACTTGTCATGCCCAACTTAACAATTGTGGTTCTCTGCAAAGAACTGTATGCGCTGCAAGTTTGACAAACATTCCAAGTATTTATTTCACTATTTCACTCAAGGATGTGCCGACTTCAGGGAACATTTATTTATTTTCCTCTACTAGAACTCCAAAATACTTCAAGAACAATTCATTAACATTAGCGATGCCTCGGTTTGTTCAAACCCTAACGGTCTAAGGAGGGTATCGCTACTGCAAAATCCATGCCACTTGAACAAATGTGCACCTTGTTCCCTGAAGATTTAGGACTGCCGTGTTTCTGGTCCATGAATGACTTTGCCAAACCAATTAAGAGTCTTTTGGTCAGTTAAGAAGTGCCACGTACGTTCATCAGGTTTGAAGACCGATGTTTCTTTAAGTGCTTGTACAAAGCATCAGCTTGGAAGAGGCATTCCCATCAGAAGTGGAGCGGGTTGGACGACATCCATCCACATGGAGCCATGGGCCATGTTGGGTGGAGCTTGGGAGCCTTGATGTGCCAGACGGATGAATGGGCACATCATGGCTCAGTGTCTGTTCCCGCCCAGCTCCTCTCCCCGCCACTTCCTGTTGCCATAAGCCCCAAAGGCCTTGCAGTAGCAGCAGAAACGGGGTGCAGGGATCCCAACGGAGGGCTCCCAGGAGCAAGGATCGCTTCTTCACCCCCTCATGGAGCTCCACATTGGCCTGCTGATCATGCAAACCCAGGTGCCACCAGGGGTGGGTCAGACCATCACCTCAACCCCCGTCCCCTCCACCTGTGAATTATCCGTTCATTCACAGGTGATATGCATGTGGACCCCAGCTGGAATCCGATCCATGCATCCCTCAGGGAAAGCCCCCTCGACCTCAGTTGCAATTCGCAGGACGGCACCAAAGAGCAACCCAAGTTGACAAGAAGACACTCAAGCCGCAGGGAATCTGATCAGGCGGCAGAGCGAGCGAAGCGAGTGCGACACTCCTCCCTTGCTCTTTGGCAAAGCGCAGACTTTCCCACGGGGATTTACCTGTGCGAAGCGGCCCCAGCTCACGCTGCCGTTGCAGCTGCAGATTTGCAGGCTCCGAGGCCGCCGCCCACGAGCCCCCCTCCCCTTCGTCTATTTGTGCAGATGCTCCAAAAATCTACACCAGTCTATTGAATCCATCGCCTCTCTGCTCTCAGTGGAATTCTGGTCTCCTGCCCCCTGAGCTTTTTAACAGGAGATGCTCCATTTGATGGTGCTGATGCCTCTGGCACTCAGCCTGTTCTCTCCTTGCGGATTAACCTGTTTCCCTAGAGAGAAGTCCTACAAGTCCCAGCACTGGGACTGTGGGGAGGGAAGGGCCTGGCAGCTGCCCCCTACATAGGTGGGGACAATGTTAAATTGCTTATTATCCCATTGAGTCAAACAAGGAAAAGAGAATTTGAGATGAGCAGGGCTAGAATTATATGGAGCTACCCCCCATCTTTTGGAATGCCCCTTAGCTAGCATTTCGGAAGCTAGAAGGGAGTCCACCTGTGGGGTAACGTTGGAGAGGGGCTCTAGGAATCCTGTGAAGCTCTCACTTCCTCCCCCGCCACTCCAGAATTTGAGCCCTGGCTGGGTGCATGGCACAATTCTGCCACGAAAGGTGCAAAATTAGGAGTTAACGGCTGCAGAATTCAGCTTCTGAAGAATGCTGCTTTCATTGGCAAAAACAAAAGAACAAACAAACACCAAGATCTGCTTGAAAGGCACAGAACTATTCCAGAAGGCAGATCTACTGGAATACTTATTTGGAATTATGGGATCAGATTTGTTGAGAACAGAGGGCAGTTTCTAGGTACTCCTTGCCCCAATCTAGGACAAGTGGAAAAGAAAATTATGGAATAGATTAAATGACAAAAGATTGCACACTCACTTTGAATCATACAAAATGCAGCATTCAGCTGTCTCTGCCAGAGGATTTTCATTTAAAACCAAAACAAAAACCATCCACATAGAATATGTCAAATCCAATTCATAAGGTTCTAGTCCTCATGAATGGAGATTGGGCACAAAAAGCAAACAAATGTCAGCCTAGAGTGTTCTTATGCTGCATGGAGCTTAGGAACATCAGAAAAGCCCTGCTGGGTCAGGCAAGGGTCCCTCCAGTCCAGTCACCCAGTGCCCAATCTGCTTCTCACAGGAACCCTCCAACCCATGATCCCCAGCAACAAGTGTTTCTTCACTGACAGCCAGCAGCTCAACCTGTCCCTCTGTTACCAATCCAAACAATACCAGGACACAGATGCAGCGGTGGCTGCAAAAACGGGATCATCTCCTAACTCAAGGGGGAAAGCCATGCGTGGAATGTGCCAGGTTAGAATCCTTCAGTTAGAAGGATGGGGTTGCAGGAGAACAACTCTGTGCCAAGAGCCCTAGAGAGTCACTGCGGTCAAGAGGGGACAATCTTGGCCGAGACTGTCAAACAGTCTGTCCTGGAATAAATGTGGAATTATTTGCCAGCAGGGTGGGCGTGAGGAGCTCTGTCCCACCAGCCCTCACTTCCTTCCCAGAGCAAAACGACCGGCCAAGTCGGTTTTGTCCATCATCATCAAGCATGCAGCTCTGCGCCCCAACTCTTTCACCCCCCTGCTGTTATGATCTTATGTGCTAAGCCTTGACCCCAAAAATTGTCTGAATCAACTCCCTCCCATATTGAGAGAGCGAAACGGTCTTTTCCTTGTTTATCACGACACCCACTCAGAAAAACGCTTCACTGACTCCTATTGAACAACAAAGAGTCAATGATTTACTGCCTGTTTGTACAGTACTGAAAATTAAACATGGGTTGAAAAGCTACAACCCACCACCCCCGCTCCCGGGTATAATGCATTTAGCAACCCTAATCCCTTTATAAACTTTAGTTTGGGTGGAAGCAGGAATTAAAACCAGGTGTACACACACAGGAGTCTTGTCAACATTTCTGATGTCATCTTGAACATCTCAAGACGGTCCCCGCTCTTGACAGACAGTGGTATTCCCCCTGGAATCGGCAGTGGGATGCAGTGGGGTTAAAAGCCCTGTGCAGCCCCCTTCCCAGTGCATCCCCTCTGCTGGTCCGAGTCTTTCCAAGTGGACCTGCAGCGGCATTCCACTCGAGCCAACGTGCCTTAAAAATCTGGCCTGCCCAAACACGGTTGTATCAGCTCACAGGCGCTGCAAGAGATGTCCGCGATGCAGTGGACGGGTGTTTGGCCTGATGCACGTGTGTCCAGAACACGGGGAAACTTGTCTTAGCTTGCACTGCTTTGGCAGAGTCTTACCCGTCAGCCTCTGATTTCCCTCCGGAGCCAAGCACGAAAAGGAATCCCTTTCCCAGAGTTCTCCCTCAGAAAGGTTCTGTTTCTCAGCCAACGTTTCCCATTTTGCTCCACAGGGAAAGACACGCGGCCCTGGAAGCGTAACGAACTCCGGGTGCTGTTGATTATCGAGAATAAAGGACCCCCCGAAACCGCGAGCTGGTCGTGGCAAGTTGCAGCGGAGGGACGGAAGGCCGCGTCCTTCATACAGCTTTGCAAATGGGTGGCTCAGACTCGCTGTTCTGGGAAACGGGAGTAGGCAGGGCCGCGGCCGCCAGACTCTGAATGGCTGCTTGCTGGTGCTGCTTCGCTTTGTTGTAAAGCAGCACCCCGACCGTCACGAGGACCGTCCCGACGGCCGAGAGGCTGGTGATCTTGTTCCCGAAGACGATGATGCTCAGCCAGATGGACAGGGCGTGCTTCACGGTGCTGGCGACGCTGCAAAGCACGTGGAAATGACGTGAGGGAGGGAGCGGGGAGGCAGGGCCGGGTGTGGGGGTCCCCTGCCAAGTCCAGCACCTGGGGGCACCGCACACTTAAAGATGCTCGTTGGCACAAGGCCCCCCGACAAGCCATGCTTGTGTGAACGCGCTCGCCCCGCCTGCACGCTTGGGACGTTTGAATTGTTCCACAGCCATCTTTTCTAGGAACTGTCTTGAATGGACGAGGAATAACGGGAACCCAGATAAATCTCCCGTTGGAAGTTACGTGATGCAGCCGTGCTGAATCTAATGAATCGTTCCCTGCAGGGAGGCCCAACCAGAGCGGATGACGGGGGAATAATATTTTATGGTTATTGCAATTCTATAGTTGTCTTCCCGGAGTCTTTGTCTTCATATTCTAAAATCCTTTGAGTTATTGTTTGGAACTGCTGAGAGCATCTCCATTAGGTCCGTGTGACACGTTATTCTCTACAATTCTGGTTTTTACTGTACTGGCCAGCTGCCTGGAAAACTTCAAGCTTATCACAGTAGCTCTCACTGATTACTGGGGGAAAAAAGAGCTGGGAGAACTCAGCTACGGCCCCTGGGAGAATTTGGGGAGAATTCATAACCTCAAATTATTGGGTTATAAGTAATAACTCCAAGAATTTAGGACAGCAATGCTCGGATTTGACAAACCCGACAAAACCGACTGATAGTGCTTGTTTTATGGCATGTATGAGTGGATTTCAGGGTTGTGGGATCTACAGTGCTGCATCTTTTTTTAAAACTAGCCCCAGACCCAGTAAGGGAAAGTGCAAAATGGAGGCTGGAGGGTGAAGAGGGGGTGGAACTAGAAGCAAAATGGAGGCTTGGAGGCAGAGCCAATGACACATTGCTAGAAATGGGAATTCAAGCAAAGTTAGATGGGGGAATCCTTCTTCTTATTTAATATCATCATCATCCTGTGATTCTTATTTTATTTCAGCTTCAGTTCAACCTCGTGCCCTCCAGATGGGATGGACTACAACTCCCATCACCCTCAGTCAGTGGTGCTATTTACTACATTGGCAATACGGTTTGTATCACACTGTATTTTTCCCAAGCAGCTGAGGACACTGTATATGGTTCCCCCTGCCTGGACAGTTTCCCTCACAACAACCCTTTGAGGTAGGCCAAGCTGGGAGTGATTGGCCCAAGATCACCCAGTGAGATTCATGACAGAGCAAGCATTTGAACCCATGCCTCCCCAGTCCTACTCCAGCACTCTAACCTCTATGCCAGAGTGGAAGACCAGGTGCCATGTGATGTTTTGAACTTTACCTGCTATGGGTTCCCACCAGCACCACCAACGGACAGAGATTCTGCCAGAAAGCGCTGGCTTGCACACCCCACACTTCAGTCTGATGGGCCTTCTCACACTGTTGCTGCTCACAAACCCCACATATATGGCACGCTCCAGAAATGATTTCCATTTATTAGGCTGCTTGTCTAGTTTTAACTAGGCCATTTTCTTTCTGAATGATGTCCAACTTATCTTGTCCCTTTAAATCTGTATTTGTTAGCCTGGGTCCCTGAGTCTGAACTGAACTGAACTTCCAAGCAACACTGACTCTGAAAACCTACCAGATCTACTGCAGACTTTCGGAGGTCTACCAGGCAATTCTAAATACCTCCGGAAGCCTGACACAGAGGCCAACCTCTGGTCAAAAAGCAGAGCATCAACCCTGGGAAAAGCTCTTTATCTGAAAACATTTCTCTGTCACTTTTTCGTATTTGCATCATTTAGCTCAAAAGACACCTTTTCCCACAAAATCGTCCTCCGTTGCTCAGCCGGGCAGGGCTCCTCTCAAAGCCACGTTTATCGAGTGCAGAATCGTGGCCGGACAGAACTGAGTGGGGGGATTTCTCCGCCTGTGTTTACCTGAAGGTGACGGGGGAAATCTTGCCCATCAAGGCGTACGCGGTGACGCTTTGGAGATGGAAGAGGACGCCAACCATCAGGAGCAGCATGACCACATCCTGATCATACTCAAAGCTCTTCCCGCTTTTCCCGATGATAGGCATATCCTAAGGAAGAGAGAGAGGGCCTGGTTTGATTCGGGATGGGCTTCCCTTGAGGAACTGAGTTCCTAGCCCAGGCCTAGACAGCACGGAAACGGTTAAACGGAACAACGATCCAAGCATTGCTTACTTGCGAACTTGAATAGATCTGCAGGAGGCAGGAGGGTATTGAAGGCACGGGGAGGCAGGGAGTCCGTGTGTCGGGCATATGCAAAAGGCCTTGCTCCTGCATCGCCCCCACACTAGGCCACCTGCTCCCCACGGCCGGTCCCCAAACGCTTGGCCTCTAGAAAGAGGATGAGGAGGCAGCTCTTCAGCTGAGCCTCTTCCAAAGGGGAAATCGCTGCTGTTTTATTTCTGCATAGTTTCGTCCTGAACTTAATGGCTGTTTGGAGATGGCATTTAAATGTCAATGGTGAATCAGTTCAAAGGGAAGCTGGGAAAGAGGAGGCTGGGGCAGTGGGTGGGAAAGTCTTTGGAAACTCATGAAGGAGGGAAGAGGCTGCGCCATGAGCAGAACAGAGGCAAAACACAGGATAAAAGAGAAATGGAGAAGCAGCCCTTGTCCCCAAGCCTGGATATCTAGCGGAAATCCTGACACATCCATCCCGGGCCGGGTATTTTCTGTCTTGTATCAAAAGCAGCAAAACATGATCGGCATCCCTCCCAGTCCTCTGGCACTAATTTTCTCTCAAGCTGTCCGAGAGTCTGGAGAAAAGGCAGCCTGAAGCGGGCCAGGGAGGGTAACGAGCTGCGTGCTCCACACGCGTCCCCGAATCGCAGGGGAAAACCGGGGTCTCCAACTCACCATGAAAAATATCCAGGCAGGAATTAGCAAGACAACCGCCGCCGCGCTGGTGTAGAACTGGAGCTCTGGAGCGCTGGGGGGGGGGGGCAGGTGAGAAAGGAAAGCAGATCAGGTATGTATTGCTTTGCTCCCCCAGCAGCCGGTCGTGGGTTGAGGCAGGGAGGGTTTCTGCTTGGGCAACCTGACGGGTACTCACGAGAACCGGTACTTGTCTCCGCTGAGCAGCTTCTTGGAGAAAACGTTCTGCAAGCTACAAAGGGAAGGAAACCACACGCTTTTGTTAGGTGCGGCTGGGGAGGAATCAGGCGGAGGGGCAGTTTTGGGGCAATCCAGGAAAGCTCAGGACACATTCCGACGCAGAGTTTGGCGGAATGAAGCACAGGCTGAGCCCGGATGCAAGTAGCAGGGCTTCTTCTAACCCGAACCCGGGCCAAACAAGGGCTCCCGGGCCTGATTTTAAGAGAGCCCCCACGCGATCTAAGCAGATTCTGGCGGAAGCAAGCTCTCCCTGGGTCAGAAGTCCCCTGGGTGGGGGGGAAGAGCAAGAGGAAGAGAATGAGGGGGTCTGGAAGGAAGGGGGCTGGGAAATGGGGCTGGCAGAGAGAGAGAGAGAGACAGAGACAGAGAGAGAGAATGGGGGTTCTGGAGCCAGAGGGAAAGAAATGCAGAAGACTAAGAGAGAAATGGGGGGGGTGGAAAGAGAAAGAAAAAGCGAAAGCAAGAAGTAGCCCCGCCCACAAGTGGCTTCCGCCCCACCCACTGCCAGGATGCTCCGGCCAATAGAATACTCCCGCCGCCTGGGAATGCAGCCATTGGCAGGATGAACAGGTTCCCTGCCCCTTCTGTTTGCAGCCCCAGCATGGGGGGGGGAGGCTCCCCGCCCCCCCAGGATCCCTGGCAAGTGTGCAAAGACAAGAGTTTCCCAGCCTCACCCGAAGACGCTGGCCCTCCGGAGCACCACGCAAGGACTCTACCACCCAGCTACAGCCCTTCCCCACAAGCCCCCGTTTTGCGGCCGGGTTCCACGAGCGCTGCGGCAGCGGACAGCCAGGCGAGGACGCGACATCCCTGCCCGGCCAGCGCCTCCCCCGGAGCCTCCGGCGTCCTTACCAGTCCATGATGTTCGTGGACAAAGCCGCCGAAAACCCGAGGAAGTTGAAGCTCAGCTCCGTGGCAGTGCAGAGAGCAAGGCCGCTCATCACGGGCACGAGGGAAAGGTTCACGAGCAATCCTGGGCCGACCGGGGCCGGAGGGGGAAAGGGAAATGACAGGCAAGGTTTCAAACCGTGGCCCTTCCAGAGCCGGGCCAGGCCCTCGCCCTCGCGGCTCCACGTTGAATCGGCGGCTCTCGGCTCGCCTGTTTGCTACGACGCCGGATGGACGAAGGGGCCTCTCTTCGCCCAGAGCAACCTTTCCCACCTGCTTCCCTGGGGCTGCGGGGAACTACAAGCCCCATTTTCCCCAGTGGGCAAGCAGGAAGGCCGAGAGCTTCCTCCCCAAAGTTCTGCAGGGGGCCACGTTGGGACGGGCGAAGGCGTCTGCACCCGTGCGATGTGGCGGGAGTCACTGGCTAGATCCACCCATCTGCACAAGCCTGGGACGCACGTGCCACGAACGGCAGAGGGGCTGGAGGCCCGAACATAAGCAAAGGCTAGAATGCACGCTCAGAGCTGTCGCACGCCCAGGGTCCACGGGGACGTGGCACACGTCCTGTTTTGGACATGCACAGGGCGGGCGTGTCATGAGCGGAGCCGGCTGGAGCCGGGGGTCAGACTAGATGGCCCGGGAGGCCCCTTCTGACTCGCTCTGTCGCCATGCTGTACACGCAGGGACACATCACCGCTCGCCACGCTCCCTCGGCATCCCCCGCACCCTCTGGTTCAACTCCGAACAGCCTGCGGGAAACAGGCTTTCGCAACGGCTCCCCATGATGCTGTGCAGCATTTCGGGAGGGCTTGGCCTTGGGTGGGCGATATTTGATCCCCACTCAGGTGACAAAAACACCTGTCCCGAGCAGCTGAAAACTCCTGGCAGCTCCCGTTGCCACGCATCCACAAAGCACTCTGCATTATTGGGGTCCCTTGTTATCTGCGGTCCCGGCTAGGCGTGCCAGGAAGGACAGCACCTCTACCAGCACGGACAGCTCCTGGAAAGCTCAGGATAACAGCTGCAATGCATGAGGAACACCCAGCCTCTCCTGCCGCCCACGCCCTTGTCTCTGGGTGGCCTGTTTCCCCACAAACCTCCTGCTCCCAACTACGTAAACAACTGACACCCGGACGCAAACACTGAAATTGGAAGGGACTCGGCAAACACACAGGACAGACGATCACGACTCACACCCGAGTTTTTCAACCCCTTCCGTTGCAGCGGCAACACTTACCAGTGTATTCCCCTAATATCATCCGGGACATGATGACGGTAAAAATGGGCGCGGAGCTTTTAACCGTCTCGGCGAAGGAAACTGCGACGTTCTTCAGACTGACCAGGCCCAGGACCACCGTTGCAAACCTGGGAAGGAAAGGGGGATAAAGTCGGAAACGAGACATTTTTCGTTAATGCGGCAGACAAACTGCCTTGCTGTGAATCTTATCTGCAGCGTGGAGAACACCCTTTGCGTGCAAGGTGCACCAACACGTATCTCAGAAGACAAGCCCTTGATCAGAGCGTCTCATCTTTCACCAAAAGAGCAAAAACAGCCCCCAGGTTTCTAGTCCATATGGATGCAAAGAAATACCAGAATGTTTGAGCTCAGGTTCCCCAGCAGCCTGCTCTGTTTTGAAAAAACCAAACCAGTTCAAAGACAATTTCCAATGCTCCTGCATTCTGGCACTTCGAAGCGCCGTACAGATTGGTTAGCAGAGCAGAACGTTGGGTTGGAACACAGGAGGTCCGGGTTCTAGCTGCCACTTGGCCCTGCAGCTCCTGAGTGACCTGGGGCCAGGCACCGACTCTCAGCCCACCCAACCTCGCAGGGCTGTTGTAGGGATCAAATGGAGCGGGGGCTGGGTATGCTACCCTGGGTTCCTCGCACAGAAAAAGGAAGGTCAGAACGAACGAATGAATGGATGGATAAAATCTAAGGGAAAAGCAGGGGATGCATAAAACCGCATAGGGGCCGATCGGAGCCACGGAAGACACCGCCGCCTACCTCATCAGTCCCACAAAGAGCATGATCATGATGAAGTTGGGGGGGGTACGACGTGCGCGTCTTGTGCTGGTACAGGCAGCAGGGGACGGACAGCTTGATGCAGCCAATGAACGTGGTCGACAGCATTTGAACGGCCCCTGCAGGGAAGGCAAAGCAGAGCCGGCCGTTGCGATCCACCGCGGGATCAGGCCCGCCAGGCCGGGAGGTTTCCCGTGCTCCGTTCAGGCCAAGCCAAAATACGTGGCATCAGAACAGGGCACCAGGGAAGTTCGCTTCCCGGCAGCAGCTGGGAAGACGGCAGACGGAGCAGGGAAATCTGAAGGGCGTGGCACATGGGACTGGTGATCCTGCGAACTGGTAAGTGCCGGGGCTGCAGCCCTGCGGGCCCTGATTCCACAACTACACTGCTCAGTCCTGCAGCTTCCTTCGACGATCGCAATGCAATTTTAATTTATGTCGTGAGATGTCCTGGTTTCTGTTTGAAGTAACAGCATAAGACTTGCAGAAGGGTTAAAATCTATATATAGTAAGCCCAAAACAACCCACAGTTCAATAAGCCCTACTCAAACCCTGATGCGGGTTATTGTGTTGTCTGAACCCAGCCAACCCTATGAGCCAATGAGGTGTAGTGGTTAAGAGTCCAGGACTGGGACTCAGGCGATCCGGGTTCTAGTCCCTGCTCAGCCATGAAGTCCAGTGGGAAAATTTGGGCCAGTCGCCCAGCCTACCTCACAGGGTTGTTGTGGGGATAAGATTGAGAGCAAAGGAAGAACACTATAACCCATTTTTAGTTCTTTGTAAGAGGAAAGCTGGGATATACATCTAATAAAGACATGGATGTGTTTGTTTTTAAACCTCCTAGAGGAAACAGAATCCCAACGGAAAGTGAGAAAGTGGCTTTTTCTTATTTTTTAGGAGGAAGAAATAGTACCTAGCATGCTCGGCTCGCCCTCCAGCAGCGACAGGATGTATTTATTCAGAAAAAGCGTACAGAAGCTGAAGAAGAACCACAGTGTGAGGTAGATGAGTGCGTGCGAGTTCCATATGCCCAAGTCCGACTCGATAACTGTTGTCTCCGTGACCGTGATCTTCAAAACGTTCTCTTCCGGCACGCTGTCGCTTCTCGCAATGACAAACTTTTCGGTCCGGGTGCCGAAGAGAGAGCCCAGCTGGAGAAGCCCTTTGTGTTTGGGGTTCCCCTCCGGGAGGAGAGGAGAAGTGTCGGCCGCACCAGCCTCGTTCTCCGGACTCGGGCAGCTAGTGAGGGCAGCCATCCCGAAGGGCAAGATCGGCGCCTGGATTTGAATCCAACGGGCATCAACCAAACACAGCGCTCCGTGCGCCCCAGTAGTCCAGAGGCGGCCTTCCCGAATTCCTTGCGCTGGTGGATAATTTTAGAAGCCTTTCCCCCCGGAGTACTCTTCCAGTCCCTGGATTTGAAAATGAAAAAGCAACAACTTATAAATAAAGCAGGGTTAAGGCAGGTGAGGAGGGACTGGACTTTCGTGTCCCGAGTATCTCAGTGAAATGCATTTAAAAACAACAAAAATGCAGCTGGAATAATGATGAAAAAGCCTCCCTGGATTGCCAGCATTCGCAGCTAGCAGGGCTGAGGATAATGGGGATTGCAATCCAGCACAGGTGGGGGATCTTTGGTTGGGGAACCCCAACTGAGAGAGCAAATCTTAAGTGGTGTAAAGCTGGAGCTCTTTCCACCAAGGGATTAAAAAGTGTGGGGAAATAATGAGGCTTTGGCCCGGTGCTGAGATACTGATGGAGCTGCTGCCAGTTGGGCACGGTATTCTACAACCAGGGTGCCACCACTGAGCAGGCGCGCTCCCTAGCAACCTGTCTCACTTCGGATGCTGAAGGGACCCGTAGATGGCGTACTACTGAAGATTTCCAGGTCTGGGAAGGCCAGAACTACCTCGCAGGGTTGTTGTGCAGAGAAAAAGGAGAGGCAGAGCACCTCATAATCTGCTTTGGGTTTCCTGCCAGAAGGAAAAAGTGGAATATAAATGCAAGGTAGTGATAATAATAATAAATATGAAGACAGGTGAAATCCTTCCAATACTCGTCCTAATCCCTGAAGGATGAGAGCCAGTGTGGTGCAGTGGTGAAGAGCATGGGACTGGGACTCAGGGGATCCGGGTTCGAGTCCCCGCTCAGCCATGGAGCCAACTGGGTGACTCTGGGCCAGTCACAGACTCTCGGCCCAACCTACCTCACAGGGTTGTTGTTGTGGGGATAAGATGGAGGAGGAGAACGATGTAAACTGCCTTGAACCCTATGTAGGAAAAAGGCAGGCTATAAATCGAAAAATAAATAAAATAAATAAAAAAGGACACAAAAGGTCAAAGCCAGCACTGAAAACCAGGCCTGAGAAATCCAACGCCGCCCCCAAAACTCAGAGTGCGTCCAAAGTAGCTGCAATCAGAGCAGTCTCCAAGCTTCGCCCCTTGTGCACTGCATTACAGTAGCCTAGTCTGACACAACAACAGCTATTACGGTCCATCCCAGCTGAGGAAGAGGCAAGAAAGAGAACCAGCGCAAGGACTACCCCCAAATCAGCAGATTCGCGGAGCATCAGCTCTCAGAGAGCCAGGAAGCCTGAATCATGCCAAAAACTCACCCCCCCCCTTGGACAAAACAGACACCCACCTTAAAGAGTTGCTCCAGAAACGGAGGAGAAACCGCCTAGGGGTTCTTTGGACCGACACTGACGAGTTTTAGTATGACTTCTTGGAAGCGGAGGGGGAGTTTTCTTTTAATATGTTACGGTGAAATGCAGAGCAATCATTCAAATCATGTCTTTTCATCTAAACAGTGTTTTAAAATCAGCAGCTTTTAACTTTCAGTCGCTCGTTTTGTTTTGTGAGTTACTGTTTTGTCTTATATATTATTCTGTTTTAATTAATTAATTAATTAGAAGTGGTTGTGGTTTTAATTGTTCTTTTAAACACTGTATGCCGTCCTGAGATCTTTATATAATAGGATGGCATATAAAAGCATAAACAAACTTTCTTGCAGTCAGAGAGAGGGTGAGAGGGATGGCGACGTGGTCCCTGATTTGGCCAGGATGCGTAAAAGAGCGAAAGCAGTTGCTGAGATAGAAAGCAAGCTGGAGCGAAATGGCTCCAGAAAAGGGTACGGCGTTTGGACAGGCGAATCTTTGAGAAAACCTTCTGGTGCTTCTACAAAACTGCATTTTCTGCATTTTCCCCTTTTCTGCCCAAGTGCTTCCCCATGAAAATTCAGCTCAGCCCCAGTGCTAAACGTCATTCTGCTGTGACGTATGGTGGAGGTCTCTCCCTGCAAAAAGTTTCCTTTTCCCAAATATTTCCATGGAAATGTTTCTCATGTTGTGATTAGAATCATAACAAATGGATACAATGTCCTACAGATCAGTCAGTTTCTAAATGGTGATTGTTTTTGTTTGATTGTTTGCAGGGAACTGGCCCTCAGCGATGCAAAACAAAAATGCAACACGCTTATTTGGATTCTGCAAAAATGCACACGCAACCCATGAGCTCTGCTAAATTTGATATCATTTATGTATTCAAAGCATTTGGATGCCACCCAGTCATGCCACGGAACCTGAGGGTGGCTCATAATTACAAGATAAAAACACCATAAAAAGCGGTAACGCATTAAAAAATAAGCAATAAAATAAAATACAAGCAGATTATGTGACTCTTTGGCATCTTCAAAAATATCCTTAACTTTTAAACAAGGGAAGTGCTTGTCATGAAATTATCATCTCAAAATATTCTAGAAAATCAGTTTTCCCAAGTAAAACTTTGCTTTTCTTAGAATACATATCATTTTAGCCAAACTAGCAGAGCAAACAGATTCACTCAAGTCAGTTCCATGGTATTCCATGGTATTCTATTGCATTTACTCCCAGGTAAGTAGGAACAATATTATAGCGTAAAGATGGAATTTCTCACTCTTTCCTGGGACTGGGAATAAGTCCTCTTTAATTCAGTGGAGTTTACATCTGTGTAGACGTGCAGGATCCTAGTGCGTGTTTTATTCTCCTATCAAATATTTTGATCTAGGTATTTTTGGCTGTTAGAGGGACAACATCCTCTTTGGAAATAAAGGACATCTAAAATTTTCTGATGAATAGTTTTGCAGAAAATTCACGTCCCCCTTTATAGTCTTTTTGCCCAGCTCCCATTTCAAAGCTCACAGCAGGTCAATTAAAAATGGCCTTCAGACAATTCAGAGTTAATGTTTTGAAATATTTACCATTTAATATCCTTGGCTTTTCAGCAGATCATGCAACGGGAACTGGGAAGCCAGCAGCTTGCTGAACTTTAATCTGCTTTTTAAACTGGCATTGGGCCAGAGAGAAAAAGACAAGCCAAAGATCGGATGCCACGTATTTTGAATGGATCTCCTCTCTCTTGCCAGAGTGTGTGTTTTAAAAAAAGAACAGCAGAGGAAGTCGAAAGCAAAGCTCTGTGGTTACGGTGCTGCAGAAAACAGTTCCCACCCCAAAAGGGAACATTTCAAATTGAATCGACTTTGACTGATCAGGGGAAATTAGCATCATCCAGAAATATAAAAACAGAAGGACATTCCAGTAAGGTTCCCCTACCGATGTCTCCTCTTTTCATGCAGGTGCACTGTGGAAAAGAGAGGGGCAGGTTTCTAGAATCCAAGCACATCACCAAAATTAAAAGACAGGGGAAAAGAGAGGAGATGAGATTGAGTGTCAGCCTCCCAGACAACTCAGGTAAATTTGATCAAAGCTGGTCTCAAGGAGTTGTCGCCCAGAAAGCCAACGTTCGGGAGATCATAGGCCAGGTATCCTTAAAACTACGAGTGATCTGTAATCAGAAGCACCTGCCTGATGCAACCTGGAAGGACTGGTTTGACCTGAGGCTTTGAAGATCCTACCACGGGGTTCGGATTGAACTTCTGCCTACCTCTGCTCAAAGCAATAGTGGGGGGGAAAAAAAACGGGCCAGCAGAAGAGTAAACTGGTCTTCTGTATTCCTTCAGGAAACTCCCTGAAGACCACCTGCCTCAACACAGCGAATTCTAGATGCATGGAACTACATCTCCCATCATCCCCAGCCAGCCTGGCCATTACCGGCCGGCACATCTGGAGGGTGCTAAAAAGGCTGCTAAAAGCACCGCCAGCTTCTAGGTTTCAGTCCCAAATACCCTTTAACTAAGGCTGCTAACCAGCAAGTCGTTTCCCCTTCACTATTTCTTTATATTTAAAACTTGAATGACATGTATTATTGTTGTAAATATTTATATACCTCTTTATTTCTAAAAATATGTCAAGGTGCTGTGCAACGATTTAAATCAATGCTTTAAAGTGGTTGCACGAACAGCTGTTCCCAAAAAGCTGATACTGGTTTGGATTCGCTTCTCAGGCTCAGGTCGAAGTGATGCTTTTCTGCCTCAAAGCGCTGAATGGCTTAGGAACGGGCTACCTAAATCAGTGTCCGTGGAGGGGTCGCATCCTGCTTGCCAAGGAACACCATGGGGCCTGGCTGTGCTCCACCACCTCGTCCTGCTTGGCATTGCATTCCTGGGGAGACACCGATGCCGCCAGGGAGGGGAGAGATGGCTCAGGAGGAGCCACGCTGCACTGATTTTATGATTTCGTTCTCGTGTTGACATTTTTGTTGCTCAGTTTCTGGTTGTTTGGAGAATGCTCATGTTCTGGGCATTGCGTAGGGAAACTAATACACAGAACACTATATTCTGTGCACGGTGCTTTTTGCTTCTGCCTCAGTGGTACCCGAGGTGGCTTTCTTGTCCTCGCCAGTCCCCCGCTGTGGAAAGCTTGAAAACCACAAATCTAAATGACCACCATGAGTCTGCCTGTATATTAAAGATCTGCAGATCTCTTGCATTGCTCCCAAATTGTGAAATGCATTCTGCCAAAGATCATCAAGCGTAAAGATGTCTTGCTGGAGAGCAAAGCCAGGGTGAGCCACATGACTGAATTCTCCATCTCTCTGGATGGGTCTGAAAACTGGACAGCAGAGAGGGAAGTGAGGCAGGATGTGGCCTCCGGAGACCCAGTACTTTGGAGCCGGGCCTGTCCAAAACCCAGTGGCCCCCAGACCATGTTGAGAAGCCAAAGGTTATGTCCTTAAGCTGTTAAAAATTCTGTACATCTGTTTTTATTGCCGTTGCTTTTGCTGTGTTAAAGCATTGATTTAAATCGTTGCACAGCACCTTGACATATTTTTAGAAATAAAGAGGTATATAAATATTTACAACAATAATACATGTCATTAAAGTTTTAAATATAAAGAAATAGTGAAGGGGAAAGGATTGGATTAGCAATAATGATACATGGTATCAAAAAGCATCCTTCACTCTTAGGAATTCTTACTTATACAAGTCTGTAGAAGCACAAGTTTATGAAAGTATAATCAGACAATCCTACACAAGTTGAGACGGGAAAAAGGTGTTCAGCTCTTAGTAATCCTGGATGAGGTTCACTGGGGAGCTTAAGGTTCTTTTTCTGTCTCAACTTGCAAAGGAATATATCCATAGCTTTCCAAATTTACAAGCAACATGAAGCTATTTTCATTTCGGCATCCCCTTTTTAATTTATTTATCTTTCGATTTATATCCTGCGTTTTTCCTACAAAGGGCTCAAGGCAGCTGACATCATTCTCCTCCTCCATCTTATCCTCACAACAACCCTGTGAGGTAGGTCGGGCTGAGAATCTGTGCCTGGCCCAAAGTCCCCCAGGTGGCTCCATGGACGAGCGGGGACTCGAACCCAGATCCTCTGAGTCCCAGTCCCGTGCTCTTAACCACGACACCACACTGGCATTATTTTAAAAGTTAGCTGAGTTTTTAAGATTGGGTTTTATCTACTCTAATTTGGATGTTGTGTCCTATTTATTTATTTTATTGTATTACTGATAGGGTGAAGGGCAGGAGATAAAAGCTTTAAATAAATATCTCTTGGCAAAGTGGAGGCTTGGGTCTGTCCACAAGGGTGAACATCCAAAGTTATGGATTATTTGAGTTTGTATGTATTTATTGGATGTCAATTTTTAAGCTGTCCGGAGACCCGCAATGTAATTGGACGGGATAAAAATACCCAAATAAATAAATAACGTTGACTCATCCCAAATCGGACCATCTACACAAGAATTGCCAGCTCTCTGAGCGTGCTGGGATCAGCAAAGCGAGCAATTCTGTAGGCCGAGAAATCAAAAATGACCTTCTGTTTTCTGCATAGGACAAACAGTCCAATGTCCTCCACACCCACACACGCAAAGACAGACAGACAGACACGAATCTGACATCAGAAATCCAGAAATTGTTGGGAGAACTTTTCCATCTGCATAACACTTCGTAGCAGCGGTCTCCAGGAGAGAAACCCTAAAGGAAGGGGGATGAGGCTGTATCTAGATTAAATTTATTTACGTTTAAATAGAAACCTTGTCTCACTACAACAGTTAATGAACACAGGAAAGCCAGGATGCTGTATCTTTTTTACAGATATATACAATTATTTCTGGGTTGCCTTCTGGCCCAGGTCAGGCCTCCAAGTGACTTGCTTAAAAGTTTAAAACAAATGACAGACATCGAAACATCAAACCATAAGCAGCGAGTTATTGGCTTTGCCACAGTGTTAATTCTGCAAAGTTTCAGCTTCAGGGAAGCTGACATTCAGCCATACTTTCATCCCCACGACCCTGTAGTTAGCGGGTATCTTCCACGACATCTACACACCCCTGCCAAGTTTCTGATCCCGCGGGCTCCACTCTGCAAAAACTTACACAACAACAAGGACAATTCTAGGCTGTTTGTTCTCCGAATTGCAAAGTGCGATCTTCAGGGTGGAAAGAGAACTGATTGAGAAGTTGGCTGCTGTTCCTTTGGGCGAACTGAGATTCCTATGCTTTGAGGGGGGTGGGGGTCAGTGTCCTTCCATAGGGGTTGCAACCAGGACATCCCGGGTTATTCAGAGATATTGATCCCTTTTAAGGCTGGATGGGTAAGAATGCTTGTGATTTAATAAGCAGGGTTGTACGGCTAAGCCCCCTACACACCCCCCCACACACACACACCCCCACAAGCGCGCGCGCCCGTGGAAGGACCTCCGGCTCGCCAAAGCTTCGCAGCGCGACGCGAGGCGCCGTTGCGCGCCCGGTTCCGGCCCCGGCCGAGGGCGCTGCAGCGTCCCGGGCCGCCGACCGGGGCGGAGGGGCCCCGGCTAGCGGGGGCGCGGGGGTCCCGGGCGGCCCCGCTCCGCGCGGGCGAGGGCGCGCCGCAGATCCGGCGCCGGGCGCAGCGAGGGCGCAGTGCGCCACTTGCTCCGCGGGCCCCGCGCACGGC
>NW_025336059.1:4718690-4839950 GCF_004798865.1 Varanus komodoensis
GCCAGCGACGCGGCCCGGGCGCCCCCGCGGACCCACCTGCCTCGGCCGCCGGGCAGGGCCCCCGCTCGCCCTCCGCAGCCATGGCCCGGGCGGCCGCCGACGCGCGCACAGCTCCTCCTCCTCCTCCTCCTCCTCCGGGCGGAGCGAGAGGGGCGCCGGGCGGGCGCGGGCGCCGCTTTGCTGCAGGGGAAGGGCGAGTGGCACGGGGGAGCCGCGGAGGGGGGGGGGTGTCGCCGCCGCGGGCTGCGCTTGGCCGCGTGGTGGGGCGTGCCTCTGGGCACGTGCAAAGGGCAGGCCCCCGGCTGAGTCCGGACCAGGGCCTGTCTAGCCGGCACGCGTTTCGTGCAGCGCACATGAGGTGTCCATAGCTGCGCCGTCTCTAATGTGGACATAGCATAGGGTCATGAGGACTAGCCCCTTTCCTTATTAAAGGAAGAGGAGACCAGCAGGACCCCGGCAAGGGTCCATCTAGGTCAACATTACCCTCACCAGTTGCATAGGTGTAGCTACGGGCAGCCCTCTGCTCCAGGGATAGGTCCTTGGTCCACCTTGGTACCCAGCACTACATCTCAGGAAAATGAATTCCCGTTCAGCTCCGTGCAGTGCAAATGACGGCTGTTTTCCATCTGGCCTGAATCTCTCACCCATCAGCCTCACAGGGTGAGCAATTCAGATTCTAGTAGGACGAGAGCAGGAGAAAATACTTCCCTGCCAAACTCCAGAAGTCATTCTGAAGTCCTCTGTCATGTTCCCCTTACTAAGCTGAGATGGTCCCAGCTGCTCTCGCCTCTCCTCACAGGGTTGCTTTGACTCAGCTCTTCCTGCACTTCCTCCAGCTCAGCAGAATCCTTTTTGGTGCAGTGACAAGATCTATGCGTAACAGTCCACATGTGGCACAGCACAGATTTATATAAATGTGTGTATGATCCTGGCAGTTTTATTTCCAATCCCTTTCCTAATTATGCTCAACAAAATTTGCCTTTTCCACAGAACCCGCACATCGGGGTCTTGAATTTTGTTTCCCTGGGAAGCTGCAGAGCCTGGATGCACACATGAGCAATGCTGAGACACGTTCTTGTGCCAAGGGGCCGGGGGTGGCCGTTATAGGTGCTTCCAGTTTACATCTGATGTGGTTTCTCTGATGGAAACTGCTTGAAATGGGAGCTAGATAGATGCACGGAGGAGGCCAAGCCCCGACAACCCTCCTGGTTCAGGGGCAGCCTG
The DNA here is from genome assembly GCF_004798865.1 of Varanus komodoensis. NCBI lineage: Eukaryota > Metazoa > Chordata > Lepidosauria > Squamata > Varanidae > Varanus > Varanus komodoensis. The sequence continues at coordinate 4,719,915 of NW_025336059.1, forward strand.
TGTACTTCTAAATAGAGCATGCAGGCTTTCATCCTTTTCTGGGATTAAAAGGCTGCTAGGAAAATCAGGCTACTGCACTGGATGGGAACTTCTTGAGGTTGGACTAGGGTGGTCTTGGACATAAAATGGCGAGGACCACCACGTAGGTCATCTAGGGCTCCTCTCAAGAGGAAAACCGGCAGACATAAATGTAATAAAGTAATTGCTCAGCAGTGGCAGAAGTGTACGAGCCTATCCCTACGTAAATCCAAGCTTCTAGTCCACTTGAGGCAAGGCACAGATGCCCTGCCCCGCGACTTAGTTCCTCCAACCCACTGGACCCGAAAAGTGGCGACTCTGCAGAGCTGCGGTTACAGAGGAGGCCTCTCTCAGCGCGTTCATGCAAGTTTAGCACGGGCAGCGGAGCTTCTCAGCCCCCAGGAGAGGAAGGCGGAAGGCGCCGCAGCCCCGAGCCAGAGGCGCCACATAGTGCAGCCCCAAACAGGAAGTGACGACACGCCGCATCCTCGGGCACACGGGCGCCCGGAAGGGGCGGGGCCCGTCCCAGCAGCCGCGCTTGCGTCCTGCCGTGACGCGGATGTGCACTGGGGAACAGGAGGGCGGGTGTCGCCGTGGAGGGGGCATTCGGGGCCGTTGTCTCGGCTGAGCTTTCCGGGGATCGAGGCCTGAACTGCCTTTTCCCGCCAAGGAAAGGGGCGCTCAGGGACTGGGCGACTGCAGCGCCCGCGCCTTTTCCAGGCCCCGCTTCCTACTCGGACTGTGCAAAGGCGCTGCTACCATAGAGACGGCGAGGGCCAGAGCGGCCGCCACGGAGAGGGCTAATCAAGATGGCGGCTTGCTTCTCTCTGTCTTGAGAACAATATGCCAAGTTTTCTTTCGGAAGCGATTATTAGCCCACGTTGGGCTTATCCCCCCGCACACGCCGTCGTCCAAGCCCGTGCTTGCGTGAGGCGGGCGGGCGCGCTCCCCTCCCGCCTTCTCTGTCCGTCAGCCCCGCCGCGCCCGGGTCGGGCAGCCGCAAATGGCGGCCGCCCAGGAAGCGCGCCGCTCTAGCCGCCGCGCGCTCTATGGGCCGGCCCCGTGCGCGCCGCGGACCCGCCGAGGCGCCGCGCCACGCACCGGCCGCCGCAGCCATGAAGCCGCCCGACACGAGGTAGTAGCTGCCTTGCCTCTCGCGGGGACCCGTAGCCGGCCCGGTGGGGGGGAGGGGCCGCCCACCGGGGCTGGGGAAGCGCCCCGCCCCCAGCCGAGCCCCCACCTCGCTCCGCGAGGCGCCTCCTGCCGTCATCACGCCCCGATGACGTCATTCCCAACTCTTGGGGCGATCCCACACCCGGAACCTCTGCTGCGCTTCTTTGGCATGCTGGCTTTTCTTCCAGAACGAAGCCCGGGGCATGGGCGCTTGCACACACATAAACCTGTGGTTGTTCCTTCAGCAGGACTAGAAACCTCGCTTTTTAGACATTGAAGCATGGGATCATTTGCAGATAAATAGGCCAGGCTGCTCCTACCTCAGCAAGACTAGAAACTTTGCTTGCTTTTTCTTTGAAATCGCAACCTGGGAGAAGCATATCCACATATACAGGCTGGCTTCCTCAACAGCACTAGAAAGTTAGCTTTCGATTTAAGTGTAGGAAAGGGGATGTTCACCACCTTGGCTTCCTTCTAGCCATGTTGTCCTAATAACCCATAAGGTGGTTGGGATCTTGCCTGTCCACACTGAGGACCACAACTTGCTGTTTCTACGTTGCTATCCCGCCTTTCCTCCAAGAAGCCCAAGGTGGTGAGGACCCTGTGCTGCATTTTATCTTCCCTACAACCCAGCGAGGTTGGTCAGGCTGAGAATCAGTGGCAGCCTAAAAGGCCCCCAAGTGAGTCGCATGGCTGAGTGGGGACCAGAACAATGAAGACAGTTTCATTGTTTCTCCAAGTCTGTGAAAGGGCTAGTGGCATTTTGGAAGTTATTGCTGCAGTTCCCAATGCAGCACTGTTGGTGGGGCAAGAACCTGCAGCAGAATGCCTTTTGGAGTGGTACTGGGGTTTCAGAGAGGGGGCCCAAGATGAGAGGGCAGGGAGCAACCTTGGATTCTGCCACAGATGCCATGCTTTGGAGCCCCCGTGTGCTCCCCGCAGAGGCAAACGGCACAGACCCATGGCCCTGCTCTGACTGTGGAAAGTGGGCAGGACACGAGGGGGCAGCCAAGCGCCGGGCCGGGCCAGGCCAGAGAAACACACAACTCCAGACAGCTCCAGGTTCCTTACTTGTTCCAGCAACCTGAGCTGGGAGCAGCCTGCAGAATCCTGGTGCTTTCTAGACTACCAATCCTATCAGGCTGGCTTGGGATGGTGGGAGTTTTACTCCAACACCTGGCAGGCTCTGGGCTGGGGAAGGTTGCCTTAAATTCTCCCCCTGGAAGAAAGGGCACAGCTCCTGGCTGGCGCCGCATCTTCCCTCTCACGGATAAAACTCTTACTGTTGGCGCTGGGTGCTTGGAACAAGGACTGGGGGAGCGTGGCATGCCCTCCGTTCTAAATAAACGTGCCACTGCTCTTCTCTGACACCCGTAGCACCTCACGGACGTTTGGACAGCTCCTCCTGCCCCTGTGGGTCTCCAGTTCAGGGAGCTGATGGAAAAGGTGGATCGTGTTTCCTTGCAGCGTGTTTTTTATCTCACAGAGCAGCTTCCGCAGAAGCTCTGCAACCAGACGGCCCAGCCGGGCTAAAAGGCATGACACACAAGGAAAGGCAGAGGAGGAGGGAAGAGGAGAAAACAAAATAGTTTTTCATCAGCACTGGTGGAACGGCCTTCCTTCTCTCCTTTTCTACCATCCTTTTGGGATATGGTGACATTTGGGCAGCTTTAAAAGGGTAGGGTAGTGACAGGTGAAGGGGTAAAGGAGGTGCTTAGCAAGGCTGTAGTCAGAACTGCAGCCTGACTTCAAAAGTCAGGCTTGGTAAGAACCCCAGTTTGTCCATGGCTAACCGGGAAACCTGGCCGCTTTTCCCAGATATGTGCACATGCTCTCCAGCCACGGCATCTCTCTCGGTTTCCTCTCCAGAGATTTCATCTGTTTCCTCCCCGCTGCAGGGTTCTCCTTTCCCCTCCTGAAGAGGCGGCAGATCCACCGTTGCCAAATGAGGCTGTAGGCACCCCATTGCCAAATCTGACACCAAGACATCAAGAGCTCATCCCAACCCCCTGCGGTCCAGTAAGTAGAGCACCTCCCCTCGTCTCAATTAATTTCAGTCGCTTATACAGAGCAAGGCTTGACTCCTGCTCATTCAAGCTGGAGTGATCATATAATATTCCCCAGTTGACCCTCTTTCTGTTTCCCTCCTCATCTTTCCCTGTGTCAATTTTCAATTGTAGGCCCTCTGGGGTAGAGGACTGCCAAACCTATATATCTGCTTGTAGAGAATCAATCTACTTTGCCATTGCAGCTTTCATACCTACAAAACATCTTGATTCTCAGCCTTTAAGTAGCCTCTTTGGCGAGAATAGCAAAAGAAATCTGCAGGCTAGACCTATTTCCTGATAGAGATACTGCTATATAAGGTAACAAACAAGATTAATCAGTAGAAAAGAGACATTTGATTCACACACGGTCCAGGATTCCTTAATTATAACAAAAGCCTAAAAGCGGGGCGTGTTTGGATTCGTGTTTATTGCTCCAAAGGCCACAGTTCCTTTCCATCCTAACAGCAGCTCACAAAGCACCTATGCTAGATGGACAAAGAACCCCCTAAATCCCTCATTCAAGGGCTTTATCAGTCCTGGTTTGTGGAATGAGTAATTTCCAGAAAGTTGCCTGTCTGCTTACAAAACACAAGCTGCGCTTGCTACTTGACGGAAAAGCTTCCAGGATGTTAATTCTTGCATAATGATCACAGCGATGCAGCTGCAGGAACCCTATTCTGATTGCCATTCAATTTCAAAGCACCTCCATTCAAAGGGAATGAAGAGGCGCCATCTGCAGATCTGCGAGCTTTTGTTAGCCTCGGAAGGTGGGAGGGGGGAGTGGCCGCCCTGCTGATGTGGACAAACTCGTCTTCCTCACTGTTGGCCTGTCTGGCTAGGCCAAGCGCTGCGGGTGCACCAGAACACCCGTAGCATCCCGGTTCTGCAAACTCGAACACAAAGTTGTCAACGATATTTCAGCTGCCCGGCAGAATCATACATGTTTGCGAGGCTTCCCTGCCGCAACTGTAAACCGTGGGCGTTGGACCTTAAGTCTGCGGGCCGGTTGCCCAAAATAGCCAAGCTTCCCCTGGTATCCTTCCTCCCATATGCCCTAGTTTGATAGTTTCTAGGATTAGGTGCGTGTTTTCCCCGACCCTAGAGTCACCCCTCAGGGTGGGGGAGTCCACGGAAGGCATCTTGTCCCTGTCCCACTAACAGGATACAGCCTCCTAAGAGCTCCTCGTAAACAGAATTCGGCCCTTGGTCTGAAAGAGACTCAGCTCCACTGCTGTCCACCTGGCCTCACCCAGTTTGAAAGAATCGCGCGTATTCTGATTACAGATCAAACCGTGGTCAGAACTGTCCTCGCCGGTCAAGATCTACTTCTGCGTCACCATCCTCTCACTCCTGAGCGTCACTGGATTGACCATAGAGAACCTTGTGCTGCAGAAGGACGAAAACTTCGCCGTCTCGCTCATTCAGTTAATTGGAGTCGGTAAGGGATAGTGGTTCCTCTCCTCTCTCTCTCTCTCTCTGTAGGATCATAACGGTTACCTGGTTCTGTCAAATTAGGGGCCAGTACAGAGAAAAACCCCTGTCCTAAGTTCCAGTTTTGAGGAATTGTGATCCATAATTTTGCCTCCCCCTACACCACAAACCTCCAGGAAGGAGCCAGCCCTCTTCGCAGTCTCTGTAGCATTTGCATTTCTCCCCATGCTGCCGCTCAGCACATGGTGAAGTCCGTTTTGCAGTCAGGAAACCAAATTTGGAAAAGGACCATTTATATTGTCACCATACCCAGAACTTTAAATCGTCCCCCTCTCTGGACAGTCGGCAAACAATTCAAGTCTCTGGACCAGGCTTTCCCAAGCAGGCGCCATCTAAATGTGTTGCAGTGCAGCACCCATCATTTCCTGCCCCATGATGGGAATTGCAGTGCCTCTGGGGGTGGGGGTACCTGGTTGGGTAAAAGTGCCTCTGAACTGTTCTGTTTTCTGGCATCTTCCATTGTATGCAGCCTCCCAGCAGCTTGTCTAGCAAGCCCAACTCCTTAGTAGAAGCATCGCCGGACTTTTCCCCCACCACCTCCAAATCTTGCCTTTGAGTCACATCGACTAAAGGGGTCTCGCCCCAACACATGGGGACTTCCACTAGCAAATCACACCGACTGCCGTTTCTAGCGCATGCATTTTGGGAGGGAAGATGGCACTGCAAAATTTAGAGAAGTGTGCAGCCCAACGGGCAGCCGTGTTCCAAGTCATAAATTAGTCCAGGGGCTGCGCATCAGCCTGATCTGCTGGAAAAGGTGGGCCGACCGAAATTCTCCTCCATTCCAACTCTAGAACAACTCGTTCTCATGTATTACAGCACTCGGGCCCTTTCAGTACGACGCAAGTGGTCAGTTGAGTAATGCTCGGCTCGTTCCCATGCCAACAATTCCCTCGTACACACTAAATTACTTCCCTTGCCGGATTTCCTTCATCGAGCCATGAATCAGTGTCCAGAGCCTTGATAAGGTCATGTTTCTTGAGCGCTGCCCTTTGAAGGAGTTTGCCAAGTGGAATCTAAGGCCATCAGGTTCCAGGGAGCAGATCAGGTCGGCCAGTGCTTGCGATACGGTCTGTTAACTTAAACCAGGTATGATTTAATGATTGCCAATGATCTGCATATAACGATGCAGACATATAAAAATGTAGGGCTAAATTTACAGGGTCGAGCATTCTGGATTTAGGGAGTATGAATTAGGCCTTTCCAGATGGTTACCTGGCATCATGGAGGTTTTAATCACCTGCAGTGTTCTGCTTGGCTAAAGAAGCCCAGGTTTTCTGGATTTCACCACATTACGACGCAATCCAGACATGATGCAAGGACGCATCCCATGCTGACTGGAGGATGGGGGGGTGTGGACTAAGGAGAAGGCCTTCTTGGTGGTGGCACTAGGACTCTTCACCGCTCCCCAGAAATAGCCATCAGCTGTTTACATCTGGCAGGTGGTCATCAGACCTGTTGCTCCTGGTTCCACGCACTGTGCTGTTTATGGATAGACTGTTTTCAGGCTCCTTAATGTGGAGTGGATGGAATCTAGGGTGGTTGTTTTTTTAACGTATTGCACTGTCACGCGGTCCTTGCACAGCATGAAGGCAGGGCCCACATCTTCCCGCTCGAGCGTGCAGTCCGGTCGGAATGAGCGTCCTCATCCAGTGTGGAGAGGGGTGTGTGGCAGAGGCCTTCTTTGCCTTTCCGTTCCTCTTCCTTGCATTTTTGCTCGAAGGGGGATCATGGTCCTCTTGTGACACTGTTCCAGCGGGGGCAGCTTCAGGACGCCTCAACCCACGGCAGCTCCCATCTCCCCCAAAGGCCCCTCTCTGGGGCAGGCTTCCTGACCCCAGGGAGCAGCTGGCGTGATTCAGGCTGGACAGGGGCAAAGGATGGGATCTGAGCTCCATTTCCAGGCTCCGAGGCTGGCCCACCGTCCCTGCACTGCAGGATTGTTCCCTCTGAGAGAGCAAGAGGGACACGAAACCCATACATATGCAAATCACCTCTCTGTCAGAGGTCCAGGAGGCAAGGGCTGTGACCATAGCAACAGACAGCCGGAGCAGACGGCTAGGCTAGGTAGGATGGATGGATGAGTGATCCGGCTCTGATAAATAGAAATTCATGGCAGGAAAGGCCGTGTGGGCAGGACTAACCATACACCATCCGTTACTCTCAGCTGGTTTGCTGAGAAAAGCTGCATCGCACAACCTGGAAATCAACGTATGCTTTTTCTTATTTGCATAACGTGCTTTTCCTGATAGTGTGTTCAGCGGTTCATTTCTGGTTTTGTGAATCCTGAAGAAAGGGGAGCAGCTCTGTCCATACCCGCTCCCCCTGCACCACGTGGGCTTCTGAAATTCCTCGTTCGTGGAACGACGGGGCCACGCTGTCGCCCTTGTCTGCAGCGCCCATGGCATCCCTGCATGCCACGAGCCCTGCTGGCTGGGAATGATGGGAATTCTAGTCCGGTGCTGGTTGGAGGAGATCGCAGTAAATAATGCCAGAAGTACATTCCACCAAAATGGGCAAAGAACAGGTCTGTCTTAAGAGCACATAATTATTTATGTTGTGGTACATGCAGTGGTAATCGGGTGTCAGTGTTTAATACGCAGGCTAAATGTTAATTACATTTCATCAGATAACTGGATAGGGGAGTGATTCGATTTTGGCAAGTAAGAGAAACATTTCTTGTTCTTATCATTGAAAGCTTGTCTTAACTCCCTGAAAAATAGGCCCACTTGCCCTGAAACTTGGGTGAGAGTTTACTCTGTAGCGCGATGGAGAGAGAAGATGGACAGACAAGGGCAAGATCCTTCGAGATGCTTGAACCGTGGCCGAAGTTTTGCGTGCATCCGGCAAAACAGTCGGCATCATTGCTCATGAAGCAAAGAACTCAATGTTTTGTCCTGGAAAAGTGCATAATGGAGTCTGTCGTTTCTCAAAAAGAAAACTTCCCTCTTTCGCTGGGGCACGCTTAGGGCCCCCGATAGGTTGTCTGGCTGTGCCAATTGTAAGTTTCCGCTGGCAAAGACAGGCAGAAAAAGTGACCAGTGGTCCGTCCAACACTTCAAGGCCCTCCTGTCTGGCCAGAGGTTGGCTCAGTGGGGCGTAAACGGAGGAAATGCACCACTCTGCAGTGTCTGTCTGGCAGCCCCTCACAGCTGTTCCCCGTGAACAGTTTGGGCAGAGATGATCTCTGGGCAGGACAATGAAGGTGCGTGGGGCCAATTTGTGGACCCAGCCAGGCTTCCTTGATGCCCCAAACGGGGGCAGCCGATCCCATCTGCACCGTGCTGCTTCTCCCAGCTTCTGCCCCTGGTGTCACCAGCAACAGGGGTTGTGTAGCCCCCCCCCCCCGCCTGTTTGCATGGCAGGGGATTGCGTAGCTCCAGGCCCCGGCTTCAACCTCCTGTTGAGGCAGGGGAGCAGGAGAGGCCTTCCTCTCCGGGCCAGTGGCTCCACAGTGCAGGCAGACGGGGGGACGGCTGCGCTCCTTGCCTTGTGCGTAGGTTTCCAGCGGGCTGGCTGCCTGGTGAGCACCATGCTGGCCTGGAGGGGCCCCTGGCTGGTCCTGAGCACTCCCCTGATGCTCCTAGGAAGAGATTTCTATTCTACAGGCACGTGGCTGGGAGGATGGATGGGTGGATGGCGGGATGACCTCTCCACCCTTGGAGAAAGAAACGCCATCCATCTCGCCAAACTCTAAACATTGAGCAAGTGGAGAAATCGCGTGCTTGACATCTGCTGTAAGCTCCCCGTTCCGCCCAGAAGATTTCTCTCCTTCCCCCCACGCGGACGGCTCCTGACGGGCCTCTGTCTCCCTCGGCAGTCTTCTGCATCTACTACGTCAGCCGGGGAATCCTTCAAGAGAACCGGCAGGAGCTCATTGCCTTCGTCCTCTCCGTCTCGCTGGTCATGCTGCGCTCGGTCGTCAACTTCACGGTGCTGTCCGCCAAGCAGAAGCCCAAGTTGCTTGTGAGTGTCCGGCGGCCGGTCAGAATCCCGGGGAGCCTCCTGTGCGTTGCAGGATCAGGCCTTGCTGCCAGTGTAGCCCTGGATGGAGACACGTCCCCCCGGGCCCCTTTGCCGCAAGGACTCGCTTCCTCCCGCGGTGCAGGAGGAGGATGCACTGCAGCCTTGCCAACCTGGTTCCCTCCAGGGGCTGCGAACTGCAGTCCCCGTCATGGACGGGGATTATAGTCCAGCACCTATGGAAGGCGCTGTATTGGGAAAGGCTAGCCCAGTGCATGCTGGGAGGAGTGGGAAGAAAGGAGGAGCAATGATACTCTGGAGAAGTGCACTTCTTAATTCCTGCCCTGCACATGTCCGTAGCCACGTGGTTTTCGAAGTATTCGGGTTTCCATCCAACAGGACCCCTCCTCCTTCCAGGTATCTGGCTCAAATTGCCTTGCTGGGGCATTCTGGTAAATTCTGTTGACTTCCTTCTCCCACCTCCTCCGCACTTCTCCCCGGGCGAGCCAAATGCCTGCATTTTGTGCTCTTCCTCGTCGAGCACGTTCAGCCGGATGGAGAGCTGCCTCCAGCCCCGTGGGGCGGGAGGGCAGCCAGTTCTGACCGTCTGTGCCCTTTCTGGCCTGCAGGCACGCTTCGTCCTGATCCTCTTGGTTGGGGCCTTCGACGTGATCTGTGCCATTGTCCTCATCCAGAGCGAAAGCATGATGGCCTTCCGGGTTGGGGGCGCCCTGGAGAGCGTGCAGGCCCAATACGTCATGCTGAACCTCTGCTTCTCCATGCTGACCTTTGACCTCCAGGCGCAGGTAGGCCGTGGCCTCAAACCCTGCCCCTGGGTGTGATACCCACTCCCTCCTCTCCAGCTGTCGACATCTGGTGAATCCAGCAGTTGTCCTACCTGGAAAAGACTCACTAGCATGAATGAGGCTTAATTTAGTCCTAAGAAGCCTGTGCCCTGTTCATTTCAGCGATTTTCCTCTTAAGTCGGACTAGCGTTTGACTTAGCCTTGCCATCTGGAATAGAATGACCATGAATATAAATGTTCTTTTTATTGGATTACTTTATGGACTGGCCTTCTCCAAAGAAGGAATACTCCGGGCAACTCGCGCAAAGCTAGAGGACCAATAAAGTATTAAGGGAAATGAAATATGTTTTGTTAAACATATTTAGAAGGGGTACGGTCTGTGAATTCTTGCATTGCGCTGTTACAGAAAAAGGGTGCGTGCGCATATGATCTGCAGGTGCTCCCTTAACAGCAGACTGCATGTGGGAAAGGCTCGGGATTACGGTCCCGTCCCAACATGCTAGTTTTCTGTGGGCAGTGAACTGGGTTTTGTGTATGCAAGATGTCGAATAAAGCCTTACTCACTTGAGTACCGATATGGTGCAGAAGCGCTGCAGTCTAGGCTCCGTGAGAACCTTCCCTCTTTCCCTGACCTTCAGCCTGTTCTCCTGATGTGGCCAAACCCATGACACGCATGCACAGAAAAGAGGTGCTGGCAAATCTGGGGGAGTCTCAACCTTTGCAGAAGTCCAAAAAAAAAAGAGGAAAAAACTTAACCATTACAGGGGTGTGTCAGCGGCCAAGAAATTCTGGGTCTCTCCCCCTGCAGCCTCCTTGACTTCCGCCTTCTGCCTTCCAGCTCTGCTTATGTGCTCTGCTGCTATCAAGCCTCCAGCAGATCTGCGTTCTGCACAGTGTCTTCTTGGCCGTCGGCATCCTCTGGGCCATCCTGAAGGTCACGTGTGGCATCGTCGCGGTGAGTGTCTCCCGAAGAGGCTGCCGTGCTCCGGAGGGTGGTCCCCCAAGCCGGGGTGTTTCCCGACGAGAGCCTGCCTGGGCTTCTGCTCTCGTTCCACCTGTGTGGAGAAGTGGCTGCCCCAGGCTGCGTAGGATCTTTGGCAGGGCTCCTTGTTCGTCCCGCAGCCGCCCCATCCCACCTGTACCTTGAAGGAACTGATATTTGATAGGGTAAATGGGTAACCCTTGGAAGAGGGCCTTGTGCTATAGAATGAGAAGACCGAATGTATCTTTCAAGTAGGCGAAAGACTTCCCTGATCCAGATGTGACTGTGCAGTTTCTCAGTGCGGCTTCATGTTCTGTTCTGTTCTTTTCTCTTTCTCTTATTTTGCAGATTTTAAAGGAGTTGAAACCTCTCACCTGGATTTTTATGACTCAGAATTTACCTGAAGTGGCTTATCTCATCTACCTGCTTTATTCAGTAAGTCACACCAGGGGACTTGTTGCTGTACTGCAAAGGGCAAGGGGATTTTTCACAAGGAGCTGCCCAAGCTCGGTTCAACGGAGCTGCTTGGGGAGTTTTGCTTTGGTTCACTGAGTTCAGATGTCTGTGATTGAAGGTGAAGTGAAGTGAAGAGGCCCATGTGGAAGGCCTGCTTTCAAAGTAGGAGTTGGTATGGCAGGAGATGATGGGAGCTGCAGTCCTCCCTATGGAAAGTACCAAGCTGGGGAAAGCTGACTTGTAATATGAAAAATAAGCAGGTTTCCTGTAGAAGACATTGTAATCATTCAGGAAGTGCATTTGCAAGGAGCAGAGGGAATATACTTCCAAATACTGAGGAGCAAACAGCAGGGGAGAATTACTTTTAGGGCTCCCCAGAGCCATGTGACTATCCACTGTTGGAAACAGGATGCTGGGATAAATCGACAGGCAATCTGGTTCAGCAGAGCTCTGAATGTTCTGTTTTTCTGGGCCAAAATGTAAGAGTGCACAAGCATTTCAGTCCCCTTGAAACCACGCCTTCTGTTAAATGCAGGAAATTGGTGCACAGAGCAACTTCACATACATGAACAATGCAAAGCCCAGCCCAGCACAAAACAGTCGGAATCCATTCCTGCTGAAGCTTGTAGGAATCCAGTTTGTTGGTGTGTCTTGGTCCCGTCCCTGGACTTTCGGTGATTAACTTTGGCTGGATTAAGCCTAAAGAAATCAAACAGGCTAGGTTCAGAGAGTCACTTAAGTCAAAATCAAATAAACAAGTCCTCTTCTTGTTCATGTTAGTAAACCATTGTGTGTTAAGCTGGGGCAATTGTGGTTTCATCTACTTTCAAGTGTGTTAAAACAAGCCAGGATCAAAGTGCAGTTCCAGATCTTAGTTTGTTAATGAGCTCTAGGTAGAAACAAAGCGTGGTCCCCGGAGCCGCTACACAAGATGAAGCTGTGTTTTCTTCTGTAGTGACAACGGATGCTTCCCCCTTCTCCTTTTCTGCACAAAAGGAGGCAGGGGTCCATAGCTTGTTTCAACGATCACGTGAACCGGGCTACAGAGTGGGGGAATTGAATAGCGTGCCAAAACAAAAGCGCCGTTTATAAATCCTACACAATCTTCACCAAAGGAGACAGAAAAAGATGGTTTTGAAGCAAAAAAAGCACAAGAATTATTTGTCCTATACCTTTCTGATTACTTCCACTTTGAGTACAAACGAGTTAATCTTGACCGGGCTCCTAACATTCCAGAAGTGTGGATTTCATTGCATGCCAAGCTCTCCCACTTTCTGGCCCATGTCTGTCATACGGGGTGAGAGCATCCGAGGAGCTTCTCGGAAGAAGCCGCAAGTCTTCCGTGTCAGGGTGCCCTGGAATGTGATGGCTGGTCAAGACAAAATAACAGAAAATTGAGCCACAACAACCCCCTGCTTATTGTTTCCTGTTGAATGACAGAGAAGGAGTTCAGCATTCTTATCATCTATCAGCAGGAAGTATGTAAACTGTCATGAGATGTTTAATGAACCACAGTATAAAAAAATCTTAAATAAATGAATAATAAATAAGAGACTAGACACATTCCAAAGATTAGGCAGCTCTCAACTGACAGAGGTGAAGTAGCACAGTCTGTTGCCCGTGAGAAGTGTCTTCAAAAGGCATGAAAAGTCAGGAAGGTCTCATGAATATACTACTGAAGTTTCCTGCCAGCCTCAAACTGAGAGCCAGGATGGTCTAGTGGTTGGAGCATGGGACTGCTGGGACTCTGGAGATTTGGGTTTTAGTCTCCACTTGACCAAGAGGGTCATTGGGTGGCTTTGGGGCAGCCACTCACGCTTAGCCTACTGAGCCTTACAGGATTGTTGCTGGGATAAAAAGGAGAGAAGAGGAACATGGGTTGCTTGCCAAAGGGAAAAAAGGCAGGGTATAAGCACAGCGGTTAGAGTAATAATTTGTTTTATTTGTTTTTCGGCGCCAGGCGAAGACCTTTTTATTGAAGCGGCATTTTAACTGTTAATATTATTGGATTTTATCTGGCCAGGGCGGCTTATTTTATATTGTATTTTTGTATTTTTAATCTAATGTTTATATTTTTTAATTTAAGATTATAATTATTTTAATTTATTGTTGTAAGCCGCCCTGAGGCTTCGGCAAATGGGGCGGCATAAAAATGTTTTAATCAATCAATCAATTAATAAATAATAGCAGCAAGCATAGTTCCCTTGATACCTTTGCCTCTTACATCTCCATTCTTTAAAAAGAAGGAAGAATACGAGACACTAACGGCAAACTTGCTTGGCGAGTGCAGACAGGAATCCAACCTGGCAAGAGTTACTGAGAAACAGGAGGAAGGCTAAAGTCTAGCAAGTCAGCCTCATGAGCTTTACACACGACAGTTCAGGTTTGAAATGAAGACCGTCATACAGTGCAGGCTGCACTGGGGGCGATGGTGGTGCCTCTCATCCAGGGCATCTCTCGGAAAAGAGTTCCAAACATTGCCCAGACCTGAGATTCTTGTATTTCTCTGAGCTGGGCAGGCTGTGCTCGTGACGGGGGCTTCTACCTGCTGCCCTCACACCTGAGACCCAGTCTGAGGTGATGGCAGCTCTGGGAAACCTGGCAATCTCTTCCTGCCACAGTGCCTTTGCACTGCATTGCTCGATAGTCCGGCTAGGGCAATACGAGGAATCCCAAAGGGGGCGAAAACCTGACCAGATTTTCTTGACTTAGCCTTGTGGCTTCTCTTCCGTCAACTTCTGTTGACAGCAGCAACTTAATCCAGCACATGGACATCTTGTTTGTGAAAGAGGCTGCAGTCCACCCGTTTTTTTCCTATGTGTGCTCAGCAGTCCAGCCTCCAGCCTGCAAATATTTATTTATGTGTGCTTTTATGGACCGTCACATTAGCTGCATGGCTCTCTGGATGGTTCACAAAATTTGAGCAAATTGGTGCACGATGCAGAGTGGGGGACCAAATCTTTCAGTGTTTTACAATGCCATTTCATCCTCACAACCACGCCGTGGGATGGCTTAGACAAAGGAAGGGTGACTGCTTCATAGCTGAGAATTTGACCCCAAGGCCTCCCAGTCCTAGTCCAAGCCTACACCACCCTAAGTAACCACGTCGTGTTCCCCCGTCGTTAAACCAACTGCTTTCCGGAGCCCTCTTTGTATTGACTGTTTGTATGTACTTATTACATGGAAACCAGGCTCTGTCTTTCTTCAAGCATCATTTCTCTTGAATGCACATCAGGTTTTCCTCGAATCTCACGTTGAGACCACTGGAGAAGTCCAGTTTCTCCTTCCATGTCTAATGTGAGTTTTTCTCTTTCCCAACCCTCAGGTCATAAAGGATTGGGGCCAAGGGAATTCTTACGCACTGGAAGCTGCTGTCATCACCTGTTCGTGCATCTCCGTGATGATCAAAAGCGTGCTGTTCTGGGCTTTGTTTCACGTCTACCGCAGCTTTGGGCAAGGGCTGAGAGAAAGGAGTGAGTATTTAAGGCAATAAGCCAGCAGATTTCATGTGGCTGTACCAGCAAAACCCAAAATGGGAAAGTGGAATCACACACAGTGAAGCCTACAGGACCGGGACAGGGTAGAAATAGCCTGTGGATGGACTGTGCCGAACCATCTGGCTGGGCAAAGTGGGAGGAATATGAACACAGCAGGACAATTCACATTTGCAGCAGAATTTAGTCACGGCATGGTGGTCCTCAGAATGGCAGAGGTTTTGCAGTCACTTCTGGTAGGCCAACCAATCAGGAATCACACTAACTTCCGATAGGCCACCCAATCAGGAATCCACTAACTTCCGATAGGCCAACCAATCAGCTACACCTCCTAGCATCAGAGTGGCGTGAATTTGCAGTGGGAATTCCAAACAGCTCTCTAGCTTAACACCGCTTAAAAATAATGGAATGAAGCAGTGATTCATTTTACTTAATGTTCCTCTTTCCATCTTCTTTTCACGCAGTGTTTTCTTCCTATGGAAGGATCGATTCATGAAGTGGATTCCCCTCGCCAGGTCTGAAGCGGTGCTCTTATAGAGTGGAAATATGCTTGGGAGATTGCTCCCTGTCCCTTGACTTGGGAAAGTGAGACTGAAGGGGAGATACCGGCCAGAGGGGCTCGACTGTGATGCTCATGCAGGAGATGCTTGTCCAGCCCTCCGTGTTTGAGGCTTGTAGTTGGGGCTCTGTCTGGGTAAGAACGCTCAGCCAAGCAGTGCATTCTTGTAACCTCATTAACTAGCCAGACAGTTCCTGTTAGCTTTTTTTTTTAAGGATTGCTAACACTTCTTCTATCGTCTTGTCTTCAAAACAGCTGCTTGTGATGCCTTCTTGGCATGGGGTGCCGCTCATAACAGATTTTCTGCTCTCTCTCTTGTTTTACCTTAATCCTGCACGTGAATTAATCCCGCATGGGCATTTTGAGCCTGCTAGCCTGAGACAACAGTGGTCCCCGTTGACTTGAAATTCAGCTGCTTGGCTTGGGAGTGGGAACCTTCTTTTGTGATCTTGCATGGTCAAAAGCGCCATCCTTGACCAGCCAGGAGACACTGCTTTCTTCCTCCTCGCCTCGCTCTTGGTCAGGGAAAAAGGGTATCTGTTTTAAGATGCCAGTCCCTTTATAGCGTCATGTGTTCAGATTCGGGACTCCTAAACAGAACCGTGAAACTCCGTGAACTTTTGTGGCTGCAAGCCCAATTTGCCTGGCATTCATCTCTGCCCAGTTGTTGTTTGAAGCACTGATCAAACTGCGGAAGGAACAGGGACCTCTTTGTCCTACACTGAACCCTGGCTATTTTCCATATTCCTAATTCCTGGCATCCCTAAAGGCCTGCCTAAGTTCCAACAGGGCACTGAATAATACATACCTTCACATTTGTAGGGTATCCCTTTTCACTCACCTCGCACTTTTGCTTCTGATCCTGCCTTTTTGGTGGAAAGGGCCAAAGAGACAATGGCCAGCAGCAGCGCCGGCTCTTTCAAGTTTTACCTCATAATTCTCACACCCCAACTTCCAGGAGAATGGAGAGAGGAGGGACATGTAAGACAGTGGTTGGCTTCTTAGAAATAAACAGTGGGGACAAGGAAAAATGCTTTCCCTGCAAAATAGAGGTCCCCCACCTCCTGATCCAAGACCTGTCAAGATCTTCACTGGGGCAGGCAGAAAGTAGATCTCCATGTATTTCAGACTTCAGCTCCCCTGACCATTGTCCATGTGGATAGGGCTCTTCCTGAAGTCTCAAGAATCTGGAGAACTATCTTCTGCCTACAATGATGGCTAAAGGATGGGCTGAATGAATTCAGGGGGCACTAGATGCAAGGCAGTCGAGGGAGAATCCATTTCACAAAATGTGTGGGGTTGCACGAAGAGCGAATGCTGGTGCCAGTCTTGCTGGGGGCTGCTGGCCTGGTAGCCCCCCTTGGTCGTTGTTCAGTCGCAAAGTCGTGCCCGACTCTTCGCAACCCCATGGACAACATTCCTCCAGGTTCTCCTGTCCTCCACCATCCCCTAAAGTACACCCAACCCCACACCCACCTCTCCAGTGGCCCCCTACCCTGATGTAAATCCTAGCTTTTCTCCAGGCCAGTATGCCTTTGGACGTCTGGTCTCGTCTCTCCCCACCAAGGCTGCTTAACCACAGAGGACTGTTTACCATCATTCCATAGCACAGAACCTTGTTTGCTTTTGATTGGCAGAGCAAGACTGCAGAAGGCCACCCTGATATGCTCCACAGAGCTAAGGGCTGTACCTTTGCCCCCGAGTTTGGAAACACGGATCTGGGCATTGCTCCCCTCTGAACTTCAGCTCACTGTCAGTCATGTGGTCAATGTCTCAGCTGAAGCTACAAGTCGCTTGTGTTTGAATGAGCATGGCTGCCTTCTTGCTAAGTCCAAATAATTTCTTACGTTAGAAAAACCACAGCCTCCAAAGTTTTGTTTTTTTAAAAAATTTTGGTCCTATTCTTTCAAAATAACCAAGTCCCTGCTATGTGAATGTCTTAACTAAAACACTTTCACAGCTGAGTGCGTTTTTTTTTAAGGAAACATTTAATACTGTAATCTGTTCATTTCTTAAGAAGAGGTTTGTTACCGGCCTTGTATTTTTCAATAAAGTGCCAATGCCACCAGCTGGAATCTGTCTTTCTTTCCGATTTCAAAAATGCTGATCTCAGGCAATGTATTTATAAAGCTCACACCAAAGAGATGATGCCTGTATTCCAAAGCTACATGGACAAGCAGAGGAATAATTTTCCAAGGCAGCTGGCATTTTCATATCTGGGAAATGCAGTGTGCTCCCCCTCTCTACTTTCTTAATTGCCTGGAGAACTGTAAGACTTACTCAATACACATTCATCTGTGGCAACTGCCTCCTCACAAAAGCCATCAGGTTACATAAGTCTCCTCCCTTCCCTGGCCCAGTAGATCTGCAGAAAGGATTGCACAATTTATTTAAAGATACCTTTCCAAACCTCTCACTTATTTACTTTGCTGCAACAACTCCCTCTTCGATCACATTCAAGCGGGATGATCTCAAATAGCGGCAGCTCTTTGGATGCAGCCTCATGGCAGGTGTGTGCGAAATTCACACTGTGCCTCTTGGAATGATAACCTTTGGTTTTTAGGTTGGGGGAGGATCAATATTTCTACCCCCATCCCCATTTTGCTTTCTGCTTCCGCTCACCTCTCTCCTGTCCCCCAGCCGGCTGGAGGCCACCAAGTCGGGCAAGGTTGGCTAGACCAGGGGTGGGAAACCCCCTTCTACCTGAGCACAGAATAGAATGTTAAAGACGATCCGGCAGGTGGCATCCGGCCATAAAGGGGGCCAAAGGAAAGAGCAAAGATATAACACAAACCAGCAGGTTGCTGCCAGTAGCTAATCCTCAGAAAAGGTATTTTAGGAAAGGGGAAAGCTGCCTTGGGCCGGCCAGGTGGGGTGTAGCCATTAGGGGAATGCCAGAGGCCCCAGTTGGGTCTCATTAGCCACATGGCTGGAGCTGATGGGAATTGTAGTCTGAATGCACTACACTGCCCGTCCAGGCAGGGACTGTCACTTGCCCAAGTCTTGCATTCTTTTTACTAGCACTGACTCCCTTCAGTTCAGTGAGAAGAGCCCCGTTCCTCCTGCCTGTGGGCTGAACACCTCAAGTCACACTGTCCCGATGCCCTTTGGATGGCCTGCGCGCACGTTTTCCCCTGCAGCACCAAATAGAATGAAATAAAACCCTGTGGCTGCATGACACCAACCTTGGAAAAAGAGAAAGATTTATTGAAAAGATCTGGAAAATAGTCATAGGCTCTCTGCAGTGTTTAGCAAGTTTTCAAAGCATCCACAATAGGAAACATTAGACTTTATAAACATCAGAATTCAGGGCAGGGACGAGTTTCAGTAAAACAACAAAGACTCACCACATTGGAAGAAAAAGGCTGACCAGCGATTTCTCTGATACACCATGGCACAGCCCGCAGAATTACCAAGTTCTTTACCCAAACATACTTTCTGCCACCATCACCCCGAGCCCTCTCTCTCTTGCATCCACCCGGGATGCACCGTAACCAGAAAGGACTGAGGCTGGGCCTGGGGATGCTGGAAGCAAGAACTTGGCAGTCAGCCTCCCAAGGAGTAACTTCCAGGGAAGCTCCTCATTCTGCCATTAAGTCACACATTGAACTTCCGATGACGTGAACCGGCTGAAATCCAAGGCCCTCAATTTAGCAGAAGGGACGAGAACGTCCAGGGAGTGACGACGAAGGTGCAGGACACCAACTCTGCTGCATCGTGTAAAGGCGTGCCGAGCTCAGCCTGGAACAGAACCTGCCTGCAAATGGCTATGCCTTGTGTTTGCGTCACTTTAATCCTCCCGTTCACCCCCTTTCTCTTACTTGATACACCAAGCAGGACTCTTGTACCACCCCAGAGCTGGCAAGGGCTGACTGGGAAGGCACAGGGGCAGCTGCTGCACGGATGTTCACATTTCACTATGGGCTTCCCTGGGTTGTCTGGTGGCAACCTCTGACACTCGGTGGAAAGCAGTTCACAAGCCGAGACTAAGCTTCCTTCCGGTGAACTGCTGGGTGGAAAAGCAGCAGGAGAGAGCAAGGCTGGGCAGGGCTGCGGGCTCAGCACCTGAACGCAAACCGGAGGGCACGAGCCTGGAGCGCTGCCCTTTGTCCTGGCACTGGGGCCCGAAACGGTCCTTTGCGTCAAGGCGTAAGGACGGGAGGCGGCCTTTGACCCGGGAAGACCAGCTATCAAGATGATACGCTGCATCTTCCAGAGCTAGAGGCACCCAGGACAGGGTGATGAGATGTGCCCGTTCTTCCAGTCTGCTACTGCTTTGGGGCATTTCATCCAGGCCTCCGACATGTCAAGAGAAACACTAGAACGGAATCGGCTGAGGAGAAGTCACTGCACGATCCTGTAGGAAAACCTGATTTAAAACCTTCCTTTCCATGAATCATCATTTCTTTGTATCCTAAAAAACATTCTTAGCTCAGAAAACTGTAGAATATCTTGAAGGGTGGAAGGAGCAGTTTTGAATAAGAAAACTTCTGAATCGTCTCAGTAAAGCTCACTTGATCTTGTCATCTCATCTGTGAGAGATTTTTGCTTGTTCTACTAATCTCCCACCCACTTGAATACTTCATATTAACACTAATAAGTGTTAATTAACATTAACACTTTTTACCCCATCCCATTCCTTAATTATGGTACTTAAGGGTGGAGAGAGAGAGAGCATTTTGCTGCCCGTCTCTGCTCTGTGTAGGAATCAAGCAGACTGCTGGAGGAGTAAAAACTCCTCCAGAGCCAGCATAAAAATTCAGCTTTTTTCCCCCACATCAGACACTTTCCAGCAGGCCAGTAGAATATTTTTGCAGGTTAGTAATTTTGTGGACTTCTTTACAAAGCTGTAAAGTTTGCATCTCTGCAGCAAGGGAATTAGGACTGCAGTTCACAAACAATACTCCTGCCAGCTGGAAAACTCGTCGCTTTCAAAACAGTGATAACACAAAACCTTAACAGAGAATTTGAGTAGCAAAACAGTTGTCCAAGCATCCTTGCACAGGGAAGGGGGAAGTGGGACTGCCAAGCTTTTGCTCGTTCGGACTGAACTTCAAGAGCTGTCAAATAAACCCCCTACGCTGGTACACAAAGTATTTACAAGAGCCGCTTTTACACAAATACATTTACACACCTGCACAGGTTTTAGTGCCGTAGACACGGCTGCAGTTGAGAGCAGAACACATGCTCTGTTTAAAACAGGACACACGAGGGCAACATCAACAAGGCTGTGGTGGGGATTTACACACGCTGTTTCCCTGACATTGAGACAGCTACAAAACACGGACCACGTTCTATTTGATTTATTTAGGGTATCCGAACTGCCGTCAGTGCCTGTCCTTCCTTTCCATCAAGTGTGGGCTGAAAAAAACGTGTTCTGGTGAAAAAGATCTCGGGATGTTTGTGAGGCAAACTGTGGGGAGCAGGGAAAGCTGATCACACAAACTACATAGATGTAAAAGTCAAAGCCTTGGTCTACACAGAAGCAGGAGAGTGAAGTGGTACAGTCAAGACTGGATTCTAGGATGGACTGTTCCACTTCAGAATGAACCTAAGAGATGACACTTTTGAATATTCCCCCTTCAAATAAATGGGAAGCAGAACAACAACATAACTCCTTTCCGATAGAAAAACACTAGAACAGAGAGAGATCGCCAACTTTCCCCTTTTATATCTGTTTCCTTTATGATGGTTTTTTTGTTTTTAATGTGAGGGAAGGATTCAAGACTGGAATCCCCTACAATTCATCTGAAGTCGCTCAGTCCACGTAAAGTAATCCCACAAGCTCAGCCCACTGCAAGTGAAGAACCAAGACCGAGTCACAGAGGAGCAGAATCTTACCTCCCGCAAAAGGGAGGGGGTTGGACAGATGCCCTTTCCTTGAACAATCCTCTTTTTATTTGCCTTCACACAAGCCAGGGGGTTAAAAATATGTCAATCTGTAATACAGAAGCATTAAAAAGGCAGGATCTAAAACAAACAAACAAAAAACCCACACACAAACATACACACAGTGTGTTGAAGATACCACAGTGATTCAGCTAGGAAAGTCGCCTCGTCTTTTTAAGCAGACACTCGTCTACTGTCTTGATTGGGCACTGGTAACAGCAGGCCCATTCCAGACCCATGAGCTTCCCAGCAGCTTAGAGGACTTTCGTGGGGTCCCATCCCAAGCAGCTGTCCTTCTGCTCCGTGGTTCAGAAGAAACCACCAGGCTGGCCGGTATTCCCAAAGGGGAGGCAACAGAAGGCCCCACCAGTTGGATCACGAACACGCTTCTTGTCTTGCATTTTAACGATGCAGAAAAACAGCCTCACTAGAAGGGGGGGGGGGACACATGAGCTCCAGAACAATATGTTGTTACGTGCCCCCCACCCCAGAACATAGGACAGCAATGATGCCAGAACTTCCCCATCTTGCTAGTTCTGCTGGGAACACCATTGTTCTAACATGCTTGGCTGAGCAAGCCGGAAAAAATATCTGCAAGCAGAAGCCAAACTGGAAACATTCTGGAAGAGATCTTGCAGGAGTCCTCGGGACTAGGAGGGCTCTTAGAGATGGCACTCCTGAGTGCCCCCCGCTCCCCAAAAATTCTGCTCTGAATGCTGCAATCTGCTTAAAGCAGCACCCAAAATTTGTGCTGCCAAAACTTGCTGGCAACTCTCTCTCAATTCACTAAAAGTACAATTCACTAAAAGTATCACCTGGGCAAGAGGCTCTTACAAGATCATGGGTTCCCTGTTGCATGTTCCTTATCATTTCCCGCAGCGTTCACACAAGACGACATTCACAAAACTCCCTATTCCCCTACGTGCGGCTGCATCTTCAAATTCAGCCAACACTCAAAAACACTCCAGTATCTTTACAACGTAATGGAACAGTCACCCTTGCCTGAACATTCTTAATGTCCATACATCCAGATGATTATCTGAAATGCCAGAGCTCTTTTAAAAAGTCCAGCTCATTTTGACTACCATCAAGGAGATGTAATGAAATTAGCCCAAAAATGTCATTGACAAGAGTGAAAAGGTTCTTAAAAGAACGACAGGAAAAAAATCTAAGCAGCCATCAAAACGCCCGTCTTTTACATTGAAGACAAAAATAAACCGCACGCTGGAAACGAACCATTGGTTTTCCTCAGTTCGAGAGTCTCCGTTGCAGGTGCAAATATGACCAGTGCCGGATGAAAAAATATTTGCTTGATCCACAGAAAGTGTGGCTAGTAAGAAAACAGGTAGATTTGCTATCACTGGGGACAAGTCCAAGAAAATGTCATTCTTTTTAATAAGGCTTCTGCAAAACTTATTAGAAAACATTGTTCAGAAAATGCATCATACATTTACAAACAAACATTTCTCTTTGCCTGACCAAAAAAGAAATCCTCTGCCTCTTACAAGTCTCATCTCAAGTCCTCCCGACACGACAGAAAAATAACATGATCTCTGGTCATCAGCAAAACAGACGGATATGAGGTACACTGCTGTCTTAAAAAAATTATAATATATATATTATCTTGGTCTAGTCCCAGTAGTTACAGCCTTAAAATACATTTGTACACAAATGGAAGAGCCACGTGTTAGCTCTTCCCATGAGTTTTCACGAGCACCAGTGCTCAGAACTCTTCCTCCTCATCAACAGCAAAATTATTTTGCTTCTTCCGAACGTTCCAGTGCAAACACTCGGCCAGGCTTTCGAACCAGTCACTCACAGGGTCTTGGAAACAGATCGAAGGGAGAGGGTAACAAGAGGTAGTGATGCTGATACTGCAAGAAACAGAAAGAGCGCGCCTTCAGTTAGTAGGGATCCAACCAATACGACTCGGTCCTTGAAAGCTAGCAAGGTGTTGGAAGGCCGGGCTGTGATTCCCCCTTTGGCTGGATGGGGCTTTCATCCAGTTATGATGCTCTCAGACACAGCACACGAACCCAAGAAGGAACTGCAATGTTAAACCTGGTCTCCCTTACAGGCTGCCTGGGGGGGCTTTAGCCCAGCGTATCTGGAGAGCCCCGGGCTGGACAAGACTGGACTGAACTGCCGAAGAACATTAAGAACAGGAGAAGACACCTGTTTAAAAGTCCACTGTGCAGATGGGCAAGTGAGGGATGGAGAGCTACGGGTATTTCCATAACTGGCGTCTCTCGTCCCTCAGGTAAAGGTGCTTGTGTGCGGAATCTACTGCTTTTCGAAGTGGCCACAGCCAGAAATATGTACATGTGGGAACAACAGAGGACAGAAGTGGCGAGAATTTGCAGGCAGAGGTTGGTCTTCCCAGATCTGAGCCCGCTCATGGACATTTCTGTCGGTTTTGGGGACTGGTTGCCCTAAAATGCGATGGATTGTTGAAAATGCAGAACTTGGGTTTTTTTTTGGGGGGGGGGAGACTTTTTGGCAGTAGACCTTAACTGTTCTTTCACATCAGCTCTGCATCAGTGAAGACAACTGGAAGCTCTCCAGGATTCCAAGCGGGATGCCCAGGCAAAGGACCTCACCTGTCCCCATGGCAGATCTCCTGCCTCTTCCGGCCATCAAACGAAACCCACGCCGTGTTCCTGGCATCGGGGGACAGCATGATCTGGAGAGGGAGAAGAGCAGAGGAGTTCCCAGGCCTCACAGCTTTCGCTTACGACAGGAAGGCTTCTGTGGCAAGTACAGGAAGAATGGCTACTAGCCACAGTGGGCTAGGCGTCACCCCTGCTCTCAGAGGCAGCACGCCTCTGTAGATCACTTGCTACGGAACGTGGGTGGAGGCCGCGGCTGCCCAGATGGCCTGCTTGTGAGCCGGCCGATGCGGGAACCAGAGGGTGGGGAAACAGGCCTCTGCTTGGATCCGGCAGGACCCTTTGTTTGGGGGAGGGGCGTTGGCTGGCTTCAAACGGCACCCTTGAGAAGGGCGGGGGAAGAGGCTGACCGGTGCCTGGAAGCCTTTCCAGTTAAGCCTTTAATTGCTTTACTTGAATTTGAACTCTCCAGAATTTCAACATGTTTTGGAAAGTTACTTAAGAAAGGTGCAATTTTCCTGTTTGGGGGCAGAGGTGCTCTCTTTAGTTACATAATACATGGATTACTTTTCTCTCTGTGGGCATGCACGAGGGAGGGAGGGAGGGGAGATTATACGTTCTATTTTAGAGGAAAGCACCCTAAGGACACACCTTCAGTTCCACTCCCGCTGGAACGACGATGGGCCGGAAGGACAGCGAGTGAGGGCAGATGGGGGTGATCATGATGGCGGGGACGTTGGGGTGGATCATCGACGCGCCTGCCGCCGCCGCGTACGCCGTGCTCCCGGTCGGAGTGGAGACGATGACGCCTGGGTGGGGAGAGGCGGCCCAGCTACGGTCACAGCCTTGCCACCTGCAGGCCACGCCCCGTGGAGCCCCGCTTCATGACGCAAGAGCCGTGTGAGCATCTCCGGGATTTGCTGCTAGCCCAGAACTGTGAGTAGAGGCGCTGTGGTGGGCGGGCGGAGTGGCTTGCTAGCTCACACCTGGTGGCTGCCTGCCTTATACTGGCGAAGCAAGGCTTCCCGCTTCTCCCGGGATTCAGGTGTGGCACCAGTGCTGGGGGGGGGGGCAGTTACCCAAGGCGACCCAGTGAGTCAGCAGCTCTCCTTAGGTGTACACAGCCAGCCCCCAGGCAGGCAGTGGGGTTGAATGCCTCAGGAGACGGAATTCCAAGCTGCAAGCAAGGCCCCGAGGAGTCAAGCTGAACAGTAAAATGTCCAGGACACAGGAGAGCTAGCGAACAATGACGCTGTTGGCTTGAATCTCAGCCCTGCTGCCAAATGACCTGAGCAACAACATGACCGTCCTCTGTATACGGAAGGCGGAGATAAAATACTGACCAAGGTTGTGGAGCTGTTGGAAGGACTAGGCTAATGCCTGCCATCTGCTTGGAAGAGCCGCAGGGAGAGGCGGCCTGAAGCCTCAGCAGCAAAAAATCTGCTTTACTGCCCGGAAAGTGCCAGGTGCAAACCCACATGTGTTTCCAAAGAGATAAGGAACACCCCTGCCTGAAACCGTCCGTCAGAGCTGCTGCCAGTCAGAAGAAACAGCACAACGGGCCAAGGGACTGGCTTGTTACGGATAAGTCTGCACAGGCCGCTTCCAACAAATGCTCGAGGGCCCTGCAAAGACTTGTCTGCGGCATCTTTACTATTCTATAGAAAGCCTGAAGTCGTTCAAGGAGCCCCTTGGCCTGCTTCATCTCAGTTGTCTTTTAAGGCAAAACACCCCGCTCTCTTCATTCGTCTCTGCTCTCTTGCAAACAAAAACGGACATACCGTCTCCTTGCACCGTGGTTATGAGATGCCCGTCGAGAAAGACATCCACGTTGGAAAGGTATGACGAAGGCCCTCGGTCCACCACAACTTCGTTCAGGACCTTTGAACAGGAAATATGGTACCAAATTCAAAATTTGCATAAGGAGCAAAGAAACAGAAAGCACTCCATGAGATTGCTGATAATGGGTCATCTAACTGGATGGTTTACTGTTTGTGAGTCACATCGAAAAGCAGTCAAAAGAGTTTAAAAGGGACACTCGTTTCTCCTTCCATTGTTACAAGCACTTCGTTCATTTCTCCTTCCCCTCCCTTTCAATGCTACATTTCCTATCAGATCTATCTATTGCTGGGAAATACAGGAAGGGAGAAAAATCTTCCGTTTGAATTCATGCCAATAAATAGTCCAGGTCATTGAAAACAAGCTTGTTTAAAGAGGAATGAAAACCAAGTGTTGGCCATCCCACCCCGCCAGCCACCCACCTGATACTGGATGGCCTGCTTGAAAATGTCTTTCTCCAGACTTGGTGACATCACTCCGTTTTCCTCGATCCCGTTCTGAATCATCGGCTTCTTCTCTCTGTGCTCCTTGACAACTTTCACCTTAAGCCTGCTTCGAAGGACAAGGGCGGCATTACCTACAAGGCGCAGCAGTAACAGTACAGCGTTAAACACTGCCCAGCCACCACACGGGGTTGCTGTTGTGGGGATAAGACGGAGCACAGGAGGAGGGAAACGTTTGCAGTCGCTTTGAGTGCCTCAGGAAAAAACGGGATGTAAATCTAACAAACCCATCTAATAATAAACAAACAGGCCTTTCTTAAGTCAGGGCTGATTAATGCTTCTTCCAGTGCAAGAACCAAATTCAGGGCAGGCTGGGTGGGGCCACAGGCAGGGGGGCCAGGCTAAAGATGCCAGTCTATTTTAACTTTGGGCTCTCTCAAGCAGCCACCTGCAGGGGTAGAAACCACAGCAGATGCCCTGAACTGCCAACCCCAAGCCAAATGGGTGGTGCAGGCTACATTACACTTAATTAAACGATCCTCTGAAGAGGCTTTAATCTGCTGCCATTTGCTTCTCGGTGTTAATTTCGGCTGCCTGATTATGCTTTACTGAATTACCCATAAAAAGTGATCATGAACTTTCTGTATACAGAAAGACAGGATACAAAATGGAGCACACATGAATAAATAAAACTGAGAGCGTGTCTGGCATAGTAGCGAGAGGAACCTTTCCTAGGTCCAGAGGGAGCTGGGGAGGGACTGGGGACAGTGGAAGGAAACCCTGCTAGAATAGATACCTCTGGCTTTTGTTCCGCTAATCAAATGCCAGAATTAAGGTATCTTTGCGGGAGGCCGTGACAGTCCGTGGCTTGGTGTAGACGCTTACCTTCAATAACCTGCGTGACTTGAGCTTGAAAGTTCTCAAAATTGAAGGGGGTCAGAAAACCTAGCGAACCCAAATGGAAAGCCATAACCGGAGGCACACTGCCCTGTGGGTAAGAAGAGGGCGGTGTTCAAAATTGCCCCGACACTGCACAAGTCGCACTCTTTGCCCATTCTCCTATGCCGTCTTGGCAAAAGGGCCGAGGCGTGTTTCATTTGACAATCCAGTCCTAAATGATACGGGCCAAAGAAGCGCCACCGGTTTCATCAGCCCTGCAAATCGGCCGACAAATGCCACCAGCCCACACCCGCTGCCCCTGGCTCATCTCACCGACTCACCCTCATCTAGCGTGGCCTAAGAGGAAAAATAAAGGTCGACTTTGCAGAGCCCAAGCAAACCTTGCACTTTGAAGGCACATGGACAAGCCTGAGTCGGGTGCATCTGCTTGTTTTTACCTGTGTGTGTCTTTCCCCCTGAATATGTTAATTTTTTTAAAAAATTAACTGCTCATTTTATCACAAACTTCGCACCACATTTTATATTTAAATCCCTGTTTCCCAGGCCAGGGCAGAAACAGAACAAATAAAACAACGGTTAGCGCAGGGCAAAATGAAAACACCCCCAAATGAGTGCCAAAAGCACTCCAGCCTCTGGCAGTAAATAGACCTGCTATCGAGATCTTGGACAAGGACAACAAGCTCACCGGAAAAAGTGAAGAAGCGTAAAGCAAGGTCCCATCTCCTCCCAGGCAGATGATAAAGTCTATCTGATTGGAGATATCATCATAGTCTAAGGAAGAAATTCAAAGCAAACAGAAAAGAGCAGTCCCTTTAAATTTGAGTTCTAGCAATTTAATCGGCAGTGGTATAACTAGAAAAAAAGAGACCTATTGCAGGGGCCTTCTGGCTGTTTCTCTCTGGCAACCGTGTCCATGCAATACCACTCCTAACATCTCTGGCTGTACCTCTTAAGAAACAGGATATTTTCAAAGCGAAGCGTGCTTACACATATGTGCTTCTGCCCCACTGAGTGACTGCAGCACGGACCTGCAGTTAGAATGAAGGTGGGCATCCTTCAAAGCGCATGGCGGTCCTTTCTTTTGGACCTGGCCAGGAGCACCCCTCTTCCAGCAGAGAGATTTAAGATCCAGACAGGCCCTTGGTTCTTACCTTCCCTGAAAGTGCAAAATTTCTTCTTCACTGGTCCAAAACTATCATCACTCATGATGGATGGGTCTTCCAGAACTTTTTTTTCTACATAAACAATCATGTTGTTCACCTGAAGAGGAAGACACCGGAACACCTTGCAGTACCATAACGAAACAGGAAGAGGCCCGAGGGCCAAACACCCATGAAGATCTCATGAAAGACCGTACTGCACTTTCATGAAGCAATGAGGAACCCGAAGGACCACATGATGGTTCTCCAACCCAACTCATCTAGAATCCCATACCAATCTTTGCTCTGGATGTCCAGCCTTTAAGAAGTCCATAAAAGTTACTAATCTGCCAAAACAAATGTTCCACAGTCTGCTGCGGGCTGGAAGAGCAGTCTTCCAAAAGCCCACTGCTAGACTCTGAAGAGAGGGCTTCCTTCCTCTGAAAACCTACTTGGATTCCACAAGGCACAGGGGGTAGAACGGCTCCCCCCCATTCTTATCCAGCCCACTCACACACGCAGTGGAGATTCTTGTTGCTACAACTACCAAGCTACGGCTCCACACATGAATTAGAGAAAGCCTCCAATAGTTCAACAGGAAACAAATATGCAAGTTAAACAACTATGTAAAATTTCTCCCTTCCACACAGTTTCTTCTGTTTTCATTAATCATGGGAGGAAAGAATGAGCCCCAAAAGCTTTTTTTGGCACCCCCTGCGACCTTTCAGATACTCTTGCAGCCAAAAGTTCTAGACACTTGTTTTTTTCTAAAGGGAAACACTGTGATTCTTGGAAAGCCCTTGGAAAACTTCTCAAGGCTGCGATTCCTGCTTACCTCTGTGAGATAAATGCAGAGGTCTTTGAAGGGCTGCAGAAGGCTGACGTCCCGGATTTTTTTAATAACAAGGACACTCTTTGGAGGTTTGTTCCATGTCAACCGCTGGCTTGCTGGGTCCTGTATGTGCCTGCAAACGCAGAAGCCAGGAGAACAGCTGTTAAGTTTTGAGACTGACAAGTTAACACACCTAGTGAAAGCATCTTGCCTAGTTTTTTATGCATTTATCCGAATTAAGAAGTCAACCTTTTTGAGAATGCAGTGCTGTAGCAGCAGGTCACATATGTTTAAATTACCACCATCTGGCATCCAAAAACCCTCCAACAACTACTCCTCGGCCAGGTAAAGCAAGTACAATGAGGGGAAATGTCCAGGGCAGCCTTCACCTTGACACACTCTGCAAGGAGTTGGTTTCCCAGGGGAAAATGTAAACATGGAATCCCTCCCTGGCAAGATGAGCTGGTATGTTCCAGGGAAAACTTTTATGATTCTGATTCTGCTCAGAGCCAGAAGTGAGACGAATTCTGCAGATCGATGAAGTTTATAGTGGCATTTTGAAAAGTTCAAATATTGTGCAACAAGGACGATGATGTGTGTTTGTTTTCCACTCCACTCCCTATTCTGCTGCAATGGGGGAAGTTTTCAGTGTTAAATCCTACTTTAGATTTCCTCTTCTGGCCTGTCAGACCAGAACCATTCAGAAAGCATCACACGCAAGACAACTTGGATGTCAACACGGAGGGTGCCATTCACAAGATCATTTGCTTAGGAACCACGGCTTTTAAAAAATTCCCATTCGCAGGAAGCCCCCACACATTCCCGATCAGCCACCTGCAGGTTTGCTCTGCAACCCCTTGGCGATGCAGAGGACCTGAGGCAGCCCTTTCGGTTCAATTCAGGAGGCTGCTCACGAGATCTTCCCAACCTCTGCCATACAATGCAGGAGAGGAGTGGCCACAGAATGTAAGCCATCATTTAGGGTCGCTTTGGGAACAGAGTTTAGGACCCAGCTAGATAGGGCACAAACACGTCTCGGGGGCAGAACTGGACCTGTTGCTGAGGCCTCGGAAAGTGGGGCCTTTACCCTCCTGTTGTGGGGCTTTTACTGTAAAGTATGAGCAGGAGCGGACAGGGGAACGGACCTCTCCCTTCATCAGGGTGCTGCTGGAGGAATCCCCCTCAGAGGGAGAGCCACTGCTTTCAGAGGCAAGCCACCCTGAGGAGTGTGGGGAGAGGGCGGAGGGTCCACCCCGGACTAGGAGAGGAACGCCACTTCGGCAGCAGTGCCCCGAGGGGCAAGCTGGCAGAACCCTGTGAGACGGAGTGCCTGTCTGCCAAGGAAAGGGCCACTGTCACATACAGGTGCTCGCTGAGCTCTCACCAGTACAAGCAGAACCATTTCCCACTCCCTGCCTGGCTGCCCACGGAGCAGAGAGTTGCTAGGTGGCCCTGGACTGCAGGGCTCTGCATTTGGAAGAACGGGACTGAACGCCTGCACTGGGCAACCGCTGGCAGACGAGCAGAGCCCAGACAGGTGCTCCTGCACACGCGCAGAATGTGGAAACCCCACTGCAAGATTCAGCCCAGCAGAACCCTCTCCCAACCCACCCATGTGCCGCTCTTACTCGGTTGCTCTGCATCACAAGAGCATCCCATATCTGGCCCATATTCTGGGCTGTGGCTCTGTGCGATTCAGGTCACTGACTCGTCGATTTTGAGCAGTCACAGTTACTTTGCTTAATTTCTGTTCCCGTTTCCTTATTTATTTATTTTTTTAACAGATATGCCAGTACACAAATCAAAGAAAAAATGGCCTGGCAAAGCACTGCAGTTTCCAGAATCCTTAACGCATGTTGGTAAACGTTTACAGTAAACTCACAAGCTTATGAAGTCGGGTTTTGTCATTTATTATACGTATCAAACCTTGACTACGATAAAGTATTTTGTTTGTTGTGCCAATGGAGTTAAAGCTTTAAAAACATTTCATCGATACTTGGCCAATGCTTGATGGGTTGGATGTCCAACGGCACGTCCACTTGTGGCAAGGAAAACACACAGTGAAACGAGTTTGTGCACAATTTAGCTCTGCACCTTAATGAGGCCAGACGTGCGGCCTCATGGATGTGTGTGGGAAGATTCGCAGCAAGTGCTTTACGAGTACTACTGCCCAACCCTCACAGGATGTCCCTAGGCATATCATTTGAATCTTCATGGACCGTGGAGGGACTGCTGCTGCTCCGTAGAGCAAGAGCAGGACACAACAGCAACCAAAAGCTGCAGCAATAACAAACCCAGTTTTGAATCCAGGAAGCAAGCTTGATCTTGCCTTCTGCTGCTCTCCCCAACAGGCAGTTTCTGTGCTACTGAATGCCTCCTTGTAGAATGACGGAGCACAGGTGAAAGGGGCAATCCATAGGAAGGTGTTTTAATATACTCTCAGTTCAAAAGTCTTATGTCAAAAGAAAAATGCTGAATAGAAACTCAGTGCTATTCTTTGGGGATTTATTTTTTAATTGCTGAAAAAATGCCTCCCTCAAAGCAAAAGGCCACTCTGACAGTGCTCTGCCATTTCAGAGTCTTGCTCGCCCAGCAAGGGCTTGTATCCTTGCAATAAAGTGGGCTTCAAAGAGAAGCAGCCCTTTCTTCCCGCCTGGAACCAAGAAAGGTATTTAGCAACGCAACCTGCCTAGCTTTTGCCTCGAATTTTTTGAACCACAGAATTATTCCATGATTGCAGCATCCCTTTAAGGAATCCTACACCGCTTTTAAACTAAAAAAAAGTTTACTCCTAACATACAAGGTAGGTGGACTCTTGAGTTTCAAGCACGCTACTCACCACTTCCAAGCAGCGCTGCTGAACGGGTGATCGCTAAGGTGCTGAACAATCTTCATTATGTTCTCCACAAGTCAGGCACACTCAACACCAGAAAAGGCCTCAAAATAATCTTTTTTAAGTCTTTTAAACTGCTACCTTAGACAAAATGTCGCGCCTGCAAGTCATAGCGCCTGTTTCAAAATTCTCCGATTAACAAGGAAAGCAGTTTTGCCATTTCACTGAAAAGTCCACTGTAAAAAGGGACTGAATGTTTCTAACTAACTGATGCCAAAACTACCCGATTAGAAAGAGGAGAATCACACACAGCTTGTTTGTTAAATATCACTATTGTTCCTATCAGTCTTTTTGTATAACAGCGGCTTAAGAAAAACTTTAATCAACACCAGATGCTTTGGTGTGCCCTCATGTAACAAAGCACTGCCATCCCGAGTTTAATCTTGGGATTTTGTTAATTTCCTCTTATTAAAAAAAAAAAAAAAAAGATTCGGTGCCAGCAGCTTTCAATTACTGGAGGGAAAGAATATAGTTTTTGGATGCAACATGCATTTTAAAAAGTTGTTGAAGGCTGAAGCTGTCTCGGGAAAGTCAGATGCTCAGCTGATTGCCCATCCTCTGTGAAAAGAACCCGTCTGTCTTGCTGGAAATTCTGGATGCCGTCTAAGCTCTGAATGCTCCTGAAAAGCTTCTGGGCTGGTCTAATAACACACCAGCATTATATTGTACGATCTCAGCCCGGCCCAGAGGGAGGAGCAGCAGCCACTCAGCTGCCAGAGACTGATGATAAAATGATGCAAGTCCAAAGCTGAATATGCAGCAATCTCTCTTAAGCCACAGGCTCCCCAGCCGTGGGAGGGCCTGCTGCTCACAGGCAGGAGGGGCTTGGCAAGGTGTGTGGGGCAGGAACTCAGCAAACAGGGCCTGAGGAAGAAGCAACTTCACTCCTGCCCTTTGGGAGCCACGGTTTCGAAGGAGCCACAAAGCCCCACTCCCGCCTCCTCCAGCCTTGCAGAACTCCCTTGTTGGGGTGGGGAAATCTTCCTCCACCTGCCAGCCAGACGGGCCAGAGGAGTGGTGCTCTGACTTCTCACCTGGCACTGGTGCTGGTACCAGCCAACTTCCTTTACTCACTCGCTTGTAAGCCAGAAGAAGTGGGTGGGTGAGAAGGAAAAGGAGCAAGCAAGAGAAGGGCGTGTGCACATGCACCGTGGTTAAAAATCCACCTGAGCCTTCCTCATCACACACGGAGTTGGGACATGCAAATGTGCCAGAACACCTTTCCCCAACCTGGCTCCCTCCAGAGGAAACCAGGGACAGCGATGCTGGCCAGCAGCACAGGGGAGCTTGAGTTCAACACACCCGACGCATGCCGTGTGGTGGACATCTTGCTGGAGTATCTCTGCGTTGTCCCCTCAACAGACAGCTCTGGTCTGTTGGGACACCCTGAAGGGAGGCATGTTCTGGAGGGAAGAACCAGCCTCCTTGGGATCACTGCCTTACTCACAACTGGCACATCTGCATTTCCTTCTCCCACACCTTTTTGTTTTGGAAAGCTCACCCGCATCTGATGCATCCAGCAGGAGTCCCAGAAAAATGCAAGGACCTGACTTGCTGCACTCAGCGAGCACTTCCATTAGTCAAACATTAACAATGTCTCTTAGCATGCTATGCCTGAGGGGGTGTTGACCCAGCTATTCCCACCCTGCTGTTCCTCTCCTCCTTTAGGCAGGAGCAGAATTAGCAAAGCGGAGGGTGGCGGAACACACTTTTATCTTCTGGCACTAATTTTTCGTGGCGAAGGAGCAACACTCCATGACATTCCAAATGCTGACATCAAAATCAGACCAAGCCCAAGTGGATCCGGGTGCTTACCGACCTCCCTTGGAAGTGAAATCGCAGCTGCAGGCCACAGGGGGCAGTGAAGGGTTCGTCCTAAGGAGCAGGCTATGAGAAACATCACTCAGGCCGGAGTCATGTAGCATGCCTGGCACCACTGAAGGATTGCCCCGCCACTGCTCCCAGGCTGCCCCTACACCTCTCCTGATCACAGGGGCAGAGAAGTGATGCAGAGGTGCCCCACACTGTGGCTTCCAGTCGGGCTTTTAATGAAAATGAGCCTTCCCAGGAGGTCTGACAGAACAGCAACCTAGAATCAGTCTTCATCAAGACCGGCTGGGGAAAAGACGATGCGTGTTGAGTGATTAAACCTTAGAAGTACTTGTAGGTACATCAAGTTCCCGGATCTCTTGCAAAGCTTTCTTCCTCCAGGCTGTTCCTCAGAATTTCTTGCTTAGGGGAAAATTCATTCTTGAGCCTTCTTTTATCTATATGGCTCTTGGACGGGAAATAACTAACTAACGAAGTAAAGCTCAAATATACACAACTGAGAACCTTTCTCAATGTCTAGGGTCCAGTATTGATTTTTTAAAAGTGCTTTGGGGTTTTTTCCCCCAGTCAGGCTGCTAGTTTGTTTATTTATCAAATTTGTACGCCATCCATTACTTCCGTCTCTGGACGGCTTACAACATTATTTCAGAATAAAATAAGTTAACTATTCCACGCTGGCTGAACATCATATAAAATACGATGTTAGAATAGTTAAGAATTGTTTCTGTGGCTTCACGTTCTCCAAAAGTAAAGAAGGGAAGCGTCTAGGTGACATCTCAGCTACGCTACCAGTGACGCTGGGCCGATTTCCAAGGGGAGCTCCTTCCCTCAACAACTCACGCCAGCTCAAATTCAGCTGCTACAGAATTATAACACCCGTCCGTCCCTGGAGCATATGAAAACAGCAGCTTCCATTTGGTCTTAAAAACAAGCTTCATCAGGCGGTACAAAGGAACATACAAAGCTGCTTTGTACGGAGCCAGATCATCAAATTTTCTACTTGGAACTGCAGCAACTCTTCAGGCAGAGAATGTTCCCACCCCGAATCCCCAAAGAGCTGCAGCCCTTCTCCTAGGGCACATTTTACTATTCCCCAACACCAATGCTTGCAAAACTCTCCTATTCACCAAGAGAAAAGCCAGAGACACGCTTTCAAGGAAACTGTAAAGCACAAGTGGAAGGCCAAGGACTTCCTACCAAGCGAAAGATTAACTGCGAAAGATTAATTCTCGAAGGACAAAATATTAACAGAATGGTTTTACATGTAGGACAGTATCTACAAACTGAAAAGGACAAAAAAGGAAGGCTGTCTATCCTCACCAACAACTCTTGGCCAGCTTTTGAAAGTAACAGGCACACAAAAAAACTGAAAATGCTGAAAAGGCGAATGTGTCTTAAGTTTTATTTCACCCTGTCCTGCATGAGCAGGGAGTGAGTGAGTGTCCTTTCTCTGGAGAGGAAGAGGCTTGGCAGAGGCAGCTGCTGACCAACCAGATTTGGGAGGTAGCTCCCATCTCTCAGTATTCAAAATGATCTCCCAGAGCAGGGCAGTACATGGGGACAAACTTAATTCACATCACCGATGTCTGCAAGAGAGGGAGTCTGCCACTGCTGGCCCACAAAACCTGCCATTCCTCGGTGGTTATGGCTTGAGTCAGTTCCTCATTTGCTTCGGCAACAACCAGGTTTCCTGGACTTGACAGGCAGCTGCTGACCAACCAGATGAGGAACTGGTGCTTTCACACTCTGGCTACAGCTGTTGGGGCTGGCTTCCCTGCCCCCTGCCCCCTGATCTCCTGGACGCATAGGTGAGGCAACACTAAGCCAACTCCTAAAGTACCCTTCTTACCTGTTCTGAATGTGAGCAGAGCCGGCTGGAGCCAGGGGTCAGACTAGATGGCCCGGGAGACCCCTTCTGACTCGCTCTGTTTCTATGTTTCTATGAATTATGCTAGCAATGAAATGAAGTTTGTTTGTGGAGGGCAAACTTCATCCACATATTCAAAAAGGTGGGAAAGTATCTAAGCCTCTTCCTAAGTAGGCTTCGGCAAGGGGCGGCATAGAAATGTTATAATAATAATAATAATAATAATAATAATAATAATAATAATAATAAGTACACAGTCCCAGATGTTGTTGGATTACCACTCCCATCTCTCCCAGCATGTGGGCCAGTGGTCAGGGAGCATGGAAACTGCAGTCCAACAACACCTGGGGATGCGAACTTGAGAAAGACTGCAGTAAAGAGAAAGGAATTTATCAGAAGAAATACGACTTTTCTTAGTTTAGTTTCAACAACTGATTAGTGTGTCATTAGAATACACGGTGATTGCAGCAGGTATACAAGGATAACTCACACAAAAGCATCACATTTGATATGCTCAACAACATGACTTCTGGTGTGTTTTCATGGCACGAAACCTGCATTTAAGATTGGTAACAACAGAGAACCCTCTGTGCTCACAATATGAATAGGTACGGCCTGGCAGCAGACCGCACTGGCTGCCTCTGGAGACAAGGATGCCCTCCATCAGTTCAGAGCGTGGCAGGTCCCAAAGATCTGCAACCTGACTGGACAGGTATGGCCAAGCACGGCAGCACCGCCAAACGGCATGCCTGATCATCAGAATAGCTGACAAACCCACGAAGATTCCATCAAGCACACTGCTTGCTCAGAAAGCCTATTCTCAGTTCAGGAAATCGGGGCTTTTAGGACAGAAAAGCAACTAATTTTAACAAGCAGCAAGCACAAACCAAGGAGGGACAACCAACTCTACGGATGAATTCAACTGAGCAGGTTGCACACGTGTGTATGAATGATCAGGCTTAATTATTCAGCAGCAGGTGAAGCAGTTGGACAGGCCCGAGAACTCTTCCACTTACATGATAGTCTGGGGATTCTGTAGCATACAGGCTTTTGGTCCAAATGTGGTCACCGGGCATGGTCCGTGTAAGGAGCGTGTTCTCCTGAAAGAGAAAGGAAATGACTTAGTTACCTTATTTTCTAAGAGTTCTTAGAAATGTGCTTCCAACGCCGTAGTTAAGAAGCAAAGACACTGCCAGCCTGAAAGATTACTTCACTAAATCATCCTGCGTCCCAGGATGGGGGAAAGCACTGGGCCAGGACTCGCAGGATCCGGGTTCTAGTCCCCACTCGCCATGAAGCTCACTGGGGGACTCTGAGCCAATTGCACAGACTCGGCCTAACTCACCTCACAAAACTGCTGTAAGGTGAATCGCGCATGCCGCCTTGGGGACACTGGCGGAAAGGCGGGATATCAATGGAAGAAATAAGTAATAAATACTAATGATTTTTAAAGGCACGTTCTGGCTCAAAACTAGGCAGTTTTAAGTGAGGCAGATTTCAACAGGAGTGTCAGATGTGCAGATATATACACCTGCATTATGCCGATTCCAGTTACAGCCCAATGTTGGTTAGTCCAGGGGCAGGCAGACTTCAGGGGTGTGAGACCTACCTTAGCTGTGAGAGTGAGGAACCCACCCACCCAACCTTCCCCAGCCAGAGCTGGGTACCAAAGACTTGCGCTTGGAATTAAAGCACTGAGCGTATTCCAAGCCTAGGATTCGCCCCGCCACCCCCACAATATCACAACTGAGCTGAGCCCAGAATTATTTTAAATCAAAGCCTGGGCATGCCAAACCTTCTTCTCTGCAGCAACCTAATGTGGTGGCGGGGGGGGGGGGGGGGATCACTGCGGCTACTGTGAGACATGAAGAATCAGAAAACAGTTGCCCCAGCAGGCAATGCTTTCCAGGATCTCTGGAGGTGGTCTCCCCCAGTACTGCCAGGAGGTAGCCTTTCAAGCAGGTACACCAGAACAGCATTCTGCAAGCTCCCCCCCCCCACACCGCCCCGCTGCCTTCAGCCATGTGTGCAAAGTCACAAAGCAAATGTTTGCTTACTGTCCTCACTAGGTGAAGGAGCTTAATGCTGGTCGAATGAGGGTGATTTGGGTTAGACAGTACTCATGATATCTATCTATCTATCTATCTATCTTTCGATTTATATCCTGCCTTTTTCCCACAAAGGGCTCAAGGCAGCTGACATCCTTCTCCTCCTCCATCTTACCCCCACAACAACAACCCTGTGAGGTAGGCTGGGCTGAGAGTCTGTGACTGGCCCAAAGTCACCCAGCTGGCTCCATGGCTGAGCGGGGACTCGAACCCGGATCGTCTGAGTCCCAGTCCCATGCTCTTCACCACTGCACCACACTGGCTCTCAAGGGATTAAGGATTACGGATTCTGCTCACCAGGTTTTGTACAAAAGCCTGAAGAGCCATAAAGAAGCTTTCCAACAGCCTCTGGATCTCAGTGGCTGCTGAGGCATCCGATGCTACCAGGAACTGCTGAACTCCTGTAGCAGCAATGGGGATGTTATTCCTATTATGCCGCTGTACAGTCCACACACACTTCTCATGTGCTGTCCTGCATTCCAGACAATAAACAAATCATCACACACACTCACAGTCTCTCCGGAGGGCCAATTACCACAGCTTGCCAGGGACAACGGCAGGGCTGTGTGTCCTCCACATTTAAAATGGAAAAAAGAAGAATTACAAGAATTATTTGCATGCAAACGATCCGGATTCTGTGCCCCTACCAGCACCAAGTTTTCCATGCTAGTGGAGTGAAGCCTATTTACATAATTGCTCTTATTTTCATAATGTAGTCTATATAATTGAGTCACAGATAGATAGGACCAATGGCTGTGAACCACGGAAACCTCCCCCGGAAAACTCCTCCAGCCCTTCCTCGCGGCTTCTGAGAATCCAGCGGAACTGCCTTCACTCTTGACCAGCGACCCATGAGAGCTAGAAACACAATTCTCCATTTTGTTTCAACTCAAAGGCCAGGAAGCTGCATTCCGCGCCCAATACAAAATTCTGCATTTTCATGGAACTGCAGCATGGATATATCCTTGAATAAGAGGAGGCTAGGAGGCAACCAGGTGTGCAACACCTGGCGTGCAAGGCAATGGAAAGCACAGGACACCTCAAAAACAGAGCAGTGCAGCAAAATTAGAGACAAACAAACTAAAGCACTGGAACAATGCATGCATACGGCCATCCAGAGTGAAGGGTCAACATTTCTGGGCAGGACAGACACTACAGGAGTCCTGCAGCTGCTCCAGATTCTTCTGGAAGCTTCTCTGCTATCAGCCTAACATAAACCAAAGCAAAAGCATATCAGAATGGACTTAAAACTAGAACATCCTTGAAGTATGGCTCACTGAAATCACTCCAATCAAAGCCTACTGATTTTCCCCAGGGACTAGGCCCAAAGAACAAAAAGAACATTAAACCTGCATATGCTAGTTTGTGTCTATACATGTTTGTTTAAAATGAAGGATGCATTTCTCAAGAGTGTTGCAGCACATGGGGAGGAGGAAGTTAATGTATCCATCCCCATTGTTTTTTAAATATTATTGTTTATTTTATTTCTATACTGCTCTGTAGCTGAAGCTTTCTGGGGAGCTTACAACAAAGTATAGAATAAAACAATAAAATACAGATGTAAAAAGAGTTTAAATCAATTCAAACAGCTTGAAAATACAATGAAAAGATCCAGCAAGAAAATTACCCAGATAATCCCCTCAGGGCCCTGGATCACCAACGAGATCTTTAAGGCCTTTATATAAAGAGTTGCTTTGACCTGGCACGGAAAAGATGGGAAATTTGGTGCCATGCAAGTCACAGCAGGAAGGTTGTTCCCAAGATGGGGGCCACCGTAGAACTCCACCCCCCACACACACTAGTTGCCACTCTCCAAGCCTCTCATGGGGTGGGCACTCAGGGGAAAGCCCTAGAGATTGAGTGAAACATCTAGGTAGATGGGACTGCAATCCCCATCTGCGATCTCCTTGAAGTTTCCTTCTGTTTAACAACCAGTCTGAGAATAATCCTTTCATCAGAACCAGTGGATAATCAGGGCTCTGCAAACTACATCTAGCCCCCTGGGAGACAGATCTGGGGCCCAGTCTGCGGTACCTTTGGACTGAACCTATTTAAACCATGGTAGGATCCCATATGTTACTGAACTGCATCTCCCACGATCCCTCACCTTCGGCTCTGCCGGGCTGGGCTGATGGGACCTGCAGTCCAACAACTTCTGCAGGGCCACAAGCTGAGCACGCCTTGCTTAAGTGGAACAGAGACGCAGACACCCAGGAACACGTCTGCGGTCCACCTGGGGTGTGTGGAGCGCCGCAGCTCCCCCAGTTCTGCAGAGCAGCCGTGCCCGTCAGCTAACAGGCAGGGAACGGCCATGGGAGATCTGTGCGGACCTCTGCACAGGAAGGTGCAACCATCATTTTCCGCGAGCCTATGAAGGCATCGGTGATCCAGCCATTCTGCTTCCTGGGTCCGGCCTTGCAGCGTTCTGCCATCTGAACCAGCACGTGCGAACCAAGCAGGAAGCCTCGTGGAGCCTCGATGCTGCGCTTTAAGGCAGCGCTGCATCGCAACATGAAAACGTGTCACAAGAACAGGCGATCGGCACGTATGACTAAGGCAGCCTTGCAGATCACTCAATCACAAGTTTCTAGCCCACAGGCTTTATTTTTGCTAGCCCACTACATAACTATGGGGCTCATCAACCACCTGAATTAGAGAGCTGATTCTCTCTGGCTACCTGCCTGGGAGCCATTTTTCTTCACCTCAGGTGACTGGAGGCGTGTCGTGGACAGTCACCTCTGGTGAAGAACAATTACTTCCAGGTGAGCCATACATACACGCTGCGGCTCACGCCAAGTTTTAAAGACAGAGCAAGC
Organism: Varanus komodoensis; assembly: GCF_004798865.1. Classification (NCBI taxonomy): domain Eukaryota; kingdom Metazoa; phylum Chordata; class Lepidosauria; order Squamata; family Varanidae; genus Varanus; species Varanus komodoensis. The sequence goes on from NW_025336059.1 coordinate 4,760,070, forward strand.
AGCACTGTTATGGCGTTAGAGGGCTCCACACAGGTGGCCTCTGATACCTTTCCAAGAACACTGCCCCATACGGCCGCTGTCTCCTGACCCTTCCCAGCACATTCCAAGGAACCGCGTCTCTCTCTCCTGCCAAAGCAAGGCGCTAAGACAACAGATCCTTTGTTTCTCCCAGTGTTTGAAATAGGCAACAGTGTTTTCCTGTGATCAAATCGCAGCAGAGAACTATGCCCCGTATGAGGCAGGGTGTTGAGGGAGGGAGCGACCTCCACGCCAAAGGTTTTGTTCTGTTAGGACAGAACAGAAAGTAGGCAACATATATATTCACTAAATGTATATGCTGCTTTTCTGCAGAGAATATCCCCGAAGCAGTAAGAAAGGAAGTTGAAGTCCGAGAATGTGCACACGCACATGCATGCACACATAGACACAGGCAGGAAACACCTCCGTCCAGACTCACGGACCTCACCTAGATGCAGGAGATACTGCAAGAAAGCACTTCCCCAACTCGGTATCTTCCAGATGTTGGCGGGGACCGATTCCCATCACCCTGGCCACCGTGCCCAGTGGTCAGGGGTGACAGCAGTCGTGCTCCCAACCAGGTCACAGGTTCTACGCTGCTGCTTTGAAGCTACAACTCCCTTGGTCCCGTGTGCCCACTATAAGCCACGGCCACGAACTCCGCATGCCTAAACAGCACCAACTGTGCGGCTGAGGGCAGCTGCTTCTCAGAGACTCACTCCGTGCGCTCTTGCATTTAACAACCGGCAAGGAATTCCATGCTGCTATTTGAGAGGGCAGACAGAGAAGAGATGGGTCCTTCTTTTGCACTTCCACCAGTAGATGGAAGAGTCTTGTTTACTGTTTTTTAAAGCCTGTCTTTTCATCTGGGCTAATTTAAAAAAAAAGTCAAGCTAGTGCCTTCTGTGGCACACCTGCCTTAAAACCGATCATGATCGTTCTTAGAGTTTTTTTGTTTTGTTTTGTTTTGTTTTTTGCCTGTTTGTTTCTAGAACGAAGGCTTTGTTTTTGAGGATGGGGCACATCCCACACCCACTTCTGCTCTCCTGCAGCATCATCATACCGCCTGGTCATAAGACAACGCTCATTAGTGCGTGTAGGGGAGGTAATTCTCTTTAACCACGGATGAAAGCAATGCCATAATTATTCCAGTCATACCCCAATGAGAATCCTCGAGGATTATAGTTATATAAATACCTACGTTACCATCATCACTGGTACTGTGACAGTGACTAATCATCTTAGACACTTGCGCCACCACGAAACAACACGCCTCCACCCTTGTTTCAAAGTTTACATTTCATCACGGCACAGACTTCCAAGAAAACTGCCGAAGAGTGGGACTCTTCCGGGACTTGAAAGGCTGCCTCCCTGACCACTCAGGAAATGAACCTCAGATTTGATCCTTTGCAGGCCTTGCCATCTTTGCCAGAAACTCCTGTGCACAAGCAACGTTTCTCTGCCTGCCCTGTAACCATCTTGTTACGTCTTCACCTCATCATGTAAGCCAGGTGTGCCAACATCGCACTGCACCAACCGTGCGGGCTAAACGGGTGCAGGTTGCAGTCCCGACACGCCTGGATGGCTTCTGAAATAAAGGAATGCTGCTTTTTTAGGGTCAGGCCCAAAGGTTAGTCTCCTGGTTAGGTTAGTCTCTTCAACATTCCACCTTGAATTGGTATCATGGGGGGCTGACCTTGCAGCCAAGTTGTTTGAGGTTTCTCCTCAATGGCTGCTTTTCCCCTCTGACCATCTCATTGTGTAACTCCTTTCCCCCAGAGATAGAGGTGCCTGCTTTCCTATTTGAGATGCCCCCCAGGTGCCTCCCCTCAGAGAGAACCACTTGAGGTGAAGGTAGAACAAGTAAAGCAGCTGGAAGGACAACAACATCAACTCTGCCTTGGATTCTCCTTTTGGACTCCCTGTTTTCCAGGGCTGCTTTTGGTTAAAGTTGTTGGGGACAGAAGGTTGAGGGGAGCACCACTGACAGGTGCCTCATGACAAACAAGGTGAACAGGTGAGCGCTGGTCCTCAAGGGGCCTCGATTTCAGCCCCCTTCCATACTTCAGAGAGACTGCCAACTTGTGCCTGCTTTCAGGCTCTTTTCATGCTTATCTGTTCCTGTTTTTTCCTTTATTTTCCCCAAGTCTTCACCTCTGCTCCAGCTGATTTGGACCACAATATCCATGATTCCTGACCACTAGCTGGAGATGATAGGCACTGAAGCTTGAAACACCCAGGGGGCACTAGGCTGTGCGCCAGTTCGAAGGAACAGTTTGGCAGCCTGCTATTGGGGACCAGTGGAAGGGTCCTAGGAACCTATTCCATGGAACTAAAAAGCATTAAAAATTCAAAAACAATTTGCAACATTAAAAATACATTCTGCAAGCTCCCAGTGGGCAAGACTGCTCTATATCAATTGCTCCTGGGTGTTGCACGCATGGGTAACCTGGTTTACGCATTAGGCTATGCCTTACTGCCTTCTCATGGACACGCCCATATTGACAACGGCAGCAGGAACATCCTCCTCTCGGGCTTTCAAAAGTGAGTCCTGAAATGGAGAGTCACACCCATAAATAACACACAAGGGTAAAGACACGCCATGGCTACTCCCCAAAGTGGCATTATTTAAGTTAGGACACGAAATTTATAATCCTAAATGCTCTTATTAGCGATTAAGTACCACTGAGCACAGCAGATTTTTTTTTTTTTTTGAGTAAATACATATAGGACACGCTCTGTTTCTCGCCTTCCTACCGCAATGATTTCAATACTTCCTTTTACTTATTTTAGCCTCCTATTATTTACTCAATCACATGCCCATTTCTCACTTTTCCTTTCAACTTGTTTCAAGAAGTACGCAATGGAGAAAGTGATCTCAGAAACGGGGGTGGGGGGGACACTAGATTCCAACTGAAGTGATCTAATGCCACTGTCCACATTTCAACAAAAAATCGGCCCAGTTACACGAGCTGGAATCAGGTCTTCTCCAAACAGGTGTTGCAGAATCCAAGGGGGTGGCCAAAGAAGCAGGCCACGTTTCCAACAACGCTAATCAGCGCTCTGGGAAGTGTACCTATTTCAGTGTGTGTTCGAGGGAACAACTTGCACCATTGGGCTGCATGAATTCCACACCCTGACTGCATGTAGCCCTCAGTCTAATTTCTAAGCTCTGCTGCAAGTGATCAATTCAGGCCACCAGCAAGAACAATCTGTCCCTCCCTTTGGACAGGAAGGAAGAAGACTGAACCAGAAAAGGGGAAGGGTAGGAAGAGAAAGCAAAGGATGAGGAAGAAAGAGGGGAAAAAAGGCCTGCCCTGCCCTACTTTTTGCTCACAGGTTGCCCTTGAGCAAATGCAGAGTAAAGATTCTCCACTCTGGCTTTAAAGTGTATTAAGAAAAATATTAGCAAAGGAAACCGAGAGAAAAAGACATGTGGAGAGGAAGAGTGGATGTGTTAAAGAAGACGGAGGTCCAAGTGCCCCGTACCCAGGCCTAAGGCCTGAGCTTCCTCACCTAAGAGGTCCCGCTTTCGCCTCCCCGGCAGTTCCAGCTCTAAGCTCCATGCTGCAGCCAGCTAAGGAGATGACATGGAATTCTACCCGCGAAGCAGCTCCACACTCCCAAGCAGGACAGAGGCTGCACAAGCCTCAGCCTTCAAGGTCTGTCCGCCTCGTGCTGTCCGGAGCACCGGCCCGTGTGTGAGCTGCTCTCAGACCCCCCTCTTCACCCCAAGGAACATTCGCAGCCATTAGGTTTGCAATTCAAACACGAAACAGGATGTACTCGCCCGCTGGGAGGCAACTCTGTCGATTAAGAGTTACCTTTGTACTGTCGTTAATCACTGTACAGCTGAAACGGCAAAACGTACCTCAAGCGGGATTCTATTTGCTAAGTATGGCAAAGCGGTCTTAAAGACCATCCGGCCACAACGGGAATGAAACAAAGCTAAACCACATGTACCGCGGTCATGTTCATTCCATCCCCCCAAAGCCTCTTCCTTCTTCTATATTTGTGTCCTTATTCTGTCAAAACGCAGACTGAAGGCTCCTTGGGACGGGAATTCTTCCACTGTTTTGTCACTCTGTGAAGCCCCACATCAATAATATTTTGCAAGAAAGAGAGAGCTGACCCTGAACCAAGAAAAACTGCATTCTCCCAGCTGCCTAAGCAATGACAACGCTGCTACTTTGCATGAAATTAATTTTGCCGTCTCTACTGCCGTGCCTGACTTATTCTGCTGCCGAAGCCAAGGCAAGAGTCAAGAAGGCATATGGTGGTCTCACTCCTTTGTTTATTTAACACATTTGTATGCTGCCCACAGTTGTGCCACAACACCTCTGGGTGGCTCACAGCAACAGCTCTGCCTTCAATGAATTTACCAGATGATATCTACATGCTCTCACATCTTTCTTCATATAATAACTTTGGTTTTGATATTTATAATTTAAATAAACACAAACTATAGTTTAAACAATGCAAGTTGAAATTCTTGGGAACATGGTTGTTTGCACAGAATGGAAAAAAAAATCAAAAGCTTCATCAAAGCAAACAAACAAACCTAGGTCAGTATTGTATGTAAGCAATACAGAAAAGTTGATTAAAGCGTAAGAACCACTCTTCCAGCTTTCAGGAAATATGGTCAAAGTACTTTCTTGTGCCCAGGTATTTTAAGAGATGTGGGCCAACTGTCAGTAGATGTTATCCAAACCAGAAAACTATGATTAAACCTATGATTAAAACAAGCCAGAAAATTAAACCAACTTCAAACCGTAGTTTAACCTCCTGTGTTAAACACAGGTTGACACGATCTAAAACTAAACTTAGTTTCCTTGTCCAGATGAAACAGGAAACTAAAATTAACAGAAGACTTCCCTGTTTGTTCCTTCTCTCAGAGTAAAAGGAAAGAGTGCACAGCGAGAGGACTGAACCCGCAGCCATAAACCAAGACTTGATTATCCAAGCACTGCCTTTGACTTATCTAACTCAAAAGGATGCCTGTATGACATACCTGAATTCTTTGGTACTGCCCAGGGCTGGAGAAGCAGACAAGCTGCGTGTCTTTGACCGTCCCCGCATGGAGTTGGTACAACTCCGTTCTTCGTCGGCTCGACATGTGGAACAGTGGAAGCAGGTGTCTTCTGTGCTCGTGTCGTCTCCAGCAGGGCCAAAGGCTTCTGGCTGCACCTCCATGTCAGGAAAATGGCTTTCTTGGAAAGAAAAGGGAGGTCAACTTTTAAAATGGCTAAAAGCTCAAAATCACAGAACACTCTGCATCTAGCTTAGCATTCCACTTCTGACAGCTTATTTATGTACTTGTTATTGTCTTCACGCTTGTGTCAACGACTCTGCAGCAGGCTGCTTCATCCTTATTAATCATATATTGAATAGCTATTGTTGGCTTGTTAAGTACTTTCGGAAAGATACGGGGATTAAATTGCGGACTAAGTTGTAATGAAGTAGTTTGAAAATGCTGTCCATCCAGAGATGATTGCTGATTAACAAATCCAAACCCGCTAAAATCAGAACAGGAGAACAACCTCAAATGTGTATTTTTAAATGGTGACAAGATGCTAATCTGGAAGAAAGTGTCATTTCTCCTTAAATTTTTGTTTTGCAGTTTTGCAAAGTCTCATGAATAGCAACTAATTGTAAAGGCCTAAGAAATATGCAGACCCATGAAACATAACATAGCATCTATTATACGTAATAACCTGCATGCCCATCGGCCAGCACCACAACACCAAGACCAAGAAATTCGGCAGGCATACTAAAGAAATGTGCGAACCACATGGTTTCTCAGTTTTCATTAACTGGTTTTCATGTAAATGTCCACAAATTGAAGCTTGCAGTTACATATTCAGTGGCTAGGTGGCAAATTTCCCTAACTGGCACATCGTTTAGCAATTGAGACAGCTAAAGTCAGAAGAGAGGAATAGGTGAGACGGCGATTTGGTGTCTGCAGAGAGAGAGAAAGAGAGAAAGAGAGAGAGAGAGAGAGAGAGAGAGAGAGAGAGAGAGAGAGAGAGCGCGCGCGCGCGCGCGCGCGCGCGCGCGCTGGTGTCTCCCTTCTTCCCATAGAAGGCCCAGAATTTCCTCAGGGAAATGGAGTGGACCTTCGCACAGACAGGGCAGGTACAATGTGTTCATAACACCTGCCTGAGGACACTGCTGCAGCAAACGGAGGGCCACTCCAACCAGTGCAAAACCCGCTCCGTTCACCAAAAGCCAATTCAGCAAAATGAAATCACGGCACTTCTTCCAAGCAATGCGCTTCCAGTGACTCTATTTGCCAGCGCCTCATCTTCGTACTCCACCGACAAATCGTTCTCACATCCCTTGACCTGGCTGGCTGAGCAAGGCACGTCAGCTCCAGCGTAACACAGAACCCTGTTACACACTTGCGGCTAACCACCTTCGGGAGCTGGAAGCCATGCTAGACGATCTTGGCCAGTTCCTTCATGCCACGACAGAGCCGAAGCACAGCAGAAAAACCCTCCCAGCAATGTGCAAGAACGAACATTTAGCCAAGAAAGCTGTGAGTGGGGCACCAAAGGAATGAGCATCAGCATGTGGCATGTATTGTGAGCCTCCTGAGATGCCAAGGCATGTGGTGACAGCACACAAAAGTTTTAGATGATGATGATACTGTTAATTTATATTATTCTATGGAAGTTTATTTATGGATGTGAGCCGCCCCGAGGCTTTGGCGAATGGGGCAGCACAGAAGTCTCCTAAATAAATAAAATTCCAGAGGATGTGCCACTACCAAGAAAAATAACAAAGAAAAGCTGAGAGTCGCATAATCAGAATCACTTATGGGGTCCTTCCCTGAAAGTGGTGATCTGCAGAAGAAACACAAGCTTACAGATCGTTGTTACAAAACTGTCATATCCAACGACAGTAGTAAAATGATGTGGTAAACAGGATCCTGCATCAATGAAACACTTCCAATCATATCTGCAAAATTACTATGCAAAGTCCATCAAAGGTGATGTCAGCCTACGGAACACACTGAAACTGCATCAGTACTCATCTGAAGTCACACCAAGCCTCAGTTCCCAAGGTTTAAAGATGCGCACGCCAATCTGAACGATCTCACGGAAGAACGACCCTTCGGCATCCCTCAAACTACCACCGATAAGGAGCACGGTACGTCTGCCACTTGCCTTTGGGGACAATTTACTTACAATAACTGTATGCTGAAGTTAAACGGACATCCTAAAGTTCTGCTTTTTGTGCTTCCACCATTGGTTAACCACCCCAGCTATTGGGCGATAAATACATGAATTAAATAACATCAATGATCCAAATATAGCCGGCACGTTTTCTCTCTGTACGTTCTATGGTCTGGTGAGCATCGTTAAAACTTCTCACAGCCCAAAAAGTTTTTAAGTTTCACAAGAGTGGGCTGGCATCGGAAAGAAAGCCTGGAAAAGATTTCAGCGCAGGCTGGCCGTCATACAATTGCAGGCAGAACTAGATCACATCGGTATTTCCAGCCCGTTTTCAGCGGTAATCTTTCTACACTCGTTGTGTGACAACGAGCCAGAGAAAGACCGCAGGGGTAGTGCCAGAGGAAGCACAGAAAATCCCCCATATTGCAAAAGTGTCACCTTGCCATTTCAGGAGATGGTAAACTGCAGATGATCGTATGATGCGTGAGCTGCTCTGACCCTCAACTGCTACAACATCAGATGTGGCAAGTTGTGTGCCTGCATTGCACAACATAAAGCATCAAGTGTAGAGTCTGAAGCATATCTAACACCCATTTGCTCATGCTGTCATTAATTGGCCAGAACAGCCTGATTACCCCATAAGACATCGGCCTATAAATTACACTGTTAGGAACTCCCTATAAGTCTTATAACACAATAGAACAGTGGTACATTCAGAACGCGGAACAAGGGAGCACTTTATCTCAACCCTCTCTAGACAAATGAAATGTTTTGTTCAGCATTTTATAAAATTAATAATACATGCAAATGCACCTCCTTCTAAGACACCATTCAGTCCAAACACTTCTCCCTTCAAGCACACAAAAGACAATGCAAAAAGACAATGCAACTGACAGCCAGAACACTTCTTGTACTTTTGTAAAGGTTTCGGAATACCACAGACAAATTACTGTAAAGGTACAAATACTATGCAAGGTTAGGCAGAAAAAAGTCTACAAGCTATGCAGGAGTTTGTAGGATGTTTTTCTATCTAAACCCATACAGGATTTTACCCTAAAATAGACTAAGTTTTGTCTGCTCTTACAACGATCCTGTGATTTGGTCATCACTCGCTTAATCTGACACACGAGGGAACTAAAATGAAGACACAGTGGGCACACTCACAAAGAATTATAAGCAGAGTTGCTGGCCCTACTGTGCTTTAGTTTGAATGGGCAGCATGCCTGCTCTACACCACACTGCTTGTAACAGCAGCTAAAGGGGAGCGTGTTTCTTCTAATGGCCTAACTTTTGATCCTGGTTTGTTGCTCCCAAGTACACTAGGAACATAAGCTAGCAATCAGGATCCGAGTTGGATGCCATAAAATGCACTCTTACTTTGCTAGTTGGAATGGAAGCAAACAGCTCATATGCATCTCCAGCCTGTTCATATTCTGGCTTATTAAGCCATAGGTCACGACTAGGAATGATGTGTGGACACAACTAGTGATCTACACAGGGCCACAGTAACAGATTAAGCTTAGTAAAACTAAGCTTAAATTCAGGCCTTACAGACCCCAATTCAGTTGTCCTATCAGACAGATAAAGGATGACGAATCTCTAATCACAGAACAAAAGCCAGCACTTCAGCGATCAATCTGTCTTGCCACAGTTCTCTAGAAGGCCACATCCCTTTTCTTCCAGTCACTGATTATCTCATGGTTCCGTGACTTTTGTGCAGAGGTTTTTTGAGGAATTTATTTATTTATTTATTTATTTATTTATTTAGGGGACTTCTATGCCGCCCCATTCGCCGAAGCCTTGGGGCGGCTCACAACCATAAATAAATAGAACCCAATAAAACAATATAAATTAAGTCACCCTGGCCAAAGAATAAAATAAATAAATAAGATTAACAATTAAAATAACGTCTGAATAAAAAGGTCTTCGCCTGGCGCCAAAAAACAAATAACGACGGTGCCAGGCGGACCTCTCTGGGGAGTGCATTCCATAGATGGGGTGCCACCGCAGAGAAAGCCCTCCTCCGAGTAGCCACCCTCCTAATTTCCCACTGGCCATTTTAAAAGGCTGACACACTTCTCCTAAAACTGAATTACTAGCAGCAGACACTTTAACCCAAAATATATGTTTTGGACCTCACCCAGCATGAAAACGCAGTCCCCGCAAAGCTTCTCTGAAATGTAAGCTGGCCCTTGAGCTGAAATAGGCTTGGCACCCGTGTGCTAGATCTTATTGTTTGCAAAATTAGAACCCTACAATTAGAAAGGCCAATCTTCTGAAGGCAGCACAGGCTCAGAATGTCTCAACCTAGTTGCCGGTTACACAATTATTTTACACAGAAGTGAAAAAAAGAGAAGGAAATATGACTGCCGGAATCTCAAAATATGCTCGATGGGAGGTTTCATTCCGATCCTTCCCCAAAGTGCAGTAAATATCCCAGTTCCATATTTACATCCTACCACCAGTATGCATAAAGAATCCACATCATACCTTAAGTTACAAGCTTGGCAACATCCCAACAAATTGTCAACATTACACAACGGTTTGCACAATGCTAAGCTAGGATTCGGAGCAGGCAATGCAACCCATTGTCTACTGCCTCCATGCAGCCCTCAGAAACTGCCTGTGCCCAAAGGGGGAATGGGTGTGTGAGCGTGTATGCATCCTCGCACAATCTCGTATGCGCATATATGTTTGCTTTCATGACTACAGCCATCTGGTCCACCACTTGCTGGCACTAGCAAACCTCTTGGGGACTGCTCATTTCCCTCGCTTCCTGATGCAGCTGGAGGAGGAATAAACTCGGTCAGCTTGACATCCTCCCTGGCTTGTCACGTGAATCAGGAGTTATGGCTTAAAACAATCCAATTTGCTAAACAAGCTAGCAAAACAACCCAGGGTTTGTGACTGACTTTCCTAAGCCACTCAGTGTGGGTTTGGTCTGAACTACAATTCCTGGTTCACAAGGAGCTTCTGTATCACCTGAAACGCCTGATCCTGCCGCATTTTGGAAGTTAAACAGGGCTGGGCCTGGTTGAAATCTGGACTTGAGTCCTGCATTGAGCAGGCGGCTGGACCTGATGGCTTACTAGGCCCCTTCCAACTGTACGATTCTAAGTAAGGACAAGCAAAGAATCTTGGAAAGCAAAGCTGAATCATAGTTTATTCTTTCTCTCCGCCAAACATGAGTAGTACTGAGAGAGAAGCATGTGAGCTTAAGGCTCACAGACACTTCTGCACGTAACTCTAAACAACAGCTTAATATTACGTGAGATGTGCTTAAAAGATTATTTTGCTAATACTAAAGCACATTTGGACATTTCTGCAGGACACTGGCCATTCGTCACCAATTTTAGCTTCGCCTTTCTGTAAACTTTAAGTTATGAAAAAGCAGATTCTTTTGCTGGATTTCTCATGAGGCCCTGGGAAATGACGATCTACAAAGGATCAACTTTGTGTCTCCCTAAAGTTAGTATCACTAGATTTACAGCATCCCAGAACAACTTTGTTCTCGGATATCCTTAAATAATCTTCCAAACTGCCAGAACCTTGTAAAGGTTTAACTATTTATACATACGAAAGAGCGTGTATGCCTGCTTGTTTCAACATTTTGATCTTTGCTCTGCTAACTGGAATTGTCTCTATGGAATCAGAAATAGAATCTGTTGGGCATATATTTTTATGCTGCATTTTGAATAGGATGCTCAGAAAGAGGCCAATTCTTTCTTTATCAAGAAGATGCTATGAAACTAGTAACTTTTTGGCCAAGTGATGTCTTTATAGTATTGAAAAATTACTTATAGTGGAATCCTGTACATGCTTCCTGCAAAGTAACACCCACTGAGTTCAGAAAGGTTACTCCTAGATAAGTATAGACAAGATTGCACCTTAAGTATTTTGTATCCTTAAGGAATATCAGGAACAACTCCCTTTAGGGAGAATGTATTTGCCTCCTTATTATATTTTATCCTGTTTGTATTAACTTCTATTAGCCCAAGATCATAATGAATTAGGATTTATGCCTTATTTCTGTAAAACTTTCACATTTATAAATGGTAGATTTGATCAAACTGATGCCAATGAAAACTGAGCTTTTCCTTAAGACATGTTCTTCCCAATAGTAAAAATGCCATTTATCAAGCCCTGTTGTTACAGTTAACAGCTGGGAAAGAGAAATTTAAACCAACGTTGTAAGACTGTCTTACCACAGAGGTGGGATGGCGCTTAAGAAACAGAGCCAACTAAAACATTAGTAAGTGCTGTTGCGCGCCTCTTGTCCACTTCTTGATTTATGTAAGAAATCCGCCCCTTTGGGCCAAAAGTTAAAAATAGACAAAACAAGTTTCTGCAACATCCATCCCTAGACTCCACTTATCGCCAAACTCACTTCAAATCCTCTGCAGCACCCCTCTTGGACATACACCCCAAGATCTCTCATCTCCTTCCCTTCACGCACCCTACTCGGTTTCGCTCCCCAGATCTTTCCCCACACCCTTTTCATAGCTTCTTCTGGCCTTTCCAGTCCACCTATAATCTACCTTCACACATACTAGGTCTGTTTGGCCCCTAACAGTCCAAGGTTACTCTCCAACTCAGTTTTCCCATCCAGCTCCCCGAAGCAGTATTTTCATGTCTTTACCGCCCCATAGCCAAAGTTCCCTGGGCAGCCTGCAAATGCATTAAAATGCCCCCTTCGCACTTTTCCCCAGTGCACCAAACACTGCGATTCTCTCTCTCTTGAGAGTCTTTCCCCTCCTTCCCACTCCCCACAGCGGAGGCCTTCCTGCACTTACACAGTCTAGTTTTTGAGCTCCCTTCTCCTTGCAGGCACAGGGCCACAGCCTAGTTCTGGTACCTGGGAAGCAAGAGCACGGCCTTGAACATGTACAGAGTGGCTTGCACATTCTTGGGATAGATGGTATAAGAGCCAAGCAAAGCAGAGCCAGTCCGATCCCTCATTCACCCCCAAAATTGTGACCCACCCCATACCCTACCATTTACCCACATGAGCCTCTCCCCAGCACCCCATATAGTCACTTCCCTATCAGAATCACCCCCCAAGCATTACCTTTTCTCTGCCCACTCCTGCCCTACGCCTCCTTCCTTCGCTTGCTTCTTTCCATGACGCCAGTTCCTCATCCCCCCCCCCCCGGCTCCCTCCCCCCCCCCCCCTTTTGCCCCCTATGCCCTCTTCCTCAGACCCCACGCCCCCTCTTCCTCACCACATACCTCTGATCTTCCTCCCCATCTCACAGGCCCTCCTGCCCCATGTCCCTTTCCCTCCCACCCTGCCATGCACCCCTCCTGCCCCACACGCCCCTCTTCTCCCACCCCTACCCCTTCCTGCCCCATGGCCCCTTCCCCTCGGCCCCCCACGCCCCCTTTCCTTCACACCTCAACCCCCCTTGCCTCACATCTCCCTCCCCTCCCAGCCCTGTCCCCCCACACTGCCCCCCGCCCCCCAGCCCCACAGCCACGCCCCCGGGTGACGTCACTCACCGCGCGCTCCTCCTCCGGGAGCCCCCACCCCTCGCTCGCTCGCTCTGCCCAGGTGCGCGGGCCTCCCTCCCGCCAAGCCTCAGAAGCCTGCCACTCGCCGGCAACTCCTCCAGCCCAGAGCGCGCGGCCAAGAGGAGCGGCGGCGACGGCCCCCGCCACGCACCGCCTCCATTCTCCTCCCTCTCTCCGCCTCTCTGAGGGGAGACCCGGGGAGGGCAGTGCGGCCTGCGGCGCATGCGCGCCGGGGCGGCCCGCGAGGCCGAGCCGGCCGGGGCGCCTGGGAGGAGCTTGAGGAGCGGCGCGCGCGGGCGGGCGGGGCGCGCATGCGTGGTGCGTGTGTCTCCGCTTGGAGTCGAGAGGCGGCCCATAGACTCACACAAAAAGGGTAGACAAACACGTAGGGGTGCTCTCCCAGTCCTTGCGCTACCCATGAGCAAACTTACAGTTTCCAAGCTTTTCTTCCCCACCCGCCCCCGCTTTAAAGTTCACTGTTGCTGTTCTTTAATTACAAGTTTGTGTTTTGCATCAATTTGTACTGCGAATTTCAGTACAGCGAAAAGTTAAAAAGCATAAAAATGTAATGTCCTCGTTATTAGCCTTCCATGAGCTACCAAGGAGAAATGAGTATACATATTTGAAAATAAAGTAAAATAAAAGATAATGGGGAACTCCATTAAAATCCAATCGCTTTTTAATGTATGTTGTTATGAGTGGGCTCATATTAACCTTTTAGATGTACTTATTTACTAAAAGCCCATGGCGTGTAAGTCTTGCGCATACATTCGAGCGTTGTAGCCTTTGGAGAATTTCGTGGACGGGCTTTTGGACTGGAAATCGAAAGCAGCGTCAGTCCGCACCTCCGATCTACAAAATTGATCTTGCAATGTCTACACTGCAGGGCTGTTATGGCCCAAAGGCTTTTCTACTTCCATCCCCGAGCAGAAGGAGCAACAAAAAGAAGAATTCGTGCTTTTTCCAACTCGAAAGTTGAGTTCTAAACGAGAGGGGTGATTTTTTTAAAGTGAACTGCCCATGCAAATATAATTATAGTTACGGTAATATCCTGCCCCGGGCTAGATTTAAACCAAACACTTTCCCCCTCGCTCCTAATTAATCCAGCAATTTCGTATCCAAACAACAAGGGGTGAGGCCAGCCCGACTACTGCGCATGCGCAAGAAAGGCTGGCCCGAAAGCGAGCGCTCCTTCAATGCGCATGCTCAGTGAGTGCCGTGGGAAAGTTACGAGTTGTTGCGTACTTGTCCGAAGTCAAGAGCGCTCTGCACGGGCTCAGAGGCATGCTCGTATTTCTCACGTCCCGCAAACGTTTTGCAGCACAAGGCCAGGGCTGCATAGTGCTTGGGCTGGAATCGAGGAGATCAAGCTTCTAGTCCCTGCCATGTCCCGAAGTTCCATGGATAACTTAGAGCCAGTCACAGACAGCCTAACCTACCCCACAGGGTGCTTCTGAGGGTAAATTGGAGAAGTGGCAGATGTAACCCACCTTGAGTTCTGCAGGAGAAAAACACAACATAATAAAATAAAGCGCTTTTTTTAAAAACCAGGGCTGAGCTGAGGAAAGGGTTGAGACAAGAGAGCCCCTGAGCATATGGAGAAGGATTCTCCCACCCTTACCCATACCAACGAATATTATTATTGCAGGCCATATAACCTGAGATGTTTCAGGGGCGGGAAGGATGCTCTGGGTGACAAGGTACAGTTTCCCTGCTTCTATATAACTGAAGAACTTCCTGGTGGCTTTGTATTACACTGCCAAATTCCCCCGCAGAATTCAAATGAGGAAGTTAGCCAACAAGGAAGCTCAGTGTCCGAATACAAAATAGATCCCCTCATGGACTAATTTAGGCAAAAGTTGAGCAACATCAGAAGTTTCAATAGAAGGTTTCCAGACGGGGATTTTTCATGGCAGAAATTCTACCGAATGCAGAGCCAATAAAGAGAAAGAAAACAGAGGGAACGGCAACAGGATGTTGCAGTACGGAGAACAAATATCTGGGGTAGCGGCCGGCCGGCTGGCCATTCCACGATGTTATTCCATTTCCCTGCCTCGATTTTTCCACTCTCCCTATCAGTCATTCAGCATTTTCTCATGGAACCCGCTGCTCCTTTGACGGCCGTGAGACCAAAAACCAATCCATAAAATCGGAGTGTCCCGCTGCCCTGTGTGTGAATGAACATGGTTGTGATCACACAATCACCCTGCCCCGTTCCCAACACCCCCCCTTGAGTTGTGACTGTGTTTTCCCACTGCTTCTTCCGTCTTATGCCTTATCACAGACACCCTTTACGGAAGGAAAGCCAGAAAATAATAAATAATAAATAAATAAAATGGCTACAGCCTCCGTTGAAAGAAAGGGCCAGAAGCCCTCCAAGCAGAAGCACTCTTGCTGATATTTTTCCAGCAAGAGGCCTCTTCAAAGTTGCCGTTGTGATGTGCCACCAAGTCATCCCTAAGAACACAAGCCCCCAAAATGTCCTGTATCATGACAGTTCTTGTAAATGCAAGGCTGTGGCTTCCTTGACTGAGTCCATCCATCTCAGATTTGGTCTTCCACCTTCCTCTGCTATGAGATAACATATTTATGCCACCAATTGCCATCTGCTGCCTCCGGTTTTTCAGGACACACAGACTGCTTCCCGCTCCAGACACGACACATTTCTAGTGGATGCCTTTATCGGGCATCCACGGACGGCCAGCTGTCTCCCTAGCCTGGAGAACTCCTGGATTTGATGAACAATTATCCTGATTAGAGGCGATTAGTCCCATTAGCCAAACAGACAGCCATGGCCTATTTTTCGCCAGCTCAGGGGTTCTGCAGTCTCCCAAGGAAGTGACCTTCGCAATGAACTCTTTATGGGGCAGAATTAGTGCTCGGCCAGCCATGACCCGGGGATGAGCATTAACTGCTGCTCATCCAAATTATCCTCACCGTGCTGGGCCTCAGAGACCGCCTCTTAGGGGTGTCGTGAGAATTCAGGCAGGGATGCTGATGTGCAGGTTGGAACGGCTGTGAGTGGATGCAAGCTGCAGGGAAGGTTGGTTTCTGCCAGAGATCCTGGGAGCTAAGCTGCTAGTCCCTGGGGAAACACACCCACGACTTACCCTTGCCCCAGGGTAAGTTCTTGGAACCTCGAGGCAAGGAAAGTCAAAGGAGCAACCGGGTTCAGACGACATGATAACCAGCACTCCTGGGAAGGTGCTTGCTGAAATGTGGGTGGGTTATTGTGTTGTCTGAACCCAGCTGAACCCATGGTTTGTGCAGAACTTGGGGTAGTTCACTGTGGCTTGTTATCTCAGCTGGATTCGGACAATAACCCACAAACCAGCCCACACCCAGCCATGCCATGTCGTGTGAACCTGGCCACAGACGGCATGTTTGGCCAAGGCAAGGCTCAAGTGCTTAGAAAAATCAGATCGGTTTGCAGCGGGCCCTCCGTTCCAGGCCAGAAATATTTTATAAGAAGGCTGGTAAGAAGGGACTTAATTCGGAGGGCACTTTCTTAAAGGGAATTTAAGAAGGGATTTGGTGTCCAGGCAAAGGTGACATAAAGCCTTAGCCCGTGGGGAACAGAGAGGTCAGGCCAGCGACTGTGTGCAGCTGCTTAGAAAGCCACTTTTCATAAGCTTCGCCCTCCTTTGTCAGAGAGGCACCTCTTCCCGGCTCGGGATGTCCTGAGCCAAGGTCTGCCCCAGTTCTCCTCGCAGAAGGCTCTGCAGAAACGGCTGGCAAAGCCGTGCCGGGCATGGTCCGTTTCACCCTGAAGCCAAAGGGCTGCCAGGGCTCGGGTCTTTTCGGAGGCGATCCGGGATTCTGTGGCATTAATTTTGAAGGGTGCAGTAATTTTGAAAGCGGAGTGAACAGCTTTCACTGCTTGATTGAGAGGGAGGGAAAGGGACGGGGTGTGTTGCAATTCTGTGCAGACTTACTCAGAAGTAAACCTCTTGGGAATATACAGATGTATCTATTCCTGGGCACCTGTCTACTCACTCAATGGCTTGGTGTATTTCTTGTTTGTGGTTTTGACTTTTTCCAGAACAGTGCTTTTTTTTGTAAGAGAAAAGGTGCCGGAACTCATGAAATTATTAACCTTTCGCATGTAGTCAATCACTGTACACACACCCACTCACGTCAGTTGTGTAACGAAACATAATGGTTGCCGCCTGCAGTAAGCACTGAGCGTGCGACCACACAACCAATCACAAGCCGAGCAGCGCCATCGCAACCAGTGCGAAGCACGCACACACCAGGCTCGACACGCAAGCAGCCCGCATGCACCGTTTTAATGATTTTGCAGCCAATCCGCTACGCTCGACAGGGCGATTCAAATCCACGCGGGCCAAACATCAAATTTTCAAAAGTTACTTTTAAAACTTGGAAAATCCGTCGAAAAAAGGTGCTGGAACTCCATTCTGGTGTGTTCTATGACAAAAAAAGCACCGAATGCAATAATACATTCTCTTTAAAAGGGGCAGGGGGAATTTTATCCCGTCCTGTCCTTATTCCTATTCTTTACAAGAGTAGCCAGTTTAATACCACAGTTAAAACTCTCTTGTCAGATCAACTTCCACAAAGTCGGGGCACCGAAAGCGAAAGCTGACACTTCACAGGCGTCAATAGTGTTGCCACGGGCCAGGGCGACTTCTTTTAAATTGTTATTTATTTTATATTGTTAATTTTATATTGTTATTTTTGTATTTTATTGTATTATATTTTCTGCTGTGAGCCACCCCGAGGCTTCGGCAAGGGGCGGCATAGAAATGTTTTAATAAATAAATAAATAAATAAATAAGTGCCAAATTGCGCATCTTTACAGGCAGCCCAAGGGGCGCGCCAATGCACAGGCGGAATCGTCCAGGGCCAAGATTAGCCGGAGCATTTTTGCCGGACACAAGTATTCCTGGCTTCGTCCGTCAGTCCTTACGAGACAGACCCGCCTCTGATCCTAATCAGGGTTTTGCTAATTGGCACTTGCGTACATCCTGCTGTCCCTCCAAAGAGCTCGAGGCGGCCGCATTTCTTGTTCCGACTCACGGAACCCCGTGAGACGGCTCAGCCGAGAGTGACTTAGCTGGCCCAGGGTCACCTGGTGGGCAGGTGTTTTGTGGAGAGAGACTCCTGATAGGAATTTAGGGCTTATGAATCCAGAGGCAGGTGATGCCTGCAAGGTAGGAACCAGTACACCTTCAGGCCATGCTTCGTCAGCTTCCGTGGAATAGCCACGTAGGCTGGGGATCATGGTAACCGCAGTCCAGCTGGCTGATTCTCATCACCAAATAACAGAGTGGCCTCATGCTTTGGACCCCCTTCCCTGGGAGTCAGAAAAACATTCTGCACTCAGGGTTGGCCTTTCAGAATTGCCCTGGCTACTTTTCGAGGACACGGAGAGGGGATAAAGGGGTGCTTACGAAGAGGTGGGAAGGGAGGATAGTGGAGCTGTGCTGAGTGTTACGTGCCATCAACTTGTCTGAGGCTTATGGCAACCTGAAGAATGAAAATATCTTATTCACAACAGCCCTGCCCGGCTCTTGTAAATTCAGGGCTTCCTCGATGGAGTCCGTCCCCCTCGTGTTTGCTTTCCTTTGCGTCTTCTGCCCTGATTTTCCTCAGTGTGATGGCCTTCTTCAGGAGTTTGTGTGCTCACGATGGATTGTGAGGTTACCAGGTACAACCTTTCCCTCTCCATCCAGAGAAACACAGCAGATGGCCAGCATACGGGGCTGTGAACGTAACCCTGAGATGGAAAATGAAACCAGGGACATTCCCCAATGAGGAAGTGCTACACACGGCTGATGTGATCCTCCATTTCGCAGTGCCCGGATGGACTGTGCCCAGAGCCGTTGGCCGTGGGCCTGGGCAGAGGGGAGGCCATGCCGGGGTTGGTCCTGGCAGCCAAAGACCTGCCACGAAATGTGTGTGTCGTTCAACACACGGGCACACGGTTTCACGTGCAGCGGCTCTCCATGCAGAGAAAGAAAGGTGTAGAGAGGAAACTTGCAAGCTGCAGGCCCGGTTGGGTTTCTTCACTGGCCCCTGCTGAGGATAACCAGTCCCATGTGCCCCTGTTTACTCTCCTGATGCAGCTGAAGCACGTGCCTAGCCTTGTTCTGACCCATCAGGGCTTATCGTAAGTTCTACGTTTAGACACGGCCAACTTAGCGTGGTAGATTGTGTGAGGTCAGGACCCAGGAGATCTCTGGGCCAAGGACAGACTCTCAGCCCAACCTACCTCACAGGGCCGTTGTGACTGGGAGGAGGAGGAGGGTGAGAATTCTGTAAGCCACCTTGAATTCCTTGGAAGGAAAAAGGCAGGATAGAAATATCATAAACAAACCAAGTTAGTTCCCCCTGATTTCTGTGGGCCTGGTCGGAACACAACTAACCCTTTACTTCTGTAACAACCAGTAACAAAAGTTTTCTGCGTGGTTTACAGGCCAAATAAAGAGCATTCAAATACTGAGTGCCATGGGGTGTATATTGACAAATACAAGCACCCCTAAACTCCATCGCAGGCAAGCCATCAAGGCAAAATAAATCAAACCAGCTCAAAACACCACTGCATTCTCGCTGTCAAAACGTCTCGGGAAACCACAACACCAAAACGCGAAACTTCAGCTAGCCAGTTAACACGCACTTTGAAAAGATTTGGACGACATTCAGAATATCCAGCAAAAACTCAGGAGGAAAACACACAGCCTGCTGCAAAGGGTGTGTGTGTGTGTGGGGGGGGGGGGTCATCCTTGAAATGCTAAATGGCACCAGCTTCCTCAGCCAGCCATCAAAAACAGACCTGAAGCTGTTTTTAGCATCAATGCTTTCATTGTCTCCTCATCTTGGCACCACTTGTTTGCTGTTTAATAACTCTCTTTTCATCTCTACTTATCCTTGCACCTTTCAGCCCCAGATGGTCCAGATCACAGGTGTTTTTGAAATCCTACAAACAGCTCTTCCCAGGCTTAGAGGCCCACCAAAAACAAGCCTCCCCTCCCAACTAAACAGCAAAAATAAACATGCAAAATAAAGGTTCTTACCTTTATTGCCTCTTGGTTTCTGATACAAGCAAGACCTGTTCCAAATCCTTTTCACTGAGCAGTGTCAACAGGAAAGAGATTAGTTGCCTTGACTAAGCCCTGCCCATGTGTTTGGATAGAATACCCTGGATAATTTTAGCAGCTGGAGTGACTAGTCCTCATGATTCTCTGCACAAAATGTGACCTGCCCTGTGGTCGAACAACAAAAGAAAGGCACGGGGCACAGTGGCCAGACAGAGTTTTCACAGGGTAGGGCCCTTCCTGCATCTTTTAGGATTGATGTTGGGAATCTGAAGGATTACATGCACCCCTGCAGCAAGAAACGTCACCGCCACAGGCTGGCACACTCTGCATTTCATCTTGAAGGCTGGTTTTGGAGGGAATAAATGAGGAATGTGTCTGTGAGGGACCCTGACTCCCGAGGAGACTGCTATAAGTAAACACGAATGCATGGACAGGGGTGCAAACTTTGATTGTTTAAAACATCCTCAGACAGAAAGATGCAAGAAGGACTTGGCAGGAGCTGGAGCACATGTGAGCTAAGAGCTCAGGGGAATCATCTTGAGCAGAGACTGGAAATCATCAAGTCTCTGCTCCGTTATTTCAGCAAGTGAATGGAGGGGCAGAAGACCCCCCCCCCCCGAAGATTTGGAGCTCTAAATGAAAGGTTTGGGGCTCCAGCCCGAGTGAGATGTCCCCTCACGTTGTCCCTGCCAGTTATCTTGGAAGAAAGACAGCCTGGCTCACAGGGTGGTTCTGAGGATAAACTGGAGAAGCATCACATAATAAAATAAAGCACATTTTTCAAAACCAGGGCTGGGCTGTGGGAAGGGCTGAGATGAGAGAGCCCCTGAGCATATGAAGGATTTTCTCCCCCTTGGGAGAAACCGTGCCAGGGTTGCTTGCTCTGGCTCTTGCTGTCTTTTCCTGTTTGATGCTATCCCGGTTTGCCTCTTTCTGCAGGTGGAAGGGACCTCAAAGGTCATCTAGACCAACCCCCTGCCGATGCTTCTGCGTTTCCCTGCAGATGTCCATCCAGCTACTAAAAGAGGCATGTGAGACACCTGAATTTCCCCCCAATTTAGCCAGAATCCTTTTAATGTGTAAAAAAGAAAGAACCCTCTTCAAACAGCATGGCAGACCAGTGGTTAGCGCTGATTTTAAAACCACATGACTAGGGAATCCCCTAAGTTTTTTCCCTGTAGTGTGCTTACTGCAAACATCAACCCAGTTCCAGTTTCATAGGCTTGGCTTTCCCTCCTTTAAATTTAAGACAACACTCCCGTGGATGCGTCTTACACAAGACTCATCGAACATACTGGGATCAAGTCATGTCCGTACCTGCCTGGGTTTTGCACCGTCGGATTAAATCCTTGAGGGATGAAGGCAGGGGGGGAAAATAAAATTAGAAAATATTTAAGTCTGTTTGTGTGCCAGTCTATCGCTCTTGCACAAATCTAAGAAATGCTATTCAAGGGCGCCCTCTTGTGGTTAATACTCCAATTTCTCCGCTGCTTTATTTTACCCTTTTCTTAAACAATAGAGGAAAAAAGAATGCAGTTTCCCAGTCAGAACACACCTAGGCTGGGATACAGTATAAGACGGAGATTTTTGTCCCTCCTAGGATTCAGGAAAATCAAGAAGTCAGTGCTTTGCATTTTTAAGGCCCTACCAATCCATTTAAAAGCAAATACAGTTTTTAACCATTCCAACATCTATTATAATTTTGATGCTTCTCTTTAACAACCCGGTGCTTTGAACACAAAAACGATGCAAGGCAATGATTTGGAATAAATCCTCTTTTAAAATGTAATTCCATCAGGGCTTCCTAGATACTGTTTCTGTGCCAATTCACCAGTCAGTGTGAAAAAACCGAGTTTTCTTGCAAAGTCTCAGTATAGGTCCCACAATCTTATTCCAAGGCCGAAGAATAATCTCTCTTGATCTGCACGGATAATGTGGAGGCCTGGGACAAACTCTTTCCTGGCTGGCTGTTAGGATAAGTCCTGTCACTGAAGGATTTAGCAGGAGAAAAGAAAATACTCCATAATTTACTGCTGCAAGAGGCACTAACGGCCACTAGTTTCCTAGCAGTGCTGAGCAGAGTAGTTGTCATTTTCTGCTCTGCAAGGACTAAGATGCACTGTCCAGTTTTGCTAAAACAGGTCTGCTTCCTGTCTACGGTCTCTTCCATCTTGCATTTATTTATACCTTGGCCGGGCGTTCGTGGAAGCCTGCAGCGCTTTCTCCCTAAGAAGCATGCAATTGAAACCATTTACTCAGAGCAAGCACTCAGAGCACTGCATGTTGGGGGACATGCTGGCAAAGCGTTGGGGGCCCGCTTCCAGAGGTGGGCGGGGCCAGGCAAAAGGGCGGAGCTGAAGGCCCGAGGGGTGGGGCCAAAATATCTGCATATTTGGTCGCTTTGCGTTTTGCAAGCCATCCAGAGACATTCATTCATTCATTCATTCATAAAATCTGTATGCCGTCCAAATACTAACGTCTCTGGACGGCTAACAGCATAAATAAATTGACGGCCCACTCTGGCTGCAATTAATAAAATACAATAATAAAATTGTTATTATTATGTTATTATTTTAGTATTGGGACAGCATATAAAACTTTAAAAAAATAAAAATATTGTAGTTTAACGAGCTTCTTGCTAGCTGCTAAGCCTCTGGGACAGAAAAGACCTTGGACTTATCAGAACCTTGGTGTTTGAGAAGCCAGCATTGGATGCCAAAAGACATGTTTAGAGTCACACTCTGCTCATGTGCTCTGTAGTCCTTGCAGCTCATGCTGCAAACCACGTGGCTCCTCGAAGGTGCCCCAGGCTGCAAAGGGGTTGTTTCAAGGGCCCCAAGGCTGCTATACTCACCTAACCAGCAGGGGGCAGATGTTCATCTCGCCACCAAACCACACCAGGACGGGGAAACAGCAAGGGCGCAGCTTGACTCTTGGCAGGGTCGGCTCTTTGCAGCTTCTCCTGCAAGAGTTATGCAGCCCGCTCTCCGGGGCTTTGCATGTGGGATTCGGCCCCTGTGCAGCCGGTCGGCCCTGCCTTAAAGGCAAGGAGCAAACAGACGAGCTAAGCGCACTAGTGAGCCGCAGGGTATCCTGTGCTAAAGAAAGCAGGCCGGGAGGCCAAGTTCACGGTGGGAGAACAGCTGTGCTGGTCGGATCTACTATAATTCTGGGTCCCATCAGGATCTCAAGATGCCCATCCATCTAAAGATGCTGTTCTCCGTTTGGTACCTAACGAACACTGAAGTATGAGGGAGCATCTCTTAGTGTTTGTTTCACCGATCGTTACAGAGTGCGTTCGTTTTGTGGGCAGATGTTTTTATACAGGGATGGGTTTTTTTAAAAGTGTAACTAGAAAAGCTTTCTTGGAAGTCCGTGAGGGCAGAGAGGAGAAATGTGTCGGATGCGCAATCCCATCCTCCCCAGCCAGCAGGGTCCTTGGCCCCCGGGATGGGAACCGTGGCACTTGGCAGCCCGACAGAAAAGAGATAGAATCAAAATTGGGTGCAATGGACACAGCAGTGAGAGGAGAACAGGCCCCCAAAGGAACGGTTATTCAGCTGTGCTTCGGCGATGCCTCTCCCGTTCTTTGGTACGCTCCCATGGGAGTGAGTCAGGGGAGCTAACTTGTGATTAGGCATGGCTAGAATGAAAGCATTGCTTTCTTCTTTCCTTTCCTCCTTTTCATGCAGCCCCTCCAATACGTCGCGGGATGTCATTTAGAGCTTCGGGTCTGTGCTTGCAGAAGCCCTCTGTGGCTTTCTGCAAGAACTTGAAAGCAGACGCCGCTAAAGTTTAAAAACACATATTGTGAGAAGCGAGGTGAGTTTGGAGCTCCTGGCACGAGGACGGGGTCCCCCTGCCCTGACATGAGGGGCTGGACCCCCAGAGACCCCCATACCAACTGAGCATGCTCAGTGACTGAACACTGCGGAGTGTCTGGAGGGGGCTGAGGAAAAACCAAAAGACAGAGAGACGGAATGGAGTACCCAGGAGGCGGGCCTGGCTGGCTGGGGCAGCGGTGGCGCAGCCCACGCTGAGGCGTCCCACGGATGCCTGGCAGACCGTACCCAGGGCTGCACGGTGAAGTCCCACACAGGTAAACCTTGCTGCGAGGATGACCTCCTCCCTGTTCGCCCCACGCAGCCGTATTCCTGAGACGACCAGGCTGCAACCTTCTCCTCCTGCCTGGGGGTCCGGTGCTGCCTGGGCACGCGAGCATAAAAGCACCCCTAAATAATGCATTGAGAACGGCTGCGTTTGCTCCGGCAGCCCTGAAGCCTCCGCTCACAGCGAGCCAGGGCTGCGAGCGGCAAGTTGCTCCCAGGAGAATGTAGAGCTGCTATTAGATGCGCCCCTCAGCCTTTCCCGCATCCGCCTGAATGGAGAAGGCACTCTGGGTTCATTCTCTTCTCCGGCTTAACTTCGGCACCTGCCTCTCTGCCTTGCAGTCCAGCCTGTATTTTCGTTTTTGCTTTGTCAAGGAGCCTATATCCCTTCGCCCACACTGCCTGCCCAGCCTGGGCCTCCACCCTACTTTTAACAAGCCAGAAGCAGCTTCGGAGCACAAGTTCCGCTTTGTCGCCACGCCGCGGGTGCCCAGGATTGCTGCTCTCTCTGTGAGGCCTTTTGCAGATTTATCCATTTCATTTAAGACTTTGCTCGGCCGCTCCTTCAGGGCAGGAGTCCCTCCATGACTCCTGGCTCGTTGAGCGGACCGCCTCATTCCAGCAAAGCAAACAGTTGGATCGGATGTATTGCTGTCTTGCAGCCAGGCACAGAATGGGCGAGTGAAGCAATATAATAAATCGGGAGTCCCGTCCCTTCCTCTGGCACGAAGCTTGCTGTGGACCTGTGCGATACAGGCCACCTGGCCCCGGTCTTCCCAGCTACGGCGAATCATGCAGCCGTTCTGTTTCCATTACGGCCATTTCCGTCTTTGCAATGTGAGCACCTGCCCTTGCAGCGTTTTCGGGGACCTGCGTCCAGCTGGCAAGCTCAGGCCCCATGTACAACATGCAGGCAACGTCTGTCTCCCCAAAGGGATGAGCCTTCCGTCTTAAATCCCCACAATGCATTTGTTTCGACATGTGCCTCGGTTGGTTTCGCTCTCCTCCAGACACACACGTCATCAGAAAGAAATCCGTCTTTCTGGGAACCAGAAACTGCAGCAAATTTGGAGAGCGTCTGAGTAAGAAAACCCGCAATGCCAAATCGAAGCAGGACGAGTCCCACCTCCCCACAGGCTTAGATTTCCCCCCGAAGAACGACAGGCAGGACCTCCCCGTCCCAGTCCTCAACAACCCAGGCACACACACACCCCGATCTGCAAAATATTCCCCAGGCAGGCTGTTTCGTGAAGAATGTGTTGTCCTATTAACAGCAAGAGGGTGAAGGAAAAGACAGCGGATTCTGTAAAATGCAACCCGAGTACCGAGGAGTCACCATTTCCTTTCTCAGCCTGTTTAATTTCATTTGACCCTTTCCGAAGAGTCAAAGAAAAATACCTTTGCAAGTATCTACGAAAGGGCCGATGAAGGTTGCACTGTGAAGAGCTCAGTTTTGGTGCTCCTGCCGGCCAGACTCGTTTCCAGAGTATTCCCTTCCATCCAGTCCTTCGTTACCGCAATAGCCCATCACCACACTGAGCTGGCTTGGGGGCCTTCCCCCCACCCCCCCAAGACGGTTTCCTAAACTATTGTTTCGCTTGTGGATTTACCGAGAAGCCCAACGTTTTGGGGAAGGCATGGAAGACTTGTGTGTCATTGGAGGGGCTTAGCCAGCATCAGGTGCTTCCAGGTGAAGGCCACCAAGGATCCAGAACGCCAGGTGGTAGAGCGAGCGGCCGATGGATGATGCAAGCGGTTTTCGTGGCGCAGCCCCTCACCCTCAAAGCCCCAGCACTGCTTTGGGTTTTAGTCGGTTTTCATCACCCCCCTGCCTCCCCTTGCGGTAGCTGCTATTTTGGAAGCAGCGGTGCAAACCTCACAGGAAGGCGTGTGTACTGCAAATTGCTAGCCGGCCTGCAAATTGAAGCCTCCTGGGTCAGGTCAGCCCAGCCCAGCTGTGTGGCATGGCGCCTGCAAAGCAGCGGGGGCTGAAAGCTAGGCGGCGGGGGGAGCAGATACACCATCCGGGGTTTCTCCAGACAGCCACGCTCCCTTCCCCTTTCCTGACCACGGGCCGTGGGGTGGCTTCGTGGCCTTCGAGCACTTCCCCATTCTAAGAAATGGAAAGGCCTCTTCTGAGTCACTAGCGGGAAGTTCAAGCGGACACCTGCTGGTGTTTATCTGGGCCCTTTCTGCCTTTGACCTCATCCAGCCCCGAGAGGCCCCAGGAGCTTCCCCAAAGAGGCCGAAAGCACTTTGGCGATCCTGCCAGGAGGGCTGGCTGCGTTGTTTGGGATTCTCGAGTTGTACATACATTAAGGGAAGTGGGCTCAGCAGGAGAGACAAGAATGCTGTTCTAGCCTTCAGGGGCATTGCCCGAACGAGCACCGTCTTTGCCAACGAGCCACTCTTTGCATGCTCAGAGAAACATTCTGCAGTCATTGTGTTTACTGGGTATCCTTTGGAGAGTTCCTTTTGGAAAGATGTGGTCTGCTGCCTTGAATGTGTGAAGGGAGGAAAGCTTGGCCAGGACACTGCCAGAGCGAGTAATCGGTTGCAAAACACCCATTTCCCAGAAGGCAAACTGGTGACTTGAGGTCACGTTCAAAGCAGACGTGAGACTTGAGCTCCAGAACACAAACCAGTCGTCTGAACCCAACTGAAGATGGTGCTGAACATTTTTCAGCGTGTGGTCTCCCACTTATTTCGATTTTAGAAACCGAAAAAATAAACAGAAAACAAGGAGAGGTGAGAGGAAGGTGGGCTTTGAGGTGTGTCTGGGGGTAGACCGGGTGCCACACTGCCAGCCCCCGTATTTCTTCATTTCCCTACCGCCTCCCCCCCGCCCCGGCCGAAGCTCCCTAGGAAGTTGACCACAGTCCAAATTATCCTTGGGGGGCACTCAGACAGACTCTGCTTGGTCCGTAGCCCTCCAGGATCGTGCACATGCAGAATCTTCCCCCTCGGTCGCTCCAGATCCTTGAAACTTCAGATTTTCAGACCAATTTCAAATTTCAGACCAATCCAGAGTGTGTGGTCAGAAGGGGAGTGACTCTTGGTGGCAACCTCGGGGTGGGCAAGGAAGGCAGGGATGCCTTAAGCCCCGAAGTGGGAAGAGGAGGGCAAGCTGGCTGGCGGGAATGGCACGGCCCGTGGCCCAAGAGGCGGCCACTGCACCCAACCTGGAATTAACGCTGCTGACAACGGGATGTCCTGTTAAGGCACAGACCTTAAAAGTGCAGGGCTGGGACACTGACCCGCCTTAGCCAGCGTGGCCAAGATGCAGGGACGGGGGGAATCATGGTCCGACCGCAGCTGGAGGCCCACGGCTCAACCACCCGTGTGAAAGCAGAGCACTAAGGCCAGGCTTCTGCTCTGCGGGGTTTCAGGTGGGGTCGGCCCCGAGGTTGAGCCGAGCTTCCGTTGCAAGAGCACCGCTGGGCTGGACGAAAACCTGCAACACAACGCCAGCCCTTTGCCTTCCCGGATTCTCGTGGGGCAGCGGCACCCCCTTTGTCCTAAAGACAACTCAACAGCCACACCTCCCCGTGGAGTCCAGCAGTAGCCTTGTTCCGTATCCACACCCCCATTTGGGCAGGTTTCACCTCCGTCGGGAGGCATCTTTGGTAAAACCAGCGCATCTTGATGGCCCATCTGAGTAAGCCATCACAACCTACTTTCCGATGCAACAGAGACCACTCACAACAGAATATTCCTCCTGGGGACATCCGTGCCTGCGCAGCTACTGGGGTACCTTGATTTGGAAAAGTACCCCTGTTCCAAGGACACAAGCACGTAATGCCCCCTTCTCCACCGTGGCAGCAAATCCGAGCCTTCTGGAAGTACCGCAGAGTTGATCCAACACGCTAGTTGAGGTTTTGTACCCGACTTTCTCCCTGCTTGAATTAAACTTCTTGCAGGTGGAAAGAGAAGGGAAAAAAAAACCAAGTGACCCCCGTGCTGGGAAACACTCGCTCACACGAGTAAAGATCACGCCAACTTCAAGCTGGGAAACCAAGCGGCCCGAGACAGCTCATGTCAAACTGCTTTATTACATCTTAAATAACAGTACATTTTAATATAGTATCTATCTGGCATCCAGCTTTCTTGAAGTACACTGACTTTAAAATTAAATACAAAAGGTGAACGATACAAGGGTGTGGAAAAAGCTCTACAGGATCCATGAGCGGGGTGGGTGGGGAAGGTCTTTAAAAATTTGAAATGCCAAATCCAGGCCTGAAAACGCACGATTACAGCACATTTTGTACAGGATGTTTGCAGAGAGAGGGAAGAAACCCAACATGGATAAAAGCCACTGCTGCAGCGAAGGGGGGGGGGGGGAATTCTGGTGCAGCGAAAGGGAGAATTGAAGTTTGACGAAGCAATTTGCTGTCCAAATGCTCTTGAGGGCTTCCCCCCCCCCCTTTCACTTTCAGAACACAAAGCCAGGAAAGGCAGCTTTGTTAGGGGGAGAAATCCTGATCTGATAAGCCAACTGGCAACTGGGAATTTCGGCCCTTTTCCTCCCTTCTCCACCCCAGAATCTTAACTACAGCAATTGTTTAACCGGGTGCTTTCTTTCTCTCTTTCCTTTAAATTGAGAAGAGTGCTATCGCACCACTCCAAAATGCGCATGGCTTGGTAATTTTCATCCTCCATAGGCTTTCCGTATGCTCAGAGTAGTAGCGATACATGAGATCAGCAATGGTTATGACTTTTTTCTCTTTTTCTTTTTTAGAAAATGAACAGGTTATTTCTTGAGAGAAAACACATAAGGACGCATTAGTCTCATATGCACTCAAGCATTTCTACAGCATGCGATTCTAAAGAGTAATCCAACCAAATATGGCAAACCAAAACATTTTCTTCTTTCCGTTCTTCTTGTTTAAGATCATTATTTTCAAAAACATTGATTTGTACATTGTTTCATACACAAAGAATTGATGTAATAGCCAAGCTCTTTCCAACTCTTCCCCTGTCCCGCCCCCCAAAACCAAAGAATCTTGTTTGTTGAGATTATGGGGTAGGTTCGGCTACAGACTGCCCTCCAGTGAGGCATCAGAAAGTCAAACTATGCCTAAATAAAAATGAAACGAAATGAAATAAAACGGAGCCATGATAGGTGAGGTGGGGTGGAAAAAACCTAGTCTGCATGTTGTTACCCATAAAAGGTGAAATATTTTTTTTTAAACGAACATTCAATGCCATGTACAGCGTGTGCTTGGTTATCTTACTTCTTAACATTATCCCTATATATGCAATATTTGTGCAACAATTTGTGACACTAAAGACAGAAATAAAAAAAGAATTCAGGGACTAAATTTACAGCATTAACAATCCCAGAAGCATCTGGGCTTGGACTCCCTTGTCTTGGCTCAACAATGGACTGTAAAAGCAAACTGCATTTAAAAAAAAAAAAAAAGAGGAAAGGAAATGGAAGTATGGACGAAAAGTAGATAACAACCCCGCTACAAACACGACTTCAAAGTTTGAAAGTGAGATTAAAACAATGCCCTCCCACCCCAACTCAGAGTCAGAAAACCAGATCAATGGTTCGCAATTTTTAAACTACAGTGAAAGTTAAAAGTTGTCTGCTTCACAATGTATTTTTCCTCTTTTTTTGTCTGGACATGCTTACTCAAGTGTTTTTCTTTAGCTTTCTAGACAAAAAGTGGTCCCAAAAGGAATGCACAATTTTACTTCTTTTGCTATTTTGTATATAACCACAGAATTTCTTCTTTTAGAGAGAATTGTGCTCTTCATTTCAGCAACGGGAGATGTGAGAGGTCTTGCCTTTGGGTGGCTGGGTAGCAACTGGGGGAGAGGTGAAGGGGTGTCCGAGTTAGTACAGTTGGATTGGATACATTATTTTAAACTTTCAACGTTGGAAAAGTCTTCCAGTCAGTGTGGAGTCCACCGCTATTCTGGCATGGGACACATACAAAAAGTTTCGTTAAGCCTTGAGGGTATCACGGTCACCCCCAGCTGCTGAGCGTGCCCGCCTGCCCCGCCGAACACCCTCTCTCTTTACACCCTGTCAGAGGCTGTCTGCAAGATACGGCTGCTCGGAACCGGCTCAGGCATCGACACGGCATGTGGCCGCGTTCCCCCAGCTCCTTCAAGGGACTGAGATCAAGGATGCCCTACGGGATTCCCCCACTGGAACGGGGTTTGCGTGCGGCCGCCCCATGCGAGTGCGGCCGAAATAAGTCGAGGCGGCGGAGGAGCCGTGCCGTGGGGGGCTGGGGCTGTTTCGTGCGCGGGGGAAAGGCACCTGGAGGTGCCGAAGCGAAAGGCGAGGTCTGGAACCGGCAACACGACCCTCCCGGCTTACATGTGCGTTTCCCTTGCCCGCCCGCCCGCCCGCGGTGTCACGGTACCTACAGACTTTAGTTCCAGATCTTGAGGAAGCTGTCCCACGATCCTGTGGCCACGGCCATGCCGTCATCAGTTACTCCTAAGCAACTGACACGGTTGTCGTGGCCCGCGAGGACACCTGGAGGGGGGGGGGAGAGAGAGGGAGAGAGGTGAAAAGCGGGGCGCTTCCGGGTCCCCGCGTCGGGTGGCAGCTCTCCCAGTGCAGAGCATCTGGGAGACAGTGGCTCTCACTGGACCGTGTGTGCTCAAACCCCCGTTTCCAGCAGCACCTGCTCCAGATGAGAGAGGCTTTCTGACCGAGAGGCCCCTAAGAACTGCCCTGCCACGTCTGGAAGCTATTCGGGGCGCAAGGGAGAGCCCTGGGGAAGCTCGTCCCATGGCAGGCGAGAGCTGTTCCTCACTGAGGGGGGCGCTTCCACACCCGGGACCTCGGTGGGCTCATTCCAGCGCAACGACTGCACTCGGCCACGGCCCAGGTGGGGGGAAGCGAAGGGGCAGACCGGGTGGGATGGCTCGCCACGGCTTGGCCACGGTGCAGTGTGGGAAGAAGGCGCTCCTTCAGGTAACGCAGACCCAAGCCATTTCGGGCTTTGTGGGTCTTCGTCGGCACCTTGAATTGGGCCCGGACTTCAACTGGCAGCCGGAGAGAGGACCGGCGTGATATGAGAGTACCAGCCGGTCCCCATGAACATCCTGGCAGCTCTGTTCTGAACCAACTGAAGCGTCCAGACCGTCTTCAAGGGCAGCCCCACGTAGAGGGCATTACAGCAATCCAACCGGGAAGTCACCAGAGAGTGTGTCCCCATTGCGAGGCAGCGCTCATGTGGGTAAGGACGCAGCTGGGGGATCAGCCGGAGCGGAAGGCGAGCGCTCCTCGCCACGCTGCCACCCGAGACCCCAGGGACGGCTCTGGGCCAAGCGGCGCCCCTTGACCTGCGAACCCCTTCCGTGAGGACAGCTCCACGCCTGGCTGGAGCGTCTCGCCATGGCCAGCGATCCCGAGTGGGGCCTGCACAGCCGGTCCTTCTAGTCTGGCCGCCGTTTCAGGAAGCGTCCAGAAGGACTTTCTGGGGGAAATATGCGCGGTGCAGCCACCAGGGCGCCCATCTCGAAAGTCCACTGGAGAGGAGAAGCGAGAAGGAAGGGCCGGGCCTGAGCCAGCAGCGCCAGCACTTCGAGCTGGGACGTTCTGAAGTCCAGCTGGGGCTTGGAAGCGCGAAAAGCCAAGCACGCCCCAGGATAATTACGCTGCCACACCGAAGGCAAAGTCCAGCGACTGCCGCTGCCGCTCCACCCCAGGGAGCTTCGAGTTCAAGGCGGAGGGAGGGAAAGCGCATCCTCTCCGGATATCCTAAAGCGAAGAAGCCACCCGAGAGCGCGAAGAAGCAAGGCTGTGGCACGCCGGCAGATCTCCCTCCGACGCCACCCGCCTTTCGCTTCCCTCTCGCCAGGCTTGGCACAGTCAGCCAGCGGCTCAGAACGTGTGGCTTTTAGCCAAGCCACACCTGGGCACCGACGGCTTGAAAGAGCCCCATTTCTCCTCTCTTGATCGCAGGCTCAGCCTGGCTGCGATCGCTGGAGGCACAATAAACCGGAAGAGGCGCATCGAGACAGACACTGAGCGGCACCTTGGCTGGGGGAGCCTGCTCCGTGGGGCTCGTGCACAAAGGCTTCCCCCTCGGCCCACTTCTAAATTCTGGCAAAGAAAGGCGTCAAATCGAGCAAGCTAAGAGCGAAGGAGCTGGGAGGTATTTTTAGCTTCTTCAAGGGGGAGCACCCACAATAAACGCGATTCGGGGAAGGAAGGTTTTGCTGAGCAGAGTTCAGATCATAAAATCAGTGAGTTGGCTGCTGCCACCATCTTCCCATCACACCACGGGAATTCCCAGAGGGAATCTAAGTAGCTCCGTGTTTTTCTGCACAGTGTAACTGCCAACTCTTTACCTGACTCATCCTGAGGAAATACCATCACATGAATATCAAACAGGTGCCATTTGCTAAGATTTCCAGGGCGGGGGGGGGGGGTCATATCCAGTTTACTAGCAACCAGGCAAGAAGATACATGCTCACAAAACATTATAGAATAAAAGGACTGTGACCAAGTCCATCCAGAATGGTGTGGCCGAGAAGCAAAGGCCACCCTGCAAGGGTGGGAAGTCTGCATCACGGTCACACAATGGCACGCTACAAGATACTGGAGTTCTGATTTTCAAGAAGCGTGTTTCTAGTCCTCATGAGTGCAGGGAAGAGTTTAGAAATGCGCTGGGTGCAGAGAGCTTTTGTGCCACTTCCGCTTCTAGGCCCGAAGATGTGCCCTCAACCCCCTACTTGGGGGCAAGCTTATTTCTTTTTTGGCCTTCTCCTGCCACACAAAATATTTACCAAAATATTTATGAACAGATTATTCAGCTTGAAGCCCATGCTGGTAAACCTGCACCACCTAAACGCTATCTTTAGGTGCGAAGAGCAGGTTAAAGGAAGGCCTTCCCCAAATGTTCAACCAAAGTCATTACCACCAGTGTGTGCCGATTGCCCAGGCCGTCTTCCCACCCCCCTGCCGCTGCATCTGGGAACCTCCTTTGCTTTTTCCCCCCGTCCCGCTTTTTCGCCAAAAACATGCCAAACGCTTACCTGCTCTGTCAGCTTTGAGCGTGTCCCAAACATTACAGTTGAAGTCATCATAGCCAGCTAGAAGAAGACGCCCGCTCTTGGAGAACGCTACAGAGGTGATGCCACAAATTATATTGTCATGGGAATACACCATCAGCTCCTGGTCAGCCCGGAGGTCAAACAGCCGGCACGTGGCATCGTCGGATCCGGTGGCAAACGCGTTGCCGTTCGGGAAGAACTTAAGGGAAACAGAAACGGACGAGGGAGGTCAGCCAGGCTTCAACAGCAGCCCAAAAAGTACCTCCCTGTCCATCCAGGAAGTCTCCGTAATAACTGCATGGCATTTCAGGCGCGCGTGTGTGCGCGCCCCTCTTAAAACCCCGTCTGCCCGCAACGTTTGTACGTACGCAGATGGCATTGATGTCGGACTCGTGGCCGGTGAAGGTCTGCCGGCACATCCCTTCTCGGACATCCCACAGCTTCGCAGAGGCATCGCAGGCACCAGAAACAAAACACTTGGAATCCGGAGCAAGGGACAGGCTCATGACGTCGCCGGTGTGGCCGGTAAACGTGGTCGTTTGCTGGCCCGTTTCGATGTCCCAGAGGGCGCTGGAAGAGAGACGGGTTCAAAAGGAACGTGCAGGAGTCGGTGGCAGGAGGAGCTCTTCCTGCCTCCGAGTAAGCCCACAAAGGCTTCTGCCCGGACACAGCTGCTAGCATTTCAAAAGCTGCAAGACACAGTGTTACTTTTGCTCCTTACGCAAGCCCTCCAAACAGCAGCAGTCTTCTTTTTAGCGGTCACACTCACACATAAAGATCAACGGACCGGCACCCCAGGAAGAAGTTTAGCTTTCTTGCTCTCAGCCTGGTGGGCCGGCCTTAAAACTTGATTTTTTTGAAAACTTCTAGGATCAGATGTGATTCCGAGGTGCTCGATGTCTATGTTCCCTGAATAACGACTGGACTCCTTTGTTCCTGCCCTTAGGAGTACCCAGAGAAGAGCTGTGTGCATGGAAACATATCACGAGTTCTCCCTGTAAGCAGACAACTAGCAGTGCAGCGCCTGGCTTGAGAGGCAACCTTCCCCTGGGCTCACTTCTGCCATCCCAAGTGTGCCTCCTCTTGCTAAGTAACCCGAAGTGCAACACGACCGAGTCGGCTCTCTCGTTCCACTTTACTCTCAGACCAGCCCTCAGGTGCTGCAGGGTCTCTGATACCTGCTCTCAACAACCAGGAAGGCACAGGCGGCCCCATCCAGCACAGACCAATTCTCTCGCAGCACGCGAGAACAAGGGCCAGCGCCCGAGGACTTACCAGGTGGTATCTCCGGAGCTGGTCACAATTTGATTATCGTCCACAAAACGGCAACACGACAAGTAGCCTGGGGTGTGAAGAGGACAGAGAGAGCAAAATGCGATTCAGCGATGCTTCTGTTACTCGCTGCCACCTTCTCTTCAACACCTGGGCAGAGGAGTGAGCGGCCTGCAGGGCCCCAAGCATCTCAGCTCCCTTCGGGTGACGTGGCCCAGCGAACGATCACGACATTGATCCCGAAGAGCGGGCTGACGACGTCCTCCACCCGCAGCCCCTGAAACCCGTCGTGAGAAGGGCCAACACACCTCCCGCAGAATTGCAAACGCGGCATGCGATGGCTCAGCTTTGCAAGGGGAGGTGCAGTTCAGTGGAAGGGCAGCTTTCCTTCCCCCATCCAAAATGAGAAGCTGAGAAAAACCCCCGTTTTCTGAACCTGCCTCATTCCTTGCAGCTCACGGTAATTTGAGAGCTTCCTAAGCAGAGGTTCCCTGAACCATCTGGGTGAAGGCGACCGCAGTCTGGCTGCCCGGCGAGTGCATGCCTATTCTCCAAAGAAATTTAGCAACTGTTCCTGCTCCCGGGGAATCCTGTGGCTCGCAGTTCAGTTAGAGGTAGGGATCTCCAAGAGATCCGCCTGCTTATCAAACTACAGTTCCCAGGATTCTCAAGGGAGAACTGATAAAAACTGACATGCAAGCAACTGAATGTTATAAATAAGGCCTGAGCCTGTGCTGACTTTATCTTTCTTAGAGCAGCCATAAACCAAATAATTTCTATTCAAGTTAGGGACTTTGAACTAAGTGAAATATGTATTCTAGGCCTAAAAACTCAGAAAAGCTACACTGGACTTTCACATCTATTAAAAGAACCCCCAACAACTAGGTCATGA
Organism: Varanus komodoensis; assembly: GCF_004798865.1. NCBI lineage: Eukaryota > Metazoa > Chordata > Lepidosauria > Squamata > Varanidae > Varanus > Varanus komodoensis. Next base: position 4,795,138 of record NW_025336059.1, read on the forward strand.
CATTGGAAATCAAGAAAATGCTCGAGATCGTGCCGTCATGTTCACTACAAAAAAAATTTAAAAATCCATTTGCGCAGTGTTGATTTTGGCAATGTTTGCTTCTTCCAAAGGACCACTGCCTCCACTTAGGGAAGTGAGGCATAGAGATTTATGATGCCAAAGGAATCCATTAATACTTCTAATGGCGATGTAACTGTTTTCAAAACAGGGCATGACTATATTTGTCCACAGCATCTAACACAAAAGACCCCCGAGCCACAGAGAGGAACGGGTGTCGCTAGGCTGGGGAAAATTCTGATCTGCAAGACGGCGAGTGACACGTCAGCACACGGAGGGAATCTGTCGCTGCCGCAAGGCTTGCATGTTCTGGGACGGCTTTAGAAAGACTTCCAAACGTGACTCCTTCGTGATGTTTCCGCAAGACTGTGGCACGGGACCCTTAAATGCAACACCTTGCCAAACCAGCGGCTGACTGGCCTCTCAGCGAGCTGGCCAGAGGAGGTATTCTGTGGATGCTGCATGGGAGAACTGATCTGAGAGAACTGACAGCTTCAGAGAGCAAGCCCAGGTGGTACAAGCACCAGGTCTGGCTGTCAAACAGCACATCTCTCTGAAATGCACTCTCTAGCTACAGGGTACCTCTCCAGAGTAAACGGAGTAGCAATCACTCAGTGAGTGGCTATTGTTAGCTGTCCCGGGATGTTCTGTAGGGGATGGGATAGAAAAGCTCTTAATAAATAAATAAATGAAATAAAATCACCCCCCCCCCGCCAAACCAAAGGAGCTCCCGTTTTCCCCACCTACCCCGCGTCAGTTCTGCAGTGGGCACGGCACCTGTGCTTGCTGCTCGCCACATGAATACCTGTGCACATTGATTGTCAGGAAATGTCACCACACAAGCAAGAGGAAGACAGATTGTTCAGGGGAGGCCGGGGAAGGCGCAGGGGCCGGGCAAGCAGGCGGCTGAAACGCGCCTCGCGCGGAAGCCAGCGCTTCTCACCTGTGTGGCCGGCCAGCTCGCGGCTCACGCGGACGTTGCCTTCGCGTGTTTTCAGGTTGTAAATGGAGCAGATGTTATCGAGGCCACCGCAAGCCACGTAGTTTCCAGATGGGGCGTATGCGCAGGTCATGACCCAGGAGGATCTCAGGGGAATGGCGTGGACCTGGAGCGAGCAAGAGGACGGTCAGCCGCCCGTCGGGCAGGTTCCGCGGCCGCGGGGATCGTCCGCTTGCTCGGCAGGCCAAGCGAGGCGAAGCGGAGAACCGCCTCGTGACAGACATTAGGAGAACCCCCCCAGGAAATTCTCCTGCAGAAACCCCGCTGGAACAGAACAGGAGTGCCGCAACATGTTGTGTCTGCATGACGCACAGCAGATGGACTGGGACCCGCTTGAATATTCCAGCTCCGCTACCCCGACGTCTTGCGCCAGCACTTCTGGCGATGACTCATTTCTGCAGTTCTCAGGGTACAATTTTATGCAATTTCCCCTCACATTCATCATCCCGGTATTTGCGACAACTCCTCTTGCATGCGCTGCGGGGAAAACCCTCCCACTGTTCTAAACGGAAAACTGGCTTTGGGACAGAAGCTGAGAGTGGGGAGCCCACCCCCAGTTTAAGCTCTGGGTTCCCCCAATGACTGCAAGCAGAGCTTGAAGGTAGCTTTGGAGTCAGTGCTCGATGCAAGAATTGCTGCTCCCGGCCAGCATCCCTTTTTATTAAAAAAAACAAGTCCAGGAAGCTGGGATTTCTCCAGCACTTCTGCAGGAAGAACTGCTCTGCCTGCCTTTCTGAGGGGGCAGGGTTTGGGGGTGTCCCAGGGCGGGGAAGTGGCAGGAATTCCGTCTTTCCTTCTCCTTCCCTCGAGCTCTCAGGTGCCTTGACTAGCTGGCCCAAATCGGTGGTCAGGCTGAGAGCAGGGAGATGAGACCTTTGCCCTTGCTTCCTCCCCACCCTCCGAAGGATGCCTGTGAGCCCTTTAAGTTGCAAGGTTACGAATGCTCCACCTGGATGGGGCCCCAAGGGGCATTTGGCAAGTCGCCATCCAGCGAGCTCAGTCCCCCTCCTGCCTCCTTTACAGCCGGGAGGCCCCAGATCCCACCTGAGCACCTCCGGGCAGTGCTAGAAAGATTCTTGCTTAAACCCCTGGAGAACCGTTGCTGCGGTCAGCGCTGACGACCTGGAGCCAGATGGCCCCGTAAAGCAGGCCGCACCCTGTGCTTCTAAGGAGTCCCCTGAGATTCTGAATGGAACAATCCTGCACCTTTTTTAAAACAGCTCTTACATTTCCTTGATTTAGAAGGATGGAAAAACCTGGCACTGAGCTAAACGGGATGCCCCATGGCTAAACTATAAAGATCCAGGAGACCATCTTATGCAGTGGAGAGCCAGTGCCGCATGGTGTTAGAGAGCTTGGACAGGAAACCTGGGAGATTCGGGTTCGAGTCCCCACTCGGCCAAGACGTTCACCGTGTGCCTTTGGCCCGGAGACTCACTCTCTGCCTCACCCAGTCTGTTTAGAAGAATAAAAATGGGAGCTGTGCAAGCTGTCTTGGCCTCCTCGCAAGAGGAACAAAAGGTGGGCTATAAATGCAATGGAATCAATATCACCCGTGAGGAAATATTACGACTGTTTCAGACAGAAACCTCGCGCACAGCTCCCAGCATATTCCAACCGGCCCGGGAACTGCAGGACGCCTTTCCTGCCTAGGGCGGCACCCTTGCTCACCAAAGCGTTCGCCTGCAAGTTGGCGGGACATAAAATGCCTCCACTTGGTTGCTCATCCTGCATCGTTCTGCTTCCACCTTCTCTTCCAGGACCATCCTCACCTTCAGCGCAAGGGCAAGGCAGCTGAGCTACAGTCGCCGTGCCGCTGGAGGTATTTTTAGCTGGGACTCTGTATGTGCGATCCAGCCAGGGACGCACGAACATATGGATCTGATGCTACATTCTGGTGATCACAGCACTGTCTTCCAATTCCTTATGTCCGATGAAAACACTCGACGGACAAAGGTCTCCCAACCCTCACAGGGTGGAGGGGGGTACACAAGGGAATGCGAAAAACACAGAACAACTGCCCGTGATTTGAGAACAGTCGAGCAATCAGCTATTTTTTGAGGATTCCCCCCAATAAAGTGGTTTCTCAGCTTGAGAGGTTTGATCTTGGGGGAATGGAAGGCATGTTTGTGTGCAGTGGAGGTGACCTTGGATGGAACAGCGATGGCCCCAGTGTCATTTGGTTTCACAAACTGGGCTGTGTGTGGATGCCCAAAGCAAAGGAACGGTTTGGGGATGCAGACGTTCACCCCCTTCCTCTTCAGTGAAGCTGGAAGGCTGTGCACTTTTCTCTTGAAGGCCCTCTATCCCCTACCAGCCTCCTCATCACAGTGAAAGAATGGATTTTTCACCTTCTCTTTCAACACAAGCACGGGGCGAGCTGAGCTGGATTAGTTAGTCCGGATTAATTAAATGCAGCGTGCCAAAGTACGGGTGGCGTCAGGGAGGGACAAAACTTGCTGGAAAGAAGGGCAGGCAAGGATCGAACTTGGCTGCGGGGCTTGGAGAAGGTGAAGCGGGAAAAAGAAGAGGGCGAGCGGGAAGGAAGACTGTGAGCATTTCCCCCGTAAAACTTGCAAGCAAACGGGAGGGCCTGACTGTTTGGTGTTTCCCCAGACTCTCCAGGGGCCGAGAGCGAAGCAGCAGGGAAATGTTTCTGGGGGGACTTTGCTTGCCTCCCCACATGAGCAAACCGGTTCTGGCTACCAGGGACGCCCCGTCTGAATCTGCAGCTCCCGGTTTCTCACCCAGCAATGCCTCTCATGCAGGAACCACGTGGAAGCTGAACGTTTCCGTGTGCTGAGCAAACCTGTTCTAATCGGCACGGATGCGCACACGCACCCACACCCAGGCCGCCAGGGCACCTCCGTGGAGCAACGCCAATCTGGCACTTCTCCGCTTTGCCGCACACAGCAGGGGGCCTACGAACAATGGCTGGCCGTTCAGGCCTGCCTCTTCCTTCCACACCAGCACCAAAAATGGAACCAGTCCGCATTTCCCTTCCCGTATGAGCCGCCTTGTCAGAAAACAAAAGTGAAACTGTTTGAAGGGCTCATGTGTAATTGTTTGAAGTGCAAGTGCTTGACGGGCTGGTGTGTTAAGCCTCCTTCCTTTGGCTCAGTTCCCCTCTTGTAGCCAAGTCGTGCTAAAACTCTGTTAATTAAACGGCTTGGGTCCTGGCTACCTGAACGAGCGCTTACGTCCGTATATGCCCGACCGCCCTTTGAGATCTATGGGAGAGTCCCTTCTCCGGGAACCCTCCATGAAAGAAATTAGGAGAGTAAGTACTCGGAGGAGGGCTTTCTCTGCGGTGGCGCCCAACCTATGGAATTCACTCCCCAAAGAGGTCCGCCTGGTGCCGTCGTTACTGGTTTTTCGGCGCCAGGTAAAGACCTTTTTATTTAAACATCATTTTAATTGTTAAAACATATGTTCTGGCCAGGGCAACTTCTTCTTCCTTCTCTTTCTCCTCCTATATTTTTATTTACTTAATTTATACTGATAATTTTAATCTTATAGTTGTAAATCAATGTATTTTTTGTATTTTTGTATTTAACGGTAATTTATTAGGTGCTATTGTATTTCAATGTATTTTATCGTGTTGTAAGCCGCCCCGAGGTTTCGGCAAGGGGCGGCATAGAAATGTTAATAATAATAATAATAATAATAATAATAATAATAATAATAATAATTGCGCTCACCTTGTTTGTGGTGTAGCTGTCCCAAATGATCAGCTTGCCATCCTGTGAGGCACTAACGAGAAGCCTGGGGGGGGGGGCGTGAAAAACACAAGATAAAAGGTGAGCAAAGCGTACCGTGGGCAAGAGACCAAGTGTTCGCTTGCAGCCCGCCTCTCTTCTCAAAAGCCCTTTTTCCGTACGGGGAAACCCAGGCGGTACAAGCTGCCCGGAATGCCGGGCGAGCTCATCCAGAGATCAGCTAAGATGACCAAGCTCTCCCACTAATCAGTGTATTGAACTGGTTCTCACTGGCCACATCTGGATGAACCAATCCTGCATACAGCCCTTTCCTGTCGCTGCTTTGCTCTTCCTTTGCATAAGCAAACTCGGGTACTCCAATTAGCAGCGACTTCCTGAAATACCCAAACTGAGAATTAAGACTGATAGCTTCCACACAGACCAGGATTCAGAACCTGAGGGTGGTAGGCACACCGCTGAAACTTTGCTCTTCTGGCACTAGATCTTAACCAGTTCAGCGAACACTTTCCGTAACACAAGTTAACACACAATTCAACTGGACATAGGTGGTGAACTTCTCTATTCTTGAGGTTCTAAAGATCGAGGCTTCTGTAAGATGCTTAAAGGTAGCAGAGATCATTTAACGTGTATAAATAAGCTCAAGTGAATTAGTAAGATCACTTTCATTAGATTAAAAAGTCACCTTCCAACAGCTTCTGCTGAGTCAGTCACTGTTTGCCTTGAGCAAACAAAGCCACAATTTTAAAGAGAGAGAGATAAGGAAACAAAGCCAAATATTTGTGTAATTACAAAATTATAAGGACCTGCATGATGGAAGCCGATGACCAGCTCATTCATGCTGAACTCTGTGTCTCCGAATAGTTAAACACACCGAGGGTTCAGAAAAAGCATTTGATACTGAGTTTAAGACAGCCACAAGGCCTATTCTATCTTTAGAGCTCTCTAGAAACCCTCCAATACCGCAAATGCTTTTTTTTTTTTTTTTTTGGCGCTCCTACCACAAGAAAGAAAGGGGCAATGGTATTTCTGGAAATGGAGGTCCATTCTGCCATTAACAGAAATATTATCTGGCACTGTTGTTCAGCTCCCTCAGTTCTAGAGCAAATGGCCAGGATTATGAAACTTCCCACGAATTGCGACTGCGCTCGTACCTTTGCACAACGGAGGGGGGGACAAACCTTCCCCCTCTGAGCAGCCATGCAGGAAAGTGGAATAGCAGCAGCTGCCATGTTTCCATGGCCCAGCTGAGAAGCAGCACCCCATGAATCGACCAGAGATGAACGGACACCAAGGTGATACTTCAGCAGTGTGAGCAGAGAGAGGGAAAGGCTTGCCTCTTTCTCTCGCACCACAGACAGAAGGGTTGTGCCCAACTGCGAATGATTTCGCCCTGTTAATACATGCCACCGCTTCTTCCTTCTGCTAAATGCTTTCTCTTACTCTTTCTTTCCCCTGTACGATTTTGTTGACTAACTCCTTCAGGCACGGACCTGTCTTTTCTCTGTGTTCCTCTGCAAAGTGCCATTTAGAGCAGTATAAACCACAAACGGCTGATGACCAAAGAAACGCATTCGAAGAAAGACCACAGTATTTCGAGTAGGAGCAAAATATAGGGGGGCTTTCTCGGGCGATTCTCCTTGCCCACTCCTTTTTCAAGGCATCTAAAATGCGACAGTCGGCAATGGGGCCGGTTCTGAGGTCCTTTTGCAGCACTCACCTGGAATCGGTCCCCCAGTGCATTGCATAAATTTTAGCCAGGTGTCCCCGCAGTGTTCTTCTAGTGCGCATCTGGATGCGGCCCACTGGATCGATATTGGCTGTGATCTAAATGGGAGGTGAATTGGGCACATCTGTAAACAGCTGCCGCACAAGCATTTGCTGTCAGGAGACCTTTGAAGCAGCAAGCCTGCCTCCCTCTTTAGCGTGAGCATTTCCACAGCAAACAGCGCCTTCCTTGGCTATTTATGCAACTCTATGGGCTGCCCTACTAGCACTTGCCCTCAGAAGAGCAAAAAACCCTGGAAAAAACAGACTGACAGCTGAAAGAGTACAATAACAGAACAAACCTGACAAACAAACCGAAACGTTTAAGCAGAAAATACCGAAGGCCCAATGCTAGGCAAGTTTAGACAGGGAAGGGCCTGCAATTCCCTGCATGTCCCGGCCGGCTCTGCCCTGAAGAGCTTAGTGAGCCAGCAGTAAAATTAAGAAGGACAGCAAGAGGCTGAAAAATTGGGAAGGAGGTGGCTTTAACTTGGCATCTAAATAAAAATAAATAAATAAATGTGTATGCTGAGGGTGCCAGGCAGATCTCTCGGGGAAGGGCATTTCCCAGATGGGAGCCACTCCAAAGTTGGCCCTGTTACAAGGAGCGGATTTTTTTTAAAAAAACACACCTATATGCAAAGGCTTTGCCACCACCAAGATAAGCCTGCAGAGCTGCCCTGAGTTATCTGTAGCTGCAAGAAGCAGGGGCCAGGCCCCCTTACCAGAGAAGGGCACAGAAAGGCTCACTCAGGACTGCTCAGCTTTTTGCTTTCACTCCCCTTCTCTGGACTACTTGATTTTAATGCATATAATTAAGCAAATATCGCCCCCCCCCACCCCGCATGTACATACCCTCCCTCACCATCATGGACTTGCGGAAAAGAGCCCTCTTGTCTGCAAAAGAGTCAGACAAGCGCCAAGGTCTTTCTTAATCCTTGAGCAGCTGCAGGACTTGGTTGCCTCAAACAAGCACCCTTCCGAGAAACCGCCACTGCCTAGGGAACGGCCACATAAGCTCGGGCTAGTTTGTTGCTGAGAAGTCAGAGAAGTTTATAGTCAAGTCCCCTTTTGAAAAATAAATACGAGGACTCAATTTTCATTCTGTGTCGATGTAGCAAGGATGCAAAAGCCGCATTCCCGCCTCTTCTGGAAATCGGTGGAGGCAGCTGAGGGAATTTCTGCTCCTGCTGTGCCTCTCTCAAACCCTTCCCCTGCCGTGATGTGCCATCAAACCCTCTCCAACTTATAAAGCCCCCCAAAATGTCCTGGGAAGAGCAGCTCCGTCCAGCTCGCACAGGTTCCAGGCTGCAGCTTCCTTGAGGGATGCAATGCCTTCTGAGGCAGACCAACGGACGCAGCGGAAGCACTTTTGGAAGCGCAAGCACGACGCTTCTCTCCACCATCAGGAACAAGCGCAATGCTCGGTGCGGCAGCTCTGCACCTTCCCCAACTTGGTGACTTTCAGAGGCATTTGGACCACAACTCCCAGAATCCTCACCCTACCGGGCCACTGGCTGGGAATTCTGGGTGCTGCAGGCCCAACATGCCTGAAAGGGGCAAGGCCGAGAAAGGCTGCCCTTCAGCATTGCAAAGGGAGGGGCCCCAGGTGGCGGGATGCTGGCTGTCCTTCTCTGCCCCACAGAGACAGCTATTCCAGCTAACCAGGACTTACAGTCAACCAGCCCTGAGACCAGCTTCAACCCTGGTTTGCTGCAAACCTGGATTAGCAATAAACAGGGCTATTGGGTTAGGTAAGCCTCAATTATGTTTAAGGCATCCAGAGGACAGACTGAGCAACTAAGGCTAAGAACTAAGGGAAGGAATTCCATGTGCGTCTTCCAAAGCCCATACGGTGACCGAATCTTATCCAGTGTTAAAATGAGGGCAGCTTAAGGAGACTTTATTCTAATGGAAGTGGAGTATCTGCTGTCGAAAGAATTCAAAAGGGCAATCATGCAGAAATCCTCAAGTGAGAGGTTGCTACTGTACTTCATAGAGTCACAGTTGTGTCTTTCTACAACTAATGTTACTGTATTTAAACACACACATGCGGTCTAGCTTGATGACGAAAGGTGCACTCTTACCTGAGCCAATGTAGCATCAGCACATGCTTTCCGGGCATCCTGAAATAAAGGGAGAACGAGAGACAAAATGCTCACTGAATGATCAGACACCAAGCCGTAACTCTTCAAGGACTAAGACAAACAAAGAAGCCAGAAAGAGCCTTTTCTAGTGACACCTGAAAGTAACCCAAGAGAGTTGGAATTGCATTTTTGCTTTTTTTGAGAGTTGCATGTTTTGAGAGTTGCATTTTTTGGAAGCCACCAGAAATTTAGAAAAGGAGTTGCCGCAAATGGGAGGGTTGACTTTGTCGAGTTGCTTTATCTGTAGAAGCAAAATCTGAGATGATAAAACAGCGGCAAAGCTCACTTTTACACAAATACTGCTTCTCTAATCAGCCTCCTGAAACGCTGTCTTGTTACTTTAAGGAGCCAGTCACAGCCACAGGGGAATTTTGTAGTCAAGGTCAGCGGAGCTAAAGACGGTCTAAATCCAGCAGATTCAACTGACCAAGGGATCCGGCACCATGCAAGGTGCTCACCAGGATTTGAACAATAAAGGTAGAAAGCGATGAAGCAAGCTGTCATTGGAAGGCTATTTTCCAATAGCAATCCCATTCTTGGTCATTCTCACTGTGCATCCTTACAACAGTCCTGTAAGGTCCCTCTTTTATGACATGGAGCACTAGGGGGAAAACCACACAGAGCCAGTGGCTTTGGGTCTGGATTTTCTTTCCTGGCTTTACCCCAGATTAAATCCACTCAGGCCTCCGAACAGGTAAGCATCATGTAGAGAAAGTTAAACGGGTTTATTTGATGTACGCCATGACCATAATCACTCTGTATTATTCGTGAAACACCCAAAATGTCCTAAGTGCTGTGCAGATATTAAAAGCAAAATATTTTATATTGTTATATTTTATATTGTTACTATTGTAATTTTTTATTATGTTGTAAGCCGCCCTGAGGCTTCGGCGAATGGGGCGGCATATAAATGTTTTAATAAATGAATAAATACAATAAATACTCCCTGGCTTCAGATTGAGAATCGAGCAGACGTGATACAAAAGGAGAAAGGGCCAGAAGAGGAGAACAAGTGAACCTGGGCACCGATCTTTAAAGTTGCACAGAGCAGAGAGAGGACCAGCGTCACAGCTGAGCCAGAGAAGTGGGCCTTCCCAACCCGCGTCTCCCTGAGCTACAGACAGAAAGACGGAGGACACGAACGGACAGGCAGCCTGCTCAGGAAGGAGCTGGCAAAAGATCGCATCTAAAAAGCACACGCTGCAGAGCACGGGGCGGCCCGCCGCGCAACAGCCACAATGGCTGCTGGGAATAAGGGGGAAGCGCCGCTGCTGTCGCCACCCTGATTTGGAAGAGATGGCTCCAAAAACAGACAATGCCAAAGGCGGAAGAAGCCTGCCTCCCTGGGCCAGAGGTCCCGAAAGAGAAGTCGGAGGCCATCGTAGCGCTGCAGGGCTACATTCCATGGCGCTATATATATTTGGCAGTAGGTGGGAAGCATACCAAAAATAGCCTGAGCCACTGCAGTTTAGGAGTTATATTTGTTATATTTTTGGAGAGCCGTGTCTTTGGGATTTTAAGTTTCTCTCACGCTGCGTTTGACACAGGAGCTCTGTGCGCGCCACCGATTCTCTCAGGGGCGTATGGTGTTGCATGGGCCACAAAAGGCTGGAGAAACGTCCAGTTAGGTGGTGGTTCTGATTCGGCAAGACCGAGCAGAGGAGCAACACCGTTCGTGCACCGGAAAGGATGCCCGTGCACAAACACCCATGCTCCATGGGGTGGTGTGAATTGTGTTTGCAACAACCTTTGCCCCCGGATGTTGTTGAACGACAAGTCTTGGCCTCACCAAGCATGCCAGCTGGGTGCCATGGGCATCCTCCACCACCTAGGGGGACATGGCTAGCCAAGTCTGGCCTACAGTTACTGCTAAACAGCTCCTCCCAGTTCCAGAAACTGCTGCTTCGCTGTAGCATTTCCCAATACACCTCGAGCCGAGTGGAGTTTTTGTTCTTATTTTAAACAAGAGAGCCACGCAGGAGAGCGGAATACAGAAAGTCTCCTTAACTGGAGCCAAAGCCTTTCTTTTTGTTTAAAGAAGTTTAGAATTAATGAAAGCAGGAAGACACGGATACTCGCTTTTTCAACCGGTTATGTATACAGCGGCTAGGAAATTTGCGAGATGTCCCACGACAGCCATTATATGGATGGATTTCACATTACGTGGTTTTATTTGGCGAGCGACGGGAATGGGTAAGGGTGATACATGGTTATGTAGGCTTGTAAGAGCGCACGCTCATTTTGTGCTTTTGTTATGGGCCTGACTGACCTTTTTTTCCTTTCATTAAAAGCCCGGAAAAGGAGACTTCAATACATACAAAATTGTCCACAGACACCGATGGTCAATCTGTGGCCAATATTATGCAGCAGACAGGATGGGCTCTTCTCAGTCTGATGCCCTTCAGGAAACGGACAGGAAACTAGGGGGCTGTACCCCAAAACATCGGGAGCTCACAAGTGCTCGCATTCAAACACGGGGAGCCCACAAGCTCATTTCCCCAGCTTTCTTAAACCAAATTTCCCTGATTCGCCCAACTTTCCCTGATCATGACACCCGGAATCGGGGATGTTTTGTGCCTGTACTGGCAGGCACCTGTTTCAACAGTCGGTGTGGTTAACCTCAAAAACATGCACAGACACAGCACGATTCATAATAGGATTTTACGCACTGGTATGCTAAGCTCTGCTCTAAATCACTCTGACACAGAACTCCTCAACTATAAATAACCTTTGGGAGAAAGCAGGGTACAAATGTAAACACAGGAAGAAGAAATAGGCTCCAGGCATCTATAAGTCAAACACACAGATGTACACACAGGTTCAAGCAACCTTGCAGGACCTTGGCCTTTATTTTCACATCTGCCCCCTTCGACTCTCCTCAACCATGTCAAGAGCTGGAACTTTAGGTTGGGGCAACTTAGGTTGCAAATTCAAGAAGAAAAGCGCCTCTTGGTATTTTCTGATCTACCACCAGGCTAGAGAGCTGAAATGCAGTTCCAGGAGGCCACAGTTACGTCTGTTTGGTTAATGCATGAATTTATTTTCGCTGTTGCGGCTGCCAGGTGTCTTGCTTTGCAAAACGTCCTCATGCGCTTGGCCATATTGAATCTAAAGCGACGTTGCCCCTTCGGACGTTCCTTCTAAAATACAGAACCGTGGAACATGTCAGAAAGGCTAAATGGCACATGTGACTCCGAGGTTAATACTCTTTTGTGGGACCTATAATTTCAGTGCCTGCCTAGTTTTATTGTTTGTCTAAGCTTTCAACTAGAAGGAAAGAAATCAAGCTTATTCACGCTGAAGACTGTTATGACATGCCTCGACAGAAAATAGTGGGCTGAGTCCGGATTCAGTCATTCTCATCATTTTAGCAACTGTGGTGCTAAAAGCTTTTGGCACGGACCGGCTGTGTTGTTGTGGTGGACTGGAGTACTCAGCTACTCGGGAAAAGCAAGGCCAGCTTCAGTAACAGAAGCGAACACTCCAAGTCCAGCTGGGAGAAAAGCTTCACACATGAACAGCGGAGGGCCGAGAAGGGGCCCAGGACGCAGGGCAGCGGAGGGAAAAGGGGTCCCAAGAAACAACAGCTTGGGTGGGAAATGAGGCTGCAAGAATGCATGGCTGAGAAGGAAACTGGGGTGAGTAGAGAAGCCCTCAAACTAAGATCCGCAGGTGATGTGACAGGCACAGGAGTGCAGTGATCAAACCGGCAAAGGCGGCAGGCTTGGTCCGGAAATGCTGACCATAACGAGCACAGGCCTGCAGAAAGCAGAAGCGCCAAGGAAGCGGGACTTGGGTGAAAGCCGGGTGGAAGCACAGCAGACGCAATGGCTTGCCCAAGGCTACAGACTTCTGCGAGCCGTGACTTCTCGCTGGATCTGGAGTGCTCTTAGCCGGGTGCCCTAAGGCGCCATGAGGGCCGAGGGAGATGGGTTATCAGAGAACCCGTCCTCGGGCTGCTGGCTTTTAAGATGGGAGAAAGGGACTCCTTCCCTCTGCAAGCCCCTTCTCCCCTGCAGACAACGAAGGCAGACTACATTGGTCCCCTGAAATAAATGCCTCAGGCGGGAAGTCTCGAGGGTGCAAATCACAGCCTACTAAGTCTTCTGGTTTCCTTCCTCCCCAGGAAGCCGTTTTCAAAAGCACTTCAAGGGGCCAGTGTAAGAAATAAATATGGGATGACAGCGGAAAAAGGCGCTGCTGTGAATGGCTGTTTAACTGCTCTTTTAAAATGTTGTCTTCTTTTTATTGTTATAATTGAAATTATTATTTCCAGTTCCTTATATATTTGTTCCATTAGCTGGCTTAGAAGCATCAGATGCAAGATGGCCCAGAAATCTTTCACACAGAGTAAGAAAATAAATTCTCTACCAACAGACTTTTTAGAAGAGAATAAAGACCCCGCCCCAATCTAAAATAGGTAAGAATGTTTGGCTCGAATACATACTCTAATTTGGTTTTTCAGTTGCTCCGCCTCTTGGCGTAACTGGTCAAGTTCACTCATCTTCCCGTGCTAAAGGTGTGCTTTGATGACACCTCTCAGATGCTCAAAAATCTGGAAAGAGAAATAAAAACCATTGAGGCGAGTGGAACGGAAATAGCATACTTACATGTTTACTCACAAGTAAGTCCAAGCAAACACACACAGGACTGCAGATTCAGAGTCAACATTAGGGCCACTTATGGATTTAGACCACAGACACCGATCCGGCTTCAAGGCAACCCAAACTCTGTGCTAAGTAAGGCTTATTTCTACAGTCTGTGTAAATTACTCGATTTGCACGTTTCCCATATTGTGCATAATTTGGCCTGCCTTGCTAGTCACGGTGAAGGGCAAAAAGCTGGGTGTGGCCCTGAAGCCCTATGCCACCTTAGCAGAAATAATCAACAGCTTTTCTTGTCTGCTGTTTTAAAAGGTTTTTCTCACACACTTTCTAGCAGATTTGCAGGTGCAGCAGCCAGAAACTTGCTTTGAAGTCAAAATCCCCTGGATGTTGTGCCCAACATGTTTTCTCAGTTTCCTACTTTCCCACAGAATTGGGGGAGGATAAGAACATGCAAGACAATGCTAATATGCAACCTGCTTCACTTGAAGAATCATTCATTACTGCAATTTTAGTCACAATGAAAAACCTTGTCCAGCACAGGGGGGAAAATGCAGTTCTGTCCTCTATCTTCAAAGGATATCCGTAAACAGAAGACGGCAGTTTTAGCTGGGCTGTTCTTTTCCTTCCTTCCTTCCTTCCTTCCTTCCTTCCTTCCTTCCTTCCTTCCTTCCTTCCATCCATCCATCCATCCATCCATCCATCCATCCATCTAGGGGACTTCTATGCCGCCTCATTTGCTAAAGCCTCGGGGCAGCTTTATTTTACTATCTACATCAGAAAGGACATCTGAGTGCGCTGTCCTTGCTCCCCCCAAAATTTTAAGCCACAGCGGGCTGCTTGCAAAGTGAGATTTGGGCCAAGCAGGACAGGGTGGTCTGGGCAGTGAAGCACAACGGGTTGAAAAAACCCAATTCCAGCCAATGGGGAACCCAACTGCTGCACGGAACCAACTTATCTACCAGCTTCTGGGAAATGGGGACAAGACATCATCCTGCCAGCCAGAGGGATGAACATAGGGAAGGTTCAAGGAAGATTTCCCAAAAAGAAAAAGATGTCCGGGTTTTGTACTGAACCAGAGGATGCCTAATTTTGCAAGCCTTCAAACCACATAGGGCTAAGTCACTGTTTCCACCATCTCCGCTCCTCATTCTGCTTCCCTGATCAGGCAGGACTCAAGCTGTTACTGCTTTACTCAGATACCGCAACCTCCAATTCCTCTCAACTGGCCAACCCACAGCTTTCTTTCCTCTCCGCCCCTCTCCAGCTTGGCTCGTCAGTTCCGAAAACCAACACCCCGTTTCTTCCCAGCTCCTCTTCCATTTAGGAATCATTGCCTTACCCATGCTGTATGTGAGGGAGAGAACCACTTCAAAATGACTTGGCTTTTCAAAGAAGCCACTCTTGGAAAGCTGACCAGATACCAAAGACACCCCCCCCCCAAAAAAAACCCAACACAGACCAACCGGCCTAGCAGTCCAACACTCCTGACATCACTGTTTGAAACTTCTGAATTTGGAGACAACCAAAACTGAAACCAAAGCACCTATTTTAAGTTGCTGCCTGCCAGAGATACAATCCCTCCATTGAAGCGGAAGCTATATAACCAAGCCTTCAAAATCCAACGTTACGTGTTTCGATCAAAGTTTGGCTCAGGCTTCGAGAACGTCTACCTTCTCATGAACGTGCTCCTCCGTTCCCCCAGTTTCAGTAATTCCAGATCCAATTTCCACACGGACACAGGTCGAACTGCCTGTCTTCTGGTTGCGGTGTCATTGCTAAGCCTTAATAATCTCTTGGCTAAGCTTAGCTACTCATTCAAATCCAGTTAAGATGAAACCTACATGCTGTCCTTTTCAAGATCTATTTCTAGTCGGGTCTCCTTGAAAGAGCACGCGTCAGCCTCTCTCCAACCTGGGGACTAAGGCACCCAGGGGTCACACAACACCCCGGCAAATGCAAACGCCTCTTCCTTCTAATTCGTTGCAGCTGGTAGTAGAGAAGGGCTGCAGCACCTCTGCACTACTCCAGCTCTAGGTCAAAAGTAGCACGGAGAGGCCACCGGAGCCGCCTCAACGAGGCTCGAAAGAGGCAAGGAGACAGGTCCCGTAAGTTTTCTGCTGCCTTTTCTGGCTCAAGGGCAGATACTGTAATGCAAGTCCTCTCGTCCTTCTCCGGAAAACATCACCGGTTCCCCCAGTTTTGCCAAAAGCCACCTGCCGGAGTGGGGCGGAAATTATTGCCTCTTCCACCACTCTGCTTGGCAGAAGAGCTTCTTTCTAAACTACCCTGCAAAGAGGGCAAAGCTTGCAGGTAAGAAAATGTGCAGATTAGTAGCGTTGGGGGTCTTGTTCATAAGCCTACGTCCCCCTTCTTGGGAAAATCCCGAAGCCTGCAGAATTACCGAAATACTTCAAGACACAACATCTTAAGGTTCAGTGATGACAGAATATTGGGTATCACTTGGCAAAGAAATTGGGGGGGGGGTGCGCTGGGGAAGAAGAGGAGGAGGTAATGGCGGAAAGGCATCCTTCAGGAGGCAGCGCTCTCCTTTGCTGTAGGTCCCACTAGTCCGTAAGGGCATTCCAGACAAGCTCAGTCCACGATTTCCCAACGTGCTGACACATGCAACATGGCCATGCAAAAGGGTCAAGGGCAGAGAAGAGACGGGTTAATGATTAGGGTTCCCAGAAGGTACACCCTTTCGTTTCACCCGTAAGACGGGATGACGGCCATCCATACTTCCCGAGATTGCTGTGGCTTGGCTGCCGTTGCCCATTCGCACGGGAAATAAAATTCTACTTTACACGCCAGCACTGCAGCCCCCCAGCACAGACCCTGCCCCCTTTGCACAATTTGCAAGCAAGGTTAACACAGGAGGGTTTGCTACTATTCTACAGGCAAAGGGTGTCCAAAGCCACTATTCAACGGTCTAATTACTGGCTGGGGGAGAGGGTCTGTTACATTACAGCCAGCCTTCCCTCCAAGAGAGCATGTGCAATTATCTCCCTTCCGCCTTTTATGCTCAGGAGAACCCTGCAGAAGAGGGGAGGCAAAGAATCTGGAACAGGACTGACGTCACCCACGAGCCAGCACTCTCCCCATGGTGCCACACTGGACCCCCCTCCCATGTTTCCCCCCTGGCAAGTGCACGCAATCCTCCTCTCCGTTTGATTCGCACAACAACCCTGCGAGGTAGGCTAGGCTGCGAGTCGGTGGCCGGCCCAGAGTTACTCAGTGAGCTTCACGGCAGGGGGGGGTCTAGATGCCCGGGCCCCAGTCCAACGCGCGACCCCCATCCGCTGTGTTTCCTCACCAGCCACCTTGAAGGGCTGCCGATATGACAACCCGCAGGCTGAGGAAAGGCTTGCCAAGGCAAGCTCACCTGTCGACCAGGAGCGCATCTAATCTGCTGCCCTGTGGAAATCCGCTTAGCGCATCCGCACACTTTCTCGGCGGCTCACAACCTGCTCTGCAACCGCAGTGCTTTCGTTCTGAGTTGTGCCCTTCATCAAAATCTGTAGTAAACGAAGGTCATGGGTTGCGCTTTCTTTCTTCCTTCCCCTCCCCTCATTCACAATCTGAGGCTGGGCAGGCATACCTGGAATGCCCACCGCCTGGTCAGCGGGGCCCCGTTTATGTGATCCTTCACTTCCCACACGGAACATGACGCGCACGCTGGCTCAGAGTGGTGGGAATTGCAATCCAGAACCCCTGGAGGGAACTCAGACTGCAAACTCACCAGATCTATCTTGCTTTTGAATCACCAGGGAAAACACTCTTCTTTATTACGGCAGGGGCATTTGTTTTTAAATGTGCAACTCCTTTAACATGGCCACTGTTTTGTGTGTATTAGATCTACTCCTCTTCTTCTAAGCTTTTTTTTTTAAATGACTGTATTTTTTTTATGAACTGGGATTACTGGCCTCAGCTGCAATACATAAAAGTCTGGGAGACCAGTTCATCGATCTGATATAATACGGAGTCTGTACATCTCCACTGAAAAGTGCAAGTCATTTGAAAAAGTTCCAAGCCTCTAGTTTGTCCAGGAGTAAATGGAGAAGAGCAATTCAGATTAAGTAAGGAATGTGTTCTTTGGCAGGGTGAGATTCTGCAGCAAGCCCTCGGATGAAGGGCAATAATGCTCAATAAATCAATTTTTGGCATTAGGGGACCAGCAGATTGCACACTGGACAGGAAAATTATGCACGGAGGTAATTGAAAAGTATATTCAGTATTCTATGTATTTCAGCACTAAAACTTTTCCAAGTTACATTTTTCTCAGTATACTAGAAAGCTGACTTCTACACCCAAACATGTAGCTGCTGAAAGAAAAACAAACCTGAATTGGTATTTTAATGATACTTTGTAAATAACTTATATTTGGGCTTATCTGGCAAGCATTTTTCCACTGAACTGCTTTTCAGGCAGCATACACGTATACAAGAACACTTTTCTCCAAATTTAACAGAAAATTAAGCTGTGTTTTTGCTGCTTAACCTTATGGAGCTACAAAGATCAAGCATGGAACATGAAGGATAAGGATTGGGATCAAAGGAAAAAAGGCAGCTTTGAATCAACTGCCATGTTAAGTATCACCAAATGGTAGCAAAGAATTTGAAGAATTAACTAAACTAACAAGGAAAAACACGCAGTAATTGCCAAAATCCAAGTTAGCTAACTGTTACATAATCCTGAAAAGCAAGTTCTATTTATAGGTGACAAAGTTAAACCAACATAAATGCAATCCATGTCCAGTGAGATATTTCTTTTGGGCTTTTTTCCTGGAACCCAGGGGGCTAGTTCAAAAAGTTGCACGTCTGATTTAAAATACATCCTGGACACACACATTGATGTTACAGGACCAAGGTTTTCAAAGATGGTTGTCAAAGCACAACTTCCGCAAGGACACCGAGGTGAATTATTGCGAAACAAGAGGCAGGCCTGCTCAATACAGAGAATCAAGTTACCAAACAGAATTTCCCCCTCTCTACTGTGGTTTTGCTTGACCATTCAAATGAATGAAAATGGGAGGTATTTTCCTGCCACACACTCAGATCAGGAGACTTTAGGACAAAGTTGGGATGCAGTTACCGCTTGCTTAAGTAATTTGAATTGATCACCCAAGTATTTTGCTGTGTTACAGCCTAATTTTTAAAGCCATCATAAGGAGCCATCTTCCCTTCTTCACAGTTCTCAAATGTTATGCTCCAAGAGTTTATATATTTTTAAACATGCGGGTATTTGTGTGGCAGATCTCCCCAGAAAACCCGTGACTCCAGTAAAACACTTCTGATGTTGTGCTAGAAGAAACTCACTGCAATTTATGTCAGAACGAGTGTTTGTCCGGATACCGCCCGCTGTTTAATATTCACTGGGCTTCTGTGTTTGAGGAGCAATTTCTTACTAAGAAATGGCAGGCATCTCTAAGGTACAGTTCCATTAGACAGAATCAGAAAGGGAATAAAAGATCCAACTGCCAGTATCAATATAGCAATCAATGGTGTGACTGTACCCAAAACGCTGTGTATGCGGGATCTCAACAAGGGCACTGTGGAGCTGGAAAAGGTTCAGGGAAGGGCAACAGAAATGATCAAATGATCCCCATCTCCCTTGAAAAGAAGGGATGAGTGAGGAATCTGATCCGGGGTGAAAACCGAACTGAATTGCACAATTCGTCCTCCCGATTCTGTCTTGTTAGCCCCAAACTGGTACCAACTCTCCATGGTAAAAATCGAACCGGCCTGCAGACTTTTGGTTCTAAGATGTGCCAGAATTGTTGCGTTCTTGCTGGATCAGAAAGAGGGAGGGAATCCTCCAAATGCAGGTGAGATGGATTTTTCAACTCGGAGACGTCCCAGGAACGTTGACAAAATCTGAGACTGTTGGACTGGGGGCGTGATCGCGGTGAACAGTGTTATGGACAGTTTGGGGACAGTGAATGGGGAAACTTTTGCTGGCTCGCTGATAATGCTACAACTCAAAGGGGTCGTCCCATTTAGCTGACGGGTAGGCAATCCAGGACAAGAAAGACGGCAGAAAGAAAGGGTTTCATCGAACAGAGTTTTTCAAAGAAATTGAAACACACGCAACTGATGACTTCACTGGCTTAAAAACAACATAATCTTCTTTTGAAAAGTGTCAGACATCCTGCCTAGCAGATCTATTCCAGAGCAGGGAAAACATTTAATGACCTTTATAAAACACCACCATCACAATGAAGAAGCTTTGAAGAGGGCAAGAGCATCTCCTTCCAATGAGAGCCAGTGTGGTGCTTGAGAGCACAGGCCTGGGGCTCCGGCAACCTGGGGTTGAGTCCCCGCTCAGCCGTGGAGCCAAGCGGTTGAGCCTCAGAGCCAGTCGCAGACTCTCAGACCAACCTGCCCTGCAGGACTGTTGTTGTTGTGGGGATAAGACTGAGGAGAATTATGAAAGCCACTTTGAGGTCATTGTAAGAACGAAGCAGGACAGAAATCAAATAAAAATAAATGGATCCACTTCTCTAAAGAAAGAGCCACGAAGTAATAAAAAAACGTAAGAGGTATGCACACAGCATAGGGCTTCACTGCACAGCGACAAAACTACTCAGGAACAATTTATATTGCTGCACATAAATAAGAGACAGACGTCCCCACATCTGCTATGGTTAGGTAGTTCCTACTAATCCAACTGACATGGCTTGAACTGAGCCATTACAGGATACGGAATTAAGCTCCGAGTTTCGGTTTGGGAATGGACACCGTAAGAGTGCAGGAGTGAGCAACAACCTGTTTTTGGGGAACACCTGGAAGCATCGGCACTGACTGCACTGCAAAACTACCTGTTGCTTTTGTGGGCACAAATGTTCCCTTTCCCTTGAATAAGGAGATCATTAACTTTCATCCCAGCTTTCATTCTTTAAAAAGAACAGTTTGGATGTTAGAGAATACAGTGGAAATAGAAACATACGCCATTGTTCCCTCCAGCAAATGCACCTGCAGATTTCGAAGCTGGACGGCAGTTTCGAAGCTGGAAGGCAGTGGAAGTGACCGAACCGGCTCTTTTTCACCAAAGTTTAAATACTGGCAAAATGACAGACATGGGTCAACGAAACCCATCCTTTCTACCCTTGGGGAAATGGAGGCGACTGGAGGCAGAACAGCAATGCTTATTACAGAACTGCTTTGTGTCCCGAAAACTCCCGTCTTCGCAGGATTGGGATTCTTGGCTTCTGCATCGCCATTTTTCTTTCGGTAGGCCGAAGACCGGAGGACCTGGAAATCTTTCTTATACCAACAGCCCATCTGCACAGCTGGCTGCCATCCAGATGTAGCCTGGCTCAGCAGAGGAAACGGTGGGAACAGCACTGCTTCCACATGCTTTGAACGCAGGGCCTTCTGGAAGCAAAGGTCTTCCTCTGGGGGTCCGGGGATGAGGCAGCCGATGCAGCTTGGCTGCTAAAGATGGGCAGTGAAGTAGGCACTGTCATCTTCGTTGGACTGAAGTTCCTACTGCACTGAAAGGCCGATTCCGATATGGAAATTGGGGGAAATTCCCAGTCTGAAACAGCCAGTGCCTTGCCTTCCCTTGCTCTCCAAAAGGATATGCTGAGCTAAGGGTTGGTGCAAACAGTGCCTTTGGCGCGAGAAATCACAAGAAGTACTGCTGCTTCTCCGGAGCCAGACATGTGGTGATACCGGACCTGTAATTTTAACATTCCTCTTAAAAGAATATGTTTTCTCTAAATATGGCAGATCGTGCGGCAACACGGAGATATTTTCTCCCTGTTTCCATGGTTCCAGAGCAAGTTAGGAGAAATGTGTGGAAGGTTTTGTTTTGTTTCTTGTTTGGTTTGGCTTTTTTTTTTTTTTTGGGAGCAGGAGTCCTAAGATACAGGGCCTTTGTCCTGCTGAGATACGGGACCAGTGATTCATGGCGAACATTCTCCCTCCCAATACCTTCCCCACCTGCCTCGCCTTGTTCTGCCTCAAACAGTTCCTAGCCGGACTGTTGCTATAACGACCACCTTACATTTATTCAAGTGTTCTAGGCACTGAATAGGGTAGCAACACAAGGCCTGCCTAGAGGAGGAGTAAGGGACAGAAGGGCACGAGTGCGGACGCAACGATCCGGCTTCTGCTCCCCACCTTGGCCACCCAGATCCTATGGAAGCCAACATACATGGGCAGCAGCTGTCTCCCAGAAGCTGGCACCACTGATCTGGGAGGCGATCACATGGCCATCATGATGGGTCAGAGAACTCATCTCATCTGATTTCGAAGTCACCTGAGTTGGTGGCCATACCATCTCACACGAGGGAATTCCACAGGCAAACTGCTGGGTTTCCCACTATCTGGACTTTCATGATCCCGGGTTTCCAGTATTCAGAGAGGAAAAAAACCTTTCTCGACCCAGTTTCTCCACCTCAAAGCTGCGCCAGTTGCTCCACTTTTCTTCCAATGAAAGAGTCCCAAATGCTCCCACCTGCGTCTTTCTTCGCAGCTTCCCTCACGGAGATGCTCCAATCTCCTGGCAATTCTGATTGTCCTTTCGTGGATCTTTTCTCTTTTCTAAATAACCACATTTGAGCCCCATAACCAGGAGCACATACAATAGTCCAAGTAGGTTTCCACCACAGGTTTCTCGTGTTACTCAACTGACAGTGTGGTTTTTAACCCCTTTCCCAATTCTGAATAGCACGGGGTTTGCCGGTTAAAAAGCTGCCACTTCTGTGCTCGTGCTTTCCTCAAACCGGCCATCACAGCCCCAACAATCCTGTGCTGGCCACCCGAGCCACCTCAGACCCCATCAACACAGATGAGAAGTTAGGGCTTTTTGTCCCCCAAACCATTACCTTGCACTTTTTGGAAAATGGACATTTTCCATTTCACGGTCCATTCACCCCCATCTCCAGAGATCCTTTCCATGCTTCGTGAAAAGCACACGCTTCTGCAACAACTTGTGGCGAGCAAACTATTTGCCTATTGTGTATGCAGGCAAAATACTTTGGTCTTACCTGCATTTTTGCGCACACAGTAAGGCAAAAGCCATTTTCACTGAGCTCCTGTGCAGACACCACAAGGTGGGTCTAAAGGTGAAGGTTTCCCCTTGATGTGAAGTCCAGTCATGCCTGACTCTAGGGGGTGGTGCTCATCTCCGTTTCCTGGCCAAGGGAGCCAGAATTTGTCCGCAGACGGTCTCCGTGGTCGTGTGGCCGGCGTGACTGAACACCGAAGTGCACGGAACGCTGTTACCTGCCCACCGAAGGGGCACCTTTTTATCTGCTTGCATTTGCAAGCTTTCGAACTGCAAGGCTGGCAGGAACGGTGGGCCTAGCAAGCTGCAATTTCTAATGTGAAACTTGCCAATGCATATTGAAAAGGGAAGGAAAAAAAGTTTTGTTAAGAAGAAACAGGGCTCGCAGGTGTTTCAAACCTGGCAAAAATAGAGGAGAAATGAGACCTCTGAGGGTACATATGTGTGTGTGTGTGTGTGTGTGTGTGTGTGTGTGGCGTTCACTAAGAGAAATGAATAAACTCACCCTTGGCAATGGGTTTGTGGGTGGCCTTCCATAAACAGAAATGTGCGACCGGACAAAGGGGGGAAGGTCTCTTCCGTGACTCCACACCTGAGTAACAGTGGCCATCCTCCCACTTTGAATGGTCACCTGAACAAGCTTCCCAAAATTCCTGAAGCACCCACAGAAACTTTGCGCTGAAGCATTAACGGGTTTTCTCCAGATGAGGACAACCGTGGACAAAGATCTGCACGGGCGCTCTCCAAACAAAGTCTCCTTTGAAAGCGTGGAGAGAGGGGAAATCCAGGGAAGAAACAGCTCTGCAGGTAGAATAAAAACGCACCGGACAAAATCCACAGCACACAAGCTGCAACACAGTCAGCCATACACACAGCTGAGTCCCATTCGGGGGTCCACAAATGTGGGTTCCAGCACTGAATGCATTTTCACATTGGCAACCAGCCTCCTATTTCTCAGCAAGCGAGAAAACCCCTTCCTCCGTGTTCCTGTCCAAGAGACCTGGACAAGAAAAACCACTTTGTTCTGGAGGAATCAGATGCAGCCACGCCTCTGAGAAAATCAAAGGAGTCGGGGGGGGTTTTGGGGGGGAGGAGACACTGCACAGAGAAAATTCCCTCTCCTGCAGAATTTTTCTGAGAAATGACAGAACTCAAAAGGGCCAAATACCAAGCCAGGCCAAACATCTGCTTGTTCCTGACCCCACTGCTGTGGTCACCGAGTCTAACTGCTCTGCTGACCTGGCCCAGTCACCCAGATGACTGAAATGATGCGATCGTATTAGAAGCCTTTCTCTGCACGGCAATGACTGGATTAAGTGGGCTAAACACGAAATTTCTAAGCTGCCCGTTAGCCCAAACTAATTGAGCCCTGGGCAAAACGTGCCCAAACATTATGCACGCAACACTTAAGACGTACAGGTTGTCTGGTCACCTGCGGCAACTGAAAATATGCCACAAGAATGCAGTTTACAAAAGCCTACTATCTTTTTGGAACCAGGTGAACGTTCCACCCAAGCTTTTCAAAGTATTTAGCTAACAGAAATCTTATTCTGTCACATCACAAAGTGTCTTTCATCTCCCCACTGCCGCTGCCGCCCACACACCCACTTTGAAAATTGCTGCAGATTTAATAACTGAAAAGTGCACACATTTCGAATTGTATCCCATTGTTGAAAGAAGTCAACTGAGGTGGGATATTTCAAAGAGACTGGTATCTGACCACCAAAGGATCAACCCCAAGTTAGTTATTATTCTACAGATTATTTAATTATTGTAAAGAGCAGAGATTGGCAACACATCCTGCTTTCTTTACACGGGCGTCTCAAAATCCCAGTGTCCTTTATAGCTGAGAGGCTCTTCCCCCCGAGTGTCACCCCACTCCCCTCTGGTTGCAAAAGCATTTGCTATAACTCTGAAACTGAAGGATAATGAAACCCGAGTCATTTTTGTGAGTTACTGAGATCCCACCCGCCCGCCAAGCCACAGAAGGGTTGTCTCTGAACAAAGAAGTACTCTTTAATTCCTTTGCCTTTTCAGCTTGCACTGCAAGGCCCTGCTGCGTACATTCCAGTTCTCCAAATTACTGGTTTGTGCCAAGTGTTCCAACACAAGCTATTTGATGAAGCAGCTGTAAGTTAGAAGGGCACCATGGGTATTAGCATGTAGGCGAGAACTCCAAATGCCCACATTCAGTTCTGGGTTTATTCTCTGGCATAAATTCCCAGTCCAAAATGGTTCCATCCATTTATCTCGTTGAAATTATTCCATCGAGGTTCAAAACGAACATAATTCAGCAGAAGTCCTCCTCTGTTCAAGGCACTCTAGTTAAGGGTGCTACAAGATGAATACATCTAGCCATCTTATGCTTAAAGTTCACGGAATGAGCAGTCATCTCTCTTATAATGCACTGTGGACTTTTCCTAACGTCATGAAGGCAGTAATTATCTTATGTCAGCCCCAAAACAGGGCAAGCCGAGGGGACAAAAACATCTCTTGTCTTCCGCTGGACAATCTGTTCTTAGCCTAGAATGGGCACAAGAAAAGATGGCCAGAATTAGGAAGGCAAAGGGGAGAGGAACCTGCAAAGGAAGTGCTCGGAGGAATGGCAGGAAGAGAACGCAAGGAAAACTGGGCAGACTGACTGGAAAGGCAGGAAAACAGGACCCTCCTCATGGTTTCAAATAACCAAGCCATCATTTTGGTTGCGCATCCCTTAAGTATAACTATATAAATCTGTAGGATCCCCACATATTACCTGGGCATTGGTTTAATCTCCTGGTATGGTATGCTCTGCAGGGTTAGTTCTATGGCACAGGAAAACCAATGGCCAGTTACCTTGTTCCAGCCTCATGCAATTAAATAAGGCTGGCCGTGGATACCCTTGTGAAAAAAACGGGAGTTTGAAAGGCTAAGTGACATTATAGAGAACAGGACAACCCATCAGCTCAGCAGCCATTAAGAAAGCACCACTAAATACACAGCGCCTCCTTTCGCAACACCGACTGCTCTATCTCAAAGGCGGACGGGGCAAAGGTGAGCGTGGCCAAACGCCAAGCAAAAATTCTGCAGCAAATCCTCGCCTCTGAGGACCCCGATCTGTTTTCCCGCTAGATGGGAAGGATCTAGATCAAGCAGAGCAAGGCGAATATTCTGCCCGCTAACAATGCACCGATTTCAGAATTCTGTGCATTGCTGGAACGCTGAGTTAGGTGGGAAGCTGGATCCTGAGCTGGGCCATCACTCCCCTTGCTGCAGCCGAACAAACTTCTCCAGCACCCAGATATGCTCGAAAAGGGTCATGATGCACAAGGCACCGATGCTTCTGTATCTCCCAGAATGCCGACAAGCACCGCTTTTAAGTTTCATGTGAGTGAGCGCATGGAGCACTGAAAAACACGAGTTCTGCCACAGCAGACCCTAGCATGGGGTCAGCCCAGGGGCTAAACCACCGCCTAGGAACGTGGGACTTCCAGCACCAGAAAGAAACGCAGCGAGGACGACTTTGGTCATGGTAGCTACTACAAAAACGACGGCAAAGAGCAGCCATTTTGATACCGGAGAACGTACGGAACTGCACAGGTGCAATTTTACATTTTACTTCTTTTACATTGTTATTTATTTTATATTGCTAATTTTATATTGTTATTTTTGTATTTTATTGTATTTTATTGTGTTGTAAGCCGCCCCGAGGCTTCGGCAAGGGGCGGTATAGAAATGGTTTAATAAATAAATAAATAAAATTTTACAACTGCCTTCCTAGGGATGCAACTCCAGACAAATCTCTGCTAAGTAAGTTGCAATGGCACTGCTCTTGTACAGGATGGCATGAACTTTGGGGAAGCTGTTCAAATGCTTTGTGATGACAATTAATGGTACATTGTCTTACCCGGGAATATTGTCTTCTGTCACCTCTTGACAGAAGCCTATCACACCTGTGCAGAAAAGCGTGGCTGTTGACTTTTAGTGCTCGTGGTATGTTGTCACCAAACGGATGATGAGTACATCGAAAAAGCAACCTAGCCAGGTACTTCATGGTAGATTCTCACTGTTAAAGAGCGTTGTGGCTTGAGTGAACTCTTAATATTATGGGGAAGGGGGGAGAAAAGCAGTAACCTGCTACATTCCGTAAGGAAGATGTGGGTGGGATGCATGCCTTATCAATTCTCTCCGATCTGGGAAGCAACTGGAAAGGGATAAACAGTACTTGTAACACTGAAGCTTTGGGGTTTCAGCCTTAGGACACTATTGGGTGAAAGAAGTGTTTTTGTGAGCCGCATCTGCATTCTGTCTTTCTCCAAGGAGCTGAGTTTTAAAATATCCATTTGCCAGTGCAGCCAGAGGTTAACTAAACAGCAGCAGCTCTGCAATTAGGCTTAAACGGTGGAAGAGGGAAGAATGTTCCTTTTGGAAATGGGGGGGGGGGGTGTTCCTGCAGAATATTCAACACATCCATGAAGCTCCGCAGTTGTGTTCCATCAGAAGGTACCAAGGAAAGCCAGAAAGTCCTCAGACCTGTGAGCAAAACCCTAACGGCTTTAGCTTGCTTCTTGCTTTCTTATCCATCAGCTGCTGCCAGCTGAGAAACGGGAGAGTGTCACAACGTCCCCCCAAAGACAGTCACCTGAGCGAGAAGCAAAAACACGATGCATCGTTTCGAGCGAGTTACATTTGGCCACGAAATCCGTGCTGACGCAGAGTCCATCTGAGGTGAGCGTGCTTGCCTACACAGTACAACTCGCTGAAAGACGCTCTGGGAGCAGCGTGCTAGGAAAGCAACTGGGAATTGCTGGCACCCCTGCCTCTGCCACGCCACACTGAGGCAGGCCCCTTGGGATGCCTCCCAGCTGCACCGTCCCCGACAGAGGCCGTCAGCTGCAGAAAACAGAAGTGGTTTGATGTCTGTCAAGCGCCTGAAGGTTCATTTAATCCCCTCCCCAAATTTTGTGGAAGAGGCCGGCATCTGGACCAGGCACACAGAGATAAAAGGCAAATGTGAAGTCTGCGTTTTTTAAAAAAATATATTTTGGTGGGTACCGAGTTCTCCCTTAATGACCCAAGGCCCAGGAGGTTTCCTTGTCAACAACAGCCAATCCTCCGGTGAGCAAAATTGCCAATTAAATCAGAATGCCTGACTCCTGTTTACTACTGGCAAAGAGAAAAATAAGGAGAAAAACAAGTTATAAAATTTAATCCATTCATTGTACAAACTCTCTGTTCTCTCTAATGAGGTAAACAGTCCAGTTTTTACTTTTATTTTCTATTACACATAGCAAGTTTTTCATGGAATATTGATGTACTTTTCCACGCAGCTAGAAAGCTCTATGCATATTGATGTTACCAAATGTATAACGAACTGCAGTTCCCACAGGCCGAGTGCCCAGAAGTGTTAGTTTACAGCCATGTGTGACTAGACTGAAGTAAAATTCTTCCCCCCTCCCTGCATAATGCTGAATTAACCCATCATGCTGAGCTACATTATATGGTTTAATTTTCAACTAAAAATATATTGCTCTTTCGCCCTAGAACCTTAGCAGAAAGGGGTTCCTTTCAAAGCTTCTTCCACTATTGAGCATTTATATAGCACATTTCAGCTGTTCAAAAGGCTTCCCATATTAGCTCAGAGAAGAATTGTCGTCACGTATTTGGGGACAGCAAGGTTGATGGTGGGTCCCCAAGGCCTGGGCTGAGATTTGAGTCCACGACTTCCCAGCTGATTTAGCCACTACATCACCCC
This sequence comes from Varanus komodoensis, assembly GCF_004798865.1. Lineage (NCBI taxonomy): Eukaryota > Metazoa > Chordata > Lepidosauria > Squamata > Varanidae > Varanus > Varanus komodoensis. Next base: position 4,823,178 of record NW_025336059.1, read on the forward strand.
AAGTTTTGCTACTGTTTCCCAGCACTGTCAGGTATTTCTGTGATTCCTCAACTATCTTCAATTGTGTATTTCAATGTCAAAATGTTTGTTTGTTTGAAATCAAAGTTTGGATAGCAATAAACTATGGTCGGTTAGCTATTGTAACTGCCTGATAATCAACTCCTTTATGAAACACAAGTAATTTTTCTGGCTAATATACTGCTTCACAGCATTACACCTAGATGGAGAAAGCAGAGACTGGGGGTGGAAGGGGGGAGGAAGACAGCAGGGGAGAAAAGAACAGGGATAAAATAGCATTATTTCCAACACAAGGAGATGACTAAGCATTTGATTAACACAAAACTTCAAGCCTTCACTAACCCACTTATTGTTGTAAAAATAAAACACTTTTTTTCCTGCTCACAGTAGCAGGGCAATCTTTCTCTCTCCTTTTTAAACAGCCAAAGGAAGGAAGCCTGCACGAAATGAAGACCAGAGATCTTTGCGATTACTAATGAAACCTGGAAAGAAATCAGAATGAAAAGGAAGCCACACCCTAAAGCTGCACATAAATTCAGACCACATCCAAGTTCTTTCTTTATTGACGAGAAACCAGCACATAACATGGCTCCGATTTTCTGAGCGTTTCTAAGCTCAGCCTACAGGAACTTGGGTGGGGATCACAGCGCATTAAGTGTCCAGTGTGTACATATGCAAGGTAACACATACACAGAGGGTAGGAAGAGTTTGGTTTCATGGCCTACATTTTTGAAATGAGGCTCCCCAACGTCCTCCAATGCTCATGAAATTGCGCACTTAGCAAGTGCTCAATAGTTAAGCAGGCGTCTCTTGCATAACCCAAAGCATGCACCAGCGCTTAAGCATGCATGAAATACCTTTCTGGACCATGCCGAGCGCCACATAACCCGCAATTCGTAGCAGGGGTTCCAGCAGCAGAGAGTGCCAGAAAAATCACCGAAAACTGGCCCGTAGTTTGCTGATGGGGCAGCAGGCTTGGTTCTGCCAACCCTGAGCAGAACGACGGCACGCAGATCTGAAGGCTGAGGACATGGGGTGAGCACTGTGCATTCGCCCTGGGGCTCAGAGGCTCCCTCAGGAAAGAAGTCCCATGGCAGCTCTGATTTTAACAGCCAAGCCATGACAAAGCTCCTCCTCAGTTGGTTAGGATGCCCAAACCTACTGACACACCTTTGGATGTCTGTAAAGTTTAACACAGCGGTATCAAGTATGAAATCCGTGTGTGCTTACAGTATCCTTGCACCGATCAGAAGAATCACCGAGTTGATTGTTCAGCCAAGCTTAGACAACCAGTCCTGTTAGCTTCTCCCCATTCAAAGCAGAGAGAGACTTCTTAAACACTTCTAAAACTTCTTTTATTGCAAGTCTACTAACTAGTGATTTGCCCTTTATGTACTCAGAGAATAAGAGAGCACTAGACCTGGAAGAGATCCTGAAGAACCTTCTGCTCAACGCAGGAATCTACAACTAGGTAGGACGCTGGACTAGATACACCGAAAGCTTTAATCTGGACCAGTCACAATTCCTGCTTAGGGCGTGATTCTCCTGCCCAGATGAATGACAGCCAGCCAGTTTTGGAGAGAGTGGCATTCTCCCCAGATTCGTAATTTTGGGTGATCTTGGATCTGGCACTGTTACTGGAGACATGGGGGGACTTGGTGGCCCAGAGCACCTTTAGCAGGTTAGAGACTTCCCAGAGAAGACTACGTTTTCTCCGGGAAGAAATGCCGGAATTATACTTCCGTACGCTCCGGTAACCTCTCCTTGGGATCACTGCAGCGCAGGCTAGGTGGGACTGCATTGCGAACAGGCTGGCTTGGATGCTCCAAAATAGGGCAGACAAACGGGCAACGGACTCAGGCCAACAAGATCAATTATGCCCGTACTTCAGCAGCTGCATTGGCTGCCAGTCCTCGCCCAGGCCCAAGCCAAAGCGTCGTCATTCCAAGCCCTATCAGGGTTGGGGCCAGAACCCCGGAAGGACCACTACCTCCCGCCTACACCTGCCCAGACAGAACAACCTCAGCGGTACCTCTCCGCGGCCAGAGGAACTAAAGCGTGTGGCGACTGAAAAGAGGGTCCTTGCCCGCCACCTGCTTGCCACAAGCAACCTGCCACCATTGACACGCACGTGGATGACACGCATCCAACGTGTCCCGTGCAGTGACTTGCAAATGACCATTTTCCTGGCTGCTGCAGCTGCTCTGGACCCACCTCCTAGAACGGTGAATTAGAACAGTTGCCCAAACCATTCCTCTCCGCTCTGGTGGTCATTTATCTCAGCAGTCCAGTGGCTTTGGGGGAATCATGTTGAAGTCGGTATTGGGAAGGGTTGGGGCAATATTCCAAAGTTAAGAGACGTTTTCCTTTCAACGCAAAGTGGAGAAGGAACAAAGACTTTATAGCTTGCTTCACATCTGGCAAACTGTGCAAGCCGCTTCCTGTTTAGAGCAGGCATTTCCAACTGCTTGGCTTCCTGTGAGGCAGAAAGGCTTGTGTGTGTGCGCATGCGCTCGTTGCAGGAAAAACAGAATTAATATGGCGCTGAATAACCTGAATTTTAATTCAGAAGACTGCAGGCCAGAAAACCCTGAAAAGCTGGAAAGTAGCTTGTTGGTCCATTTTTAAAGGTTTCTTGCTGGACTAGTATTTTGACTAGCAATGAAGTGATTGATTGATAAACGATGAAGTAAAAGATTTTCTTTTGCACAGACGGCATTAAACTGAGGAAATGGCACTGGGCAACAAGAGAAACGTAGGCGAAACAATGCTAACGACACAATGCTGGCCCAAAAGCCCAACCTGTTTTGAGCCAAGGTGGCTACTACAAAACTGCTAGCTTAAGAGCTCTGCACAGCAATTTCCAAAAGAGGAGTCATTTTATTCTTCTAAAAGCTCCCAGGTTTTTAAATTCCAAGAAACTTTTTGACCAAGAGCAAAGCATCCTGAAGGGATGTATCTCTTTCCAGTTCCCCTCTGCCCCAAAGTAGAAATATGATATTACACAAATCATGAAAACTAAATTTATACATCAATCAGTTCTGTTGGTCTCTGAATGACAAATATTTAGAAATAAGAGTAATTGCAGATATGATCTTCATTTAGCTTTACAGTGGAAGAATCAGCTTGGGTTTTTTTTTCCTGTTTTGCTAATAACTTGAAAAGTTTGCTGTATGTGACGAACTGTCACCTCATTTGTTTTGAGTAATCTAGAAGTATGGTTAGACTAGGTAAAGTCAGGTCTAAACATAATGCTAAACCATAGTTTGGCATTACAAGAATATCACTGCCTTGAACTGAAACACTTACCTATGATTGGAAGCATCCAATCCCTGGTTCAATCCAAACCAGGGTTAGTTTAAGCAATGGTCTACTGAAACAAATCAAGATTATTTCTGATCTTGGCTAGTTTAAATTAAACAGGCTTTGGCTTGATTTAGATGTAATATCAAACTGTGCTTAGCTCAAATCAGGAAGCAAATGATTCTGGTCTCCTCACCACTGGGCCAGAGAGGAAATGTGGAACTCTTACGACAGAACCCTTACGACAGACATTTGGGTTCTAAACCACTGACCTTGGTTAAGTCTAAACTGGGCCAGTGACTTGCCCAAGTCCAACCAAATGGCTGAAGCATCACTGGGTGATTTGGGGTAAATCACCGGAAGCCAGTATGGTGGTTGAGAGTCCCAGAAGGTCTGAGCTCCAGTCCCCATTTGGCCCTAAAACTTACTGAGTGAGTTTGGGCCAGTCACTCACTCTCGGCCCAACCTACCTGACAGGGTTGTTGTTGTGAGAGTAAAACCAGGGCGACTTCTTTTATATTGTTATTTATTTTACATTGTTAATTTTATATGGTTATTTTTGTATTTTATTGTATTTCATTTTGCGTTGTGAGCCGCCCCGAGGCTTCGGCAAGGGGCGGCATAGAAATGGTTTAATAAATAAATAAATAAATAAATAATAAAATGGAGCCATATAAGCCCTGCGGGCTCCTTACAAAAGGAAGCAATAATCACAAAGGAGGTGCTCCTGTTATCTCATATTCTGAAAGATGTAGCAATATGTCTTAGCCACCTCAAGGAAGAAAAGGCAGGTTTTCACAAATGTGTGAAGAACAAACTAATCAAGAGCTAGCAAGTGAACACAGAAAGAATGCCTTGAAGGAGTTGCTAACAGTTACCATACCTACATCGCGTACATGTCCTGGGAGTAAGCCTACTTCTTTAACCTCAAGTATATAAACAAGAGGAAAACTGTGACAATGGAGTATAGTAACTGGTATATATTAGCATGAATTAATGCTTCCAAAATTATTTTTAGGCCCCTCTAAGGATTAATCACCCTTAAACCCTGAGTCACGAGCGCTTGGCATCTCTGAGTCGCCTTCACAGGTTTCCCAAAGCTTTAGTAGCACTGATCTCTAGCTTTTACCTCCAGCCGTTTCTCACTACTGGCTTTCTCCCTCTTTACAGCTACACAAAGTCCAGGAATGGGAAATACTTTCCAGCCCTAGGCACCTGCATCAACACTTTAAAAAAGCAATTATACACTGTGCTCCCACTTCCACCTCTAGCTGGAACTAACCGCCATTCAGTTTCTCCTATTCCAAAACCGGATCGATCGGCAGAGGCCCTTTCCATGCCTTTCCTTCATGGCTATTGTAGCCAGTATAGAATTTATTTAACCATGCAAAAAGTGGTGTTTAATATTATTTATATGACTGCTCCCACCCCTTCCTTTCCCCCTTTTTATCACAGAAGATTGCACACCATTGTTTTAAACCATAAACTGCTCTGACTGCCTTGAAAGTGAGGCGGTGCACCATTATCTTAGGCAAAAACAAACTGCAGAAGCAGCTGCAAATCAAATGCATTGCTCCCAAACTGCAGATCTCAGGTGCAAGGTTAGGAGCTCCTATAACAGGAAGTGAACCATGCTATCGATACCAAGAAAATCTGCCGCTAAAGAATCAGAATCTTCGCCAGACAAAGAAATCCTTCCAACAGGCACAGCAATTATATGAAATAATTTTTGCAGGGGTGCTTTATATACGCATAAAGAAAATGTTGACTGCACGGAAGGCAATACAGATGCAAAGCATCGCAATATATAATGCATTGAGTAGCATCAGAATTTCTGCCCTGTATAAATTACATATGGTTCAGTGAAGCTGCATCATTACCCTCGTATTCAGATCCTTAAAAAAAATAAATAAAGCTGCAATATTAAGGTTCTGGCTAGTAACTGACAGAAAGCCACCATGGTTTGTTAAGTCACAGACTAAAATGCCTAAGCAAGATAAAACCTGCATCAAAACAATGCTGTTGCTTGGAGATAATAAGCAAAAGACCAGATTTCAGGCTACACCCACTGCCCGCCCTGGAAGTGAGGTTGCCATGCCATGGAACGGTCAAAACTGCACCCAGGTTTGTGAATCGGGCTCCTGAAGGAGGTTTTTGGCGCTTGTCTCTCCTGAGGCTGCGGGTCCAATTCATCTTCCGAATGGCAGGCTCAGGTTCCAAAATGGGGGGCGGGGGGCTTTCATTTACCTAAACCAAGGATTCCCAACCTGTTCTGGGTTTGAGGACACTAGTCTGGCATTTTGAAAAAGCGTCCTGGGCATGGCCATGAATCAACTGCAATGGGGTGGGGACATTCACAAAAGTTCAGGAGGATTCCCCCTGTGTTTGCGCGTATGTGTTGACTGTGTACCCTGGCTGAATGTGACCCCCCTCTGGCTCCTGATGCCTTCCTCCTGCATCCCTGGCTCTCCTCCCTCTCTTCTTTCGCTTTCTGCCCTTTCTTTTCTCTCTCTGGCCTGCCTTCCTTCCTTCCTTCCTTCCTTCCTTCCTTCCCTCCCTCCCGTTTCTTTCTTTCTTTCTTTCTTTCTTTCTTTCTTTCTTTCTTTCTTTTCTTTTAGTTCCACGCTTTCCCCTCCATCTTTCTCTCCCTGGTCCCTCTTTCCCCTAGCTATTCTGTCTTTCCAGTCCCTCTCCCCTTCTTTCTCTTTCCCCATCTCCATACAACTGAATGGAACTGAATTTCTCCATTCATTCTCATGGGGAGCGAAAAAGTACCCCTGCAGAAAATCAACTGGGGGTGGGGGCAAAGCCTAGAAGCACTACCAAGCCCAGCTGCCTGAAGGTCGCCTGTGAGGAAAGCAGTTCATTCCCTCCAGCTGCCAGGGACTTTTTTGTTTTTATTTATTTTTTATTTTTATTAAAACATTTTTAATAAAATGGAAGACTAATAATATGGAAGACGATCAGGAATGGCTCCGAATGGCTTGGCCTTGTGGCTCCCGAGGGAACCACGCTGGAGACCCTGCCCTTAACGCAGACAAGGCTGGCTGCCTTTGATCATTCGAGACAGACAAGACCTTTCAATCATTTTCCCAAGGCCTCGTCAATCACTGCGCTCTGGGGAAGGGCAAACTCGAGGCCCAGGAGACAGACATGCTCAGGAGTCTTACTTCCGCTCTCAACCATCAGAACGCCCAAGCACCTCCACCTCTCTTTCCGAAACTCTTCCCTGAAGCCACCTAGTGGTCTCCACAGAGAAGAGGAAGCAAATCACCCACTACCCCCAAAATTCTGTGTATTTCCACGTCAACTGCCCTGCCGACCCTCTTCTAAGCTTTTAGTTTAGCTACTTAGAGCCACCTTTTCTCGTGCGACATTTTCAGAATGTGGGGAAACGAGCGTGTTCTTGTTTAAATGTACATTGCATTAAAATGTAAGGGCCCATTGCACAAAGAACCTTGCATCTACTCATCAGAATGTCAGTGGGCTTAATCCCCCCCCCCAAAAAAAGAGACAGCTGTCCCTGTAAATTTCACCCAGCTCTGCTAATAAATACAAAAGCGGCTGGCAGTTTCGCTCAATTGGAGGAATGAAACCTCAGATATCTGAATTTCAGTGGGTGTGGTACCCAGGTTGAAGCAGATGGTCTTCGAAAGAGGCCACAGAGAATCTGGTTGTTTTCCCCAGTGCTGAATCGAGATCTCTATCAAATACTGTGGTCAATGCCAACCTCACCTCTTTATCTGCTAAATACCTTCATGCTCCCACCGCTCCTAAAGAGCCTCAGGAAAGCAACAAATTATATCAGTACAGTTCTTATTAATCAATTAAAGATTAAAATAATACTAGAATGAAATCCTTGTATCATCATCATTGCTAAAATGAGAAGTCTACGACACTCTTTTTTATTTGTGACAGCAAAATATGTATAAAATTTTGCGAGGACGATCATTTTATCTCTGCAAATTCTGGCCTACTAAGATTCTTTTCATGCTACTGAGATGGTTTGCTGCAGAATCCACATGAAATCTAGGACTTTTTCCTAAAATTATGTATAAAGCATTGTTTAAAATGTTAAACTAATTCCAAGGTCACAAGGTAACACAGATAGGGAATTCTTCTACTCAGTCCAAAGGAAATATCTGTCAAGATCACAAAAGGAAGAGGACAGATTGGTCAGACAACCAGCTATAATAAAACGAGGACTTAATAGCCTGCACATAAAGCGTAGGACTGCATATAATTTCCTATAAACATTAAGCAAACGGTTGATCTTTGACCAAGCGACTCCTGTCAGCAGTTATCAATCCTATCTCTTCAGACTACCAAGCCAGCTGTGAAAAATTCTGTTCTCTGTGACAACAGCCAGTGTGGCGTGGTGGTCAAGCGCCCAGGACTGGGGCACAGGGGATCTGGGTTCCAGCTCAGGCACGGAGCTCAATGGGTGAGTTTGGGCCACTCACAGACTGCCAGCCCAGCCTACCTCAGAGGGTTGTTGTTTTGGTGGGATGAAGCTGAACCGTGTAGGTGTCCTGGGTTCCTTGAAGAGGAAGCAAGGCAGGGTAAAAACATAACAACAGCAGCAACAACAATTGTTTGTTGAGCCCAAAGAACCACTCTGAGCCCTAACTACAAGTACTTCAATGGCCCTATATTTACAGACTGGGCGTAGGGGGAACTGAGGCAGACAGCTTGATTAAAGCCACTTCACAGGTCATCTACAAAGAGGCACATTTTCAGCTCACACTCTTAACATGGCATTATTAAACAATTATAATTATATACAGTTATACTGAGCACCAGTCCTTCCACCCCCTTTTTTTAACCACCTGTAAAGCCTCGCAAAAAATCAAGTGACAAAGCAAAGCATTCCAGAACCCAACAATACTTGATTACCTACTATTAGTGGGACACTAACCATGCTAGGAGATATGTGCTTTTTAAAATGAACTTCCAACATGGGCTACTTGGAAGATCAAGGGGACCTTTTCTAAAGTGGAGCAAAAGAAAGTACTGGAAAGTACCATGCACAACAAATTATTCAAAAACTGGGACCAGAAGCACGAGGAGGTTGGAACTACCCAAGTCTGAAGGTCTTCGTTGCTCTAGCAGCCAAAACGTTCTGTGGCACTCTGGCTTCAGGTATCGCGACACGCTGCCCCGAAGATAAGCCACCCCGAAAACCCTAACGGAGCCCTGGGTACCCCATGTTTGCTGTGCGTGGTTAACAAAGCACAATGAAGAACATGTTCCGGTTTGGGCATCACAACAAACAAACAAACAAACAAGGGTGACAGCCCACGGGGGGGGGGGGGATGTGATGCAAGCCAGGCCTTTTTCATTCTCACTGCTGTGCAGCTTCATCCATTTCTCAAGTTAACAACCCAGGAATTGTTGTTGTGTGTGAACCACACTGCTGACTCATTGGGTGTGGAGGCTGAGACCTACAACAGTAGGGTTTGTCCTAACAGCTGGCCTACACATTGTGGGGGGGGGGGGGGGAGGGGGAAGGGGGGGAAGGTAATTTTGGCATTCCTAAGAGCAGACAAGAGGGGGAAAATATAAGTATTCCCCAGATTGTGCTGAAAACTATTTCTGGTCATTTAAATCAAACTTTGGAAACCACTAACTTGGTCATTAGGAGGCAAAGTTTCAAAATCATCTTCCAGAGAAAGGAGGCCTAATTCTTATACAAAACTCAAGCTCTAGCCCTTCTTTCCCCTTGTGATCCCATATGTCAACATTCCAGATGATTTTTCCTTGATCCAGATTTATTTGCTGCCTCCACAAAATGGGAAGGTGCCATGGGAAGCACATTTAATGGATTCCCCCTCCACCTGCCCTTAACTGTCAAACTACCAGAAGAGCCATGCATATTTTAAGCCTGGGAACAGGAACACACATTTCATCATTGAGTGCCTGAAAATCTGTGTATAATCCAAGCCCTTTATATGCCATCCTCTTATTTCACCAGGTGCCCATAAGAACTCAGAGCAATGCAGGCTGATAGAAGCGCCATTCAAGTTTGCCTTGAGGGCCTTCCCAGGCTGTCTCAGAACATCCAAAGTGTTCAAATCTACCTAGTGGTTCAGAAACTTTGCTCTGCACTGAAAAGGTAGCCTCTGGACTGTTGCCACTGCCCAAGTTTAAGGAGCAACAGAGGAGACTCCTTAGAGAACACAAGCTCTTGCAGAAGGGAAATATTGTGTTAGCAGGCAACAGGCCTTCTCTCCTGTTATATGCAGGTGTTTTCCCAATATCCTTATGGGAAAAATGAGACTCGCTACAGCTCGCTAATACCAACAGGACAGCTGGAACCCCAACAGACGATGAAGAGAACTAGGGGCTGTCTTCTTGCTGCGAAAAAGCGAATCCACCATCTCCAAGACCCCCTCCGGAGACCCAAACTGGGGAGAGCCATCCTTTGAAAATGGTTAAAAGCAGATATCCCCCCCCTTCTCCAAAATATGAAACAGTGATGTGAGAGTACGTTGTTACCATCACCACTGCTAAGATCCAAGAGATGTGTATCAGATGAAGTTCTACATGCCAATTAAAGCAGCTCATGGGTGTGGCGTTCCGTCTTAATTTGTTCTAACCATTATCTTTTATCCATTTGCCTTGGGTTATTCTTATTAGCAGGTTCATTCAACAGGAGGAAACCTTACCTGAACTAAACATTTGTAGCAAGTTCATGAAACTGTCCCCCCGCACCCCCCCTTACAGGCCAGCTTCCCCTTGCCCCTTTTTCCGAAAATGTCAGCACTATATACAGATCAACCGACACACATTTTCCAGTTCCTCCCAGAGAATAAGCGTTGGAGCCAGCTGGAAACGGTTATTGCTATTGTGGTGGCACATGATGGACTGACTAGACAAGAACAAAATCGCAGACTTCAAGTACTGGGTTAAACTGGAAAAAAAAAAGTAAAACAGTGTGCATACAACCTATATGCAGAAATGTACTTACCAGAAAGATTAAAACATTTCCTGAATGTCTCAATACCATGAATTGTGCAAGGGATAAAAATCAAGTTAATGTGTATACATGCACGGGAATGAGTGCTTCTATACAAAGAGCCTTTCACTGTACCATGCAATTGATGGAGTGGGCTCTAACAGCCACAAATTATCCTGAAAAGGTACTGGGCAGGTACATTGTGCTCCAACACTTGCATTTGCTTTCAGAGAGGACTAAGGGACCAGCTAGATGGTGGCAAGAGGCCCACGGTGACATGACCATCCTACAAAAAGCAGTTTTAACCCTCTGTCCCCCACCAATTTTCCCAATAATGCCCATTCGTTCAGCAGGTTCAAACCATATAGGTATCACACTGCAAAGAGCAAAAGGAAATTTATTCAGGGAGAGAAGTGCTTGTGCTTATTCTTCAATTATTCACTATGCTAATTCAGTTCTTCACTATACTTATCTCTTGCTTATTCCGTATCGTCAGGGAAAATTAGGGAGAATCCATCTCTTGCTTTCCAATTCATACATTAATGGAAAAAAGAGGAAGAAAAGGGGGATTCAATCATGCATCACTATCTATAGTAACACCCCAACATATTTGGTTGCTTGGAAAAAGCAGAAACTACTACAGTGCTGGAATAAGGAGCTAAGATACATAACAATCACATTTTTTTTCATACCCATTTACAGGTCATCTGCATGTTATAATGTGGATATCTAAACATATACCTTCTCTGAACTATTTCAAATATTCATTTAAGAGCCTTATGGAATGAGCAGCTCTCAAATCAACATTCTTTTAACTCAAGTCAAGTAATCCTACAAAGAAGTAGATTTGCTGTCTCTCCATCCTTCATCCTCCCTTGCTTAACCTCTAGACACACATTATCGGTTTCTTTGTTCCCTTCTTCCAGGCCTGACATCATGCTATTCATTACGGCTGGAATAAGTTCCTGTTTATAAAAATTGTTAGTAAGACCTTTGGGTTCCACATCAAGACTTGCACCTTACAACAAGGCCTTCCTGAAACATCACAACTTCACTTATTCTGTGCTGTCAGCTACCCAATTATTCTCTATATTACTAGCAAGCCCTGCCCTGCTCTTCGTTTTAGTTCCTTCTGACTATAAGCTCTATGGGAAATGATTACATTGCCTGCATTCCTTGCAGAGATTACCACTCTAGGCCCCAAATATAATTGACTGTTTTTTAATAAGATACTCAAGCCTTCAGAATGATGTTTTCAAAATGACCAGATGGAGATCTTCGAACTTACTCCCATCAAACATACTCCTATAGCTCTATTAAATCTTTTGTTTTGTTTTAAAAAGGAGAGCGGGAACTATTCATGTTTAAAAAAAAAAAAGAAACCCCGCAGGCCCAGTGTTAATGGCAATCTCAAAACAATATGGAATGCCATATGGCTACATCTGGATATTAAAATTGAGAATATCAATTACCAATCCACTAATGCAAAGCCAAAATCCATGGACAGTAAGAATTTAATCCAATTCAGGGCCTGACACTTGAGCCAACAGCAACATACAGGAGGCAAAATCTCCCGTGTTTTTAGCAGAACTGAGATTATTCCACTGAATGCTCTTAATAGCACAGGGAGAAGAATGACGAAAACAAGGGTAGCGACACATTACCGATTAAATTTGTTGGATTGTATTAGCATTAAGTGAGGCTGTGGAATCAATAATCCCCATAAATGCAACTTCACAAGATATAATGCTACTTTTATTATTTATTTCTAGATCACAGATTAGGGAATTTTTACCCAAGGTTAAAAGCAGGCTGACTCCACACTGGGGCTGAGAAATCACAGCAATGCCACCTAGAACAGTTAGTTTACTCCCTTAATGACCTCACTTTATTTCCTGGTATTTCAGGACAAATGTTAAACACGGACTGCTAGTCATAAGCTGGGGTGAAAAAAAGGGAAGGAATGAAGGCCCACGGGCACGAGATTATGGGGCGTTCTGCATGCCATACGGAGCTTAATCCCCTGCAAAAATCCAGCATTTCTCGGAGAGCTATACAGCTAACGTTACTGAGTCCTGCATAAAAGTACACAGTATCTTACGATCACACTGGCTGTAAATTGGCATCGCTTTTGCTTTTCACATAACAATTAGATAATGAGCACCTCCGAAATTGTTAGATTGTGCTTCCCCCATCTGAGCACTGCTGGAAAGTAAAATTTTCCGTAAGGCCTAGTACTGCAACATGAGCTGTGAGCCGCCCCGAGGCTTCGGCGACTGGGGCGGCACAGAAGTTCCCTAAATAAATAAATAAGTAAATAAATAGCTGGTGTCCCTGCGCAACGATACGGTTATCATCGAAGTTCAAACATTTCCAACTGGATTAACAACTGAGTTTCTCATGCCAGACACATGTATTATCATGAGAAAATGCCTCCTGCACATTGGCCTGGCAACTGCGAGGAATAAATAGGGACAAACGCCACTGTACACAACCCACGGCCACTCGGTTCTGTTGCCACCTGCTACAGCAAAGGCCAAAGAAAGGAAAATGTGAAACATGATCGTTCCAACAGCGTACACACGAAAATACGAATAGCGCAAACAGCCAAATGCCAGTCATCAATTGAATTTATGCAAACATTTACTCTTTATGGGCTGAGCTGAGCATCCATGCAGATGGACGTAAACAAAAACAGATCCTGAAAACAAATCTCATGACAAATGCAAAATTCAGCTGCAGGGATGAGGCAATTGTGACCCGTCTCAGGATTTATTTTAGCTAGTAAAAATTATGCTCCATAATGAAAGGCCTGGAAGTTATCTGCAACTTTAACGCATGAAATGAATGACTGAACTGAACTGGATTGAATTTGGGAATTGCTGAAATAAAGATGGAGGTGGTCTGTCAATTAATGTAGATATTTGGGGCCAATGTTTTTAAGCTTTCTGTTTAAAAGGATAACTCAATAAAATATTTGTTTTCTAAAAAGACCTGGAAATTGTATCCACCGTTAAATTGTTTTGCTGCCCTGTCTGTACTGATCTTGCAGTAACTTTTATTTGTACTGGTTTTGAAAATTACACTGTAGCATTTCCTGTTGTTTGTTGAGAGCAAGGCAGAAGCTAACCAAACACATGCATGTTATTTCTCCTGTCCTTACAAGCCTTCCAGTGCAGGCTAGAAATTCCAGTAAGCAGCAGTGTTAATAGTATAAATTTAAGCCAGTATTTTTCAAACCGTGCTCGGCAGAACCCTGGCTTTCCAGAGGAAGTGAGCGCGGCTTCCATGTGTAAATATTAATGCCTGCATTTTTTTTTCGCCACCAAAGAAAAAAAAGCAATATGAACTTAGGCATGCATCGAAAATCCTGATTGTAGGACCACGTGAAGCTCGCTTCCCTTCACCGCAAGCCACCCTAAGAATGAACGGCCCAATCAAGGCGCAGCGTCCGCATCACGTGACCAGTGCTGGCAGCCCGAACCGGGGCTCGCAACACAAACCCGGGCTGCACACAGTGCCGCACCAGGGTTACTTAACCCGTGATTACCCGCGGCCTGCAGCGAACAACCCACGGCTGCGCCATCCCGAGGGGAAGGGCCGTGTCGCCCGAAGTGGGGCGATCTGGGTGTTCAGCGCCGAACGCTGGGGAATACTGGCGTCGGAGTGCAAGCCCACGACCTGCGGCAAGGGCTGCCGCCTGGTGCTAGGCTGCGAGGCGCTTTCTCGCGCCTGCCCGTCCCACCCGTCTGACCATCATCTCACAACGAGCACAATATGGAAACAAGCCCAAGTCTCCTCCCTAGGAGGGTATCTGAGCAGAGTCTCTGTGTGTGTGTGTGTGTGGGGGGGTCATTTTTATTTCTGTGCCTGAGAAAGGAGAGAGCCGCCTGGAAACTCGCACTCAATTCCCAGGAATAGCAGCAGGTAGGAGGGAGGGTCCCCCCCACTTCCCTCTTTTCTTTTCCTTTCCTTTCCCAATCCAGCTGCGGCTCCAGGCTCTGTAAATAAATTTTTAGGGGCTGGGCTCAGCTCCTGGCTTTGCAGAGGTGCAGGAGAGCACCCCCTCTACACAAGCAAAAGGTCCCAACTTTAACACTGGACATCTTCGGGCAGGGTTGGGAACATCCCTGCCCGAAACCCTGGAGAACAGCTGCCAGTCAGTGCTGGCAATATAGGGCTAGAGGGACCAATGGGCCGACTTCAAAGAGAGTAGTTTCCAAATCTGGGGGCTGGGGTGCAGTTCCAGGAGCTGCAAACTCATTTTAAGGGCTCTTATCAGAAAGACGACGTTTCATCCAGACACATTTCCTTTGTTCTGCCCCCTTGGCTTGTTCGCTAAAATAGGAAACAGCCCCCTTTCTAGCTTTTAGAAAGAGTATTTTAAAAAAAAAAAATCAGATGCACTTTTCAGCATCATAAAACAGCATTTTCTCCCATCGGAATATAGGCTTAATGTCCTTTATTTTTTCCCAAAACTTGTCAGAACACACTCAGACTTCCCTGATCAGAATGTCTGCTTCCAGTCCAAAAGTTTTCTGCAGTCAAATCTGTATGGGAAATGCTGGTTTAAGTCATTATATGGCACTCCCAGGCCAACTGACATCTTTCCAGAACTGATATTTAGGGCATCAGTGTGAATCCAAATGTCAGTGGGACTTCAGGCACAATTCCAAACATCCTCCAAACTGTGTTCCACTGAAACCAATTAGGCCTTGCTTCCAAATGAATTTATTCTGCACTGGTTTAGGCTGCAGCTCCTCAGCCCAAGAGGGATGCGAATGCTAGTTCCTGTTTTAAAATAATAAATTGCTTCATTTTAAACTCTCATGTGACTGTACCATCTGCTTGAATAAGCACTGAGGCTGCTATCCAGCAGACACTTGTGTAGGAATAGGTCCCACTGAACTCGGTGGGGCTTACTTCCGAGTAGGCTTGCTCAAAACTGTACTATTAATACACCACCAGAACTTTTTTTCCCCGTAAGGCACAACAGCATAATCAATGACTAGGGGGAACATTTTGCTAAACAAATAAACTTTTGCTTCCTGTCAATTTTAAATTGTAATTATTTAACTTTAAAAAACCATCAGGTCAAATGCTATTAAAGAAGTTGGCCAAATTGTCAAGGGCTCTGAAGCAGAATTGCATTTTTTTCTCATCACAAAGAGGTCACATGTGATCGAACTGACACATAACACAGTTCTACAAAACAATGCTTGTACAAAATTTATATAAGCTCTACTGTGAAAGAAAATTGGTGGCAACAACGTATGACACAGTAAAATGGCTTTAAACCCTTTCAAGGAGGCTCTGAGACGTTCAAACCATTCCTTTTCACTTTATCTAGTGTATTTCTGCCACTATGTAAACGTTTCTATAAACTATTTACTCCACCCAATCTTTATTTGGGGACTGAAAAGCACGAAAAAACTAAAAAAAAACAACAACAAAACCCAGGACATCTGCCAGTTTCCCAACCCAACAAAACAAGCCTATTAATTAAAGAGAAAAAGATGATCAAAGTCAGAAAAGGAACCTAAACTGCAGGATTTAGTTTGGCGAAGCTGTGATGCTGAGTCGAAAACGGAGAGTTGCTTTCCTGCAAACGCCATCTTGTTGCAGTCACCAGGGCCGGCACAAAAAGATCCATTCATTCCCAGGGAAAAAAAGGGGGGTACACATACACCCTACATAATCTGCAACCTCCAAGACAATTGCCGTATTCAATCTGCTCTTCCAAAATTCTACGAGGGAAAGAAAACGCTTCGCTTCGTACATGAAGATGAATTCAGACGAATTCCCCTTCTCTGCTTCTCCCGAGCCTTTCACATAGACAAGCCACACTGTATTTACAAGCCGTGCCTTAAAATGTGCCACCGATCTCAGGCCGTGCACACCAATGACCAAGCTGGGAAGAGAGCATCGTTTTTGCTTTTGTGCACATGGATGGGCGGCGTGAAAAGCATTTCTCTGGCTGTGGCAGCTCCCCGGTCAAAGGAACCCGCATTCGGCTCGTTTTCAACCTGGCAGAAAAGGCGGCCGCCGGGACCATCCCTTGAGGACAACGGAAAGCGGTTTTCCGAAGGCAATCATGCCAAGAATCGCCTTCGTGAAAAATTTAGCTGGTCTACACTGGAGATGAATGGACGGCCTCTACATCATTCTAATTTTCTTCCTGACACCACGTCTTCCTTTTAAAAAAGAAACCCTCCGCTCTCCTCTCCTCGAGATTTATTCCTCCCTTTGCTTTCACACCCCTTTTTCTTCTTAAAGCACCTTTCAGAAAAGCAAGCCCGCCTTCCTTCCTTCCTTCCTTCCTTCCTTCTCTTCCTTCCTTCTCTGTCTTTCTTGCCTTCCTTCCTTCTTTCAGATGCAGCTACCAAAGAGCCATTTTCAGGAATCTCTCTCTCTCTCTCTCTCTCTCTCTCTCTCTCTCTCTCTCTCTCTCTCTCTCTCTGTGTGTGTGTGTGTGTGTGTGTGTGTGTGTGTGT
>NW_025336059.1:4840050-5078126 GCF_004798865.1 Varanus komodoensis
TCTCTCTCTCTCTCTCTCTCTCTCTCTCTCTCTCTCGCTCGCTCGCTTCCTTCCTTCCTCCCTCCGCGTCCGCGTCCCCGCCCCTGCGGCCGGGCAGGGAAACCCCGCGCGCGGCTCCGCCCCGCCCCGCCGCCGCCGCTCCCGCGCGCGCCCCGCGGCTGCGCGCGAGGGGGGGCGCGCGATCCTAACCCATCGGCGCGAGCACGGCGTCCCGCGGGGCCCCGGGGGAGGCCGCGCGGTGCCGCGAGCGCTGCGCAGGGTCTGCAAGGGTCTCAGCCGCATTGGGGGGGGGGGGGAATCTTACTTTTGCATTATTTTTGCAAGGCTGGGCTGGGCCGGGCCGCCCTGGGAGCCGTCATGCGCTGCAACGAGCTGGAGGAGCGCGACCAAGACTGGGGCCGCGCACTCGCTGCATGGCGATTGCAGTTTTTGTTTTGCGGGGCGGCGACTGCGCTCAGGTGGCGAGGGGAGCAGGGAGTGGGAGGAGAAAAGCGGGCGGCCGGAAAGGACGGCCAGGCTGGGAGAACTAGGAGGAGCTGGTCCTGAGCGGGGAAAGGAGGGAATTGGGAAAAGGGGGGCACCTGGAGGGCGGATTCAGACAACCTGGGAACCTGCACTCCAAGGCTGAGCGGGCGTTGTTGAAATGTGGGTTACTGTGCTGGCTGAGATCGACAAACCAGGCTGAGCCGCCCTTGCTGCAACAGCCAGCCACAAATCATGGTTTGTTCATTAACAGCCAGCAACAAATCATGGTTTGTCCATTAACGGCCAGCAACAAATCATGGTTTGTTCATTAACAGCCAGCCACAAATCATGGTTTGTTCATTAACAGCCAGCCACAAATCATGGTTCATTAACAAGCCATGATTGTTAGCACAGGTGGGTTCATTCATACCCACCAGCCCCTTCCAAAACAATGGTTGGTAATGCAATCCAGGATGTGCCTACTCAGGAATAAGCTTCACAAAATTAATTAGCCGTACTTCAAGGTAAAAAGCATGTGATAAAGGGTGGGAACTGATGGACAATCATGAGAAAGCAGGTTGCTAAATAATTTGATGGCTTTTGAAACCTAAATGTTTAGAAACTGAGGTAACAGTGTCAAAAATATACAGGATTTAAAAAAAATATGCATTCATATTGGAGGAACTGTTTCTCTACTTCTCTCAATTTTTTTGCAAACTTATTATAGTATATAGAAAAAATTACAGCAAGAAAAACTACCAGTAAGAGAAAATATGGCATAATTTTATGCAAACGTACTCAGTAGAAAGTCCCACTGTGTTGAGTGAGGCCTACTTTATAGCAAGTGTGTTTATATTTCCATCCAAAAACTGCAGAATTACTGTAGCATAAGTGAGAAAGTCTTTGTGTGTGCGTGTGTTTCTTATTTAAATTATTTATTTGCACTCTCATCCATTTCCAAATAAAACCCATAAAAATCAGTAAGGACCTGACAAGAAGCAGTGAAAAATCCAGTATAAACAGAACTGCAGTGAAACGAAAGACCTGGGCAAACAGAAGGGTTTCAGACCAACACGAAAAGGAAAATAAAGGCAGTGCCAAGCAAACTCCTCTGGGCCCACCATCAAAAAGGCCCTCTTCTCTGGTCACCAGGTGCCTAATTTCAGGTTGCGGGGAAAGCAAAAGGGCTTCCAAGTCTAATGGTAAGGGCTGGCAGTCTCTTTTTGCCACAATCAATCTGTCAGTGCTTTAAGAAGCACCATAATTATATTACAGCAGGTTTTCATATTACTTCTTGATGCCTTCTATGCGGCACAGGCCCCGTTCAGACAATCAGTTGAGACTTCATAAACCATCAATTAAATATTTGGAGATCTTATTTGGAGACTCTCACCTGGGGAAGCCACCCGCAAAATGGAAGAAAAAATACAGATTTCATAACCAATCACAAATTTATAATAATATAGAAAATATAGCTGAGCTGCTTTAGGAAACAAATCCAAACACCCCAGTTGGCCAGTATTAGAAGGAACCAAAATTCCATCAAAATGTGCAAATGTTTAGTTTTTCTAGCAGTCTCCATCATGTGGGGAAAAGCAGCAAAGTCTAACATTTGGCCTTGGAGACCCCGGAACAGACCCGCTCTCAAAATGGGACTTGTAATCTCAATGAATTAGTCGGGAAAGTGTGTCCAAAGGATCTGATCACGCCTAGCAAAAGCACTGGCTGAACTGCATTTCTGTAAACAAACAGACCTCCCTCAAATCTAATCTGGGCAGATCACGCAGGATCCTGAGTCAGCGCAGAGCGAAAGGAGAGAGAAACACGGCATGCACTGAGCCGGAGATTAAGGAAAAGGATTCCCCACCTCTGGGTTTGCCAGTCGCAGAAGGAGCTTCAGCAGTGGATCAGGGCAAAGAGAAACAAGCATTCGTGTGTTTCATGCCCCACTGGACACTTCCTCGTGTCGGAGCTAGAGAGAAACTCGGGCACCTTCACCTGCTGTTCTCTGGAAGGGAGACTCAGGCAAAACTGCGTCCTCTCGCCCTTAATATGAGGAGAAAGACTGACAATCCTCACCTAGGAGACAATGTGCAACTGAAACAGATGGGCAGGGAAGAGAACATATGGCTATTATGGGTGGGGGGATTTCTCCCACCCCTCACTGTGCCATCCATGGGTTGGCATAGCCTTCATCTTCAACTGATGAAGAAGAGGTCCTGACGTTCCCCTGTAGGGCATTATAGATTAAACCTATGGAATGCGCTCCCCAGAGAGGTCCGCCTGGCGCCGTCTTTTTTTGTTTTTCGGCGCCAGGCCAAGACCTTTTTATTCAAACGTCATTTTAATTGTTGATTCTATTTATTGATTTTAACAACTTTGGCCAGGATGTCTCCATCTGTATTTTATTGTATTAATGATATTTATTTGTAAGCCCCCCCCCCCGAGGCTTAGGCGAATGGGGCAGCATATAAGTCTGCTAAATAAATAAATAAATAAAACCAGAGGTATGAAAATTCAAGAGACTGATCTTTGCACACACTGTTCACAGCTGTCTAAACATTATCCCCAAAATATAAATAGTTTTTTAAAATGGCAGGCACGTCGTGTGCAGAGCCCCTTCTGGCTCGCTCTCTTTCTAGGTTTCTGTGTTTAACAGTATTGGACTATTGGTGTTCTGCATAAACTTAATAAACAAGCAAACAAACAAACTTGGGCTTGTGTACATCCATTATATGCATGTAGATTAAAATATTTGGTGTTTTGAACAGAGAAAAAAAAATGCTAGAATGATGCTAACTGGAATGTTAATAGTGCAAAGTTAACAAAAATGTAAGTGGGTCAAAAGTGCGTGGTGACAGGGAAAAAGACAATATTTTTTTTATTGATTTAGTCAACTTCTGTTCTGCTATTACGAGTCCAATGACTAACTGGAATACCAAGTTGTTAGTATGAATACTAATTCATATTTATTCTGTGTAAATTGTGATATTGTTGTTTTAGGGTTTTTTAAAGCCAAAAAAGCCCAGAAGCAGCACAGGGAAAACACACGAGGAAGAGCACAATTTCATCACCTCCTGTGTGAAGTACGAGGGCAGCGTGGCACAGAGAAGGGCTATTTTCAGTGTAAATACTTGGGGTATTTCCAGATGAGGTTTTTATTGTGCAATCCTCCAGCCCCATTCACAGAACTGAATTGTGCAATGTGCAGACAACAATGTCTTTCGTTTGTCACTCTCGTGTTTTCCCAGGGCATCCTTCTTTTACTGAAAAAAAATCCAAGCCAACAAACAAAACTGTTAAGAAGGAGGAACTGGAATAGCCACACTCTGGCGGGGTTTGGAGAAACCTCGAACCCAGATTCTAGGGCTCAGAGTGGGTTGTCGTTGGAACATGGATATTATCCTGTTGTCTGGACCCAGCTGAGATAACCAAGCATGGTGATCAAGCCACAATTCACAACCCAACAACAGGTTCACATAAGGAGGTAAAGCCATGGTATCTTATAAACCAGGAATGTCTTGTCATGTTGTCTGAACCCAGCCGGAGTGGCTTGTCTGTGGTTTGCAAGCCATGCTACAGAAGGCATGGCAAGCCACCCCTGGTGTATAAACTACCTTAGTTTGTCGTGTTGTGTGAACCCAACCTTCTGCTCTCTTCCTTGGCTGTTTGTGGTTAACAAGCTATTGCTTGTTCAGCAGCTGGGTTCAAGAAAACACGATGACCTGTTGACCAAAAACCACACTGAACTCTTAAGCACATTTTATTATTGGGCATTATCGTGGTCTGAAGCACCATAGAAGACTCCTCAAAGTGGGGAAGTGTGCAGAAGACATGGCTACCATCCCCCCCTCTTTCTAGCTGTGTGTTTTTACCTTTTGCTAACTGCTCAAAGAACCTTGGCTATTGAGCAGTATAAAATTGATGTAAAGAAATAAATACCATGGACAAATAACTCTGATAAGAATGCAGGTAAAGTGCTTCTGACTACCAAGTCCAAACATTTGGTCCATCTGGCTCGGTATTGTCTGCAACACTGACAAGCAGTATTTTAAAACACTCAGAGTGTTTTAAAATTCTGCTTCATGTGAAATTGTTATGGCTTTTATTGTATCATGGTCTTGCTTGGAAAGTGGCATAAACTGCCCAGTCTACTGGGCAGTAGAGAAATTAAATACACTTTCTAAAACATCTCTTGGAGTTTCGACTATCCAGAATAGGCTAAACTGAATGAAATTGTAGCATGCTTTAGGAAGAGCTCCAAAAAGCAGATTATAAGGCTTATCCTTTGCGGTTCCTTTTAAAACATTTTTTTAAACCCTAATTCTCAGTGATTAAGAATATTCAATGAGCACAAGAGGAAGAAAAAATATTGGAGTATCGACTCCAGTCTCCTTAGTTTCATTCTTATATTCCACAGTTTTCCTTTCAGCTTGACTATTTTTTGTGGCACAATGGAGTTATTTTAAATACCTTCTGAAAATAGAGAATTTAAGAGATTAGCAATAGCATCTTGGTCATGAAGCTTTCTTTGGAGCTGAGCTGTAGAGAAAGACTGGCTGTAACTGAGTATCTAGGCCAGTATAGTGATGGGACTCTTGGACTTGAGACAGGGTTTTTTCCAACCCTAACAAAGTTGCTGAAGGCCAAAGATAAAGAGTTCTGCTTTCTGCATTTCAAATGCAGGATACATATTTATTTATTAATTAAAACATTTCTATGCCGCCCCTTGCCGAAGCCTCGGGGCGACTCACAACACAAAATAACATACGTGTCGATTGGGTCCACAGCTTTTCAAGCAAAACATGACTTCATGAATACACACTCCAAGTTTCACAATAATCTCTTGCTCTGCTTTCGCAACAAGGCTGCACAGGGAAAGTTTTTTTCCGAATCCCGTGAGAGTACATGAGGGAGACAGCATGTAAAGGGGACTACCACACCTGTCTCCTACCTGAAATACAGGTAGGAGAGCAAGGAGCCTTGCTACAGAGAGGAGCGAGGCTTCTTCACCAGGGAGCTGGGAGGTCTGAGCTGTGAGGGAGCAGAGACCTTCTTCTATATTCAGGACAACCCACGTTTAGTCCCTGGCATCTCCAGGCAGGGCTGGAAAAGTTTGCGCGTGCCGGCGATGGCAGTCCGAGTTGACAAGTCTGGGCCCGATGGACAAAGGGTCTCCTGACCCTTATTTGTTTATTAGATTTCTAACCTGCCCATTAGCCACATCTCTCCATGGGTGGGAGTGTTCCTGTGAATGGAAGACCCTGCCTTGATCAGGGGGATGGATTGGATGACCTCCGGGGTCCCTTCCAACTCTCAGAAAATGCCCCTGAATCCTATGGACTGAAACGGAACATCAATGGCGCCCTTTATGGGCTGAGCTATGTCCCAGCAAAACTCAGATGATGCATGGACATGGCTACATACTGGTGCAGCGAAAGGGAGGGGAGCAGAAACTCAAGGAAGGATATAATGGAGCTATGAATTCCTCCGTGGGTTTCTCACAAGGAGACCATGGGGAAATAGCAGCAGCAGCAGCAGCAACAGACTATGCAGAGGTGGTGCTAAGGAGTACCTCCCTAAAGCTGGCGCTCCATCTCTCTTTCACATATCCTCAAACACACACAGACGCACCTACATATTCCTGGGAAATTTGACTGCTTTCAGAAGGAGGCCAAAGCTAACTCTTAATGACAAAGTGCCCTTAAAGGTGGAACAAAGTCCCCGGCCTTGCAAGCCAACACAGCAACACCCCCACACCAAAGCATCTCGTTTGTTTATGAAACATTCGCACACCGGTGCTCCCGAGCGGGTGCAAATATCATTTGCTCCCGGCTTGGGATAGAAAGAGAGGAAACTTGAGACCGAAGGGGACCTTGGGCAGGAGCTTTTGGGCGGGAGAGCATCTGTTGGGTAAGCAGAGAGGCCCATGTTGACCCTTGGCTTCTCCAAGGAGGGCTGGAGAAGACCTCTGCTGGACCCCTGGATTGCCATCAGCGGCGACCACCGTGTCCTTGATGCCAGCGCCGTCAGCAAGCAACTCACGGGTGTTGCGAGCGAGCCACCGGTCTGTGCACAAGTCTGGCGGAAGGACCGACAAGGACCCACAACTTTGGAGATGCAAGCGTGCAAAGAACGGCTGCAACTGAAAGAGGAACGCACCACGGAAGACACTGACTAAATGACCCATGTGCCTGCAGGTGGGCAACACTTCCCACCGGCCTTCATTTTCACTCCAGACAGCCCTTCCAGGAGAGGATGCCTTCCAGATGAAGGCAGCTCTGTTGAAATACATGAACTTGCACTGCACCAGTTTGGCCTCCTTCTGGCCTGCTCTGGCTGGCAGCAGCTCCTGCATCCCTGGCAGAAAAAGACCCTCTTTAACTGCAGAGGTCAGGATTTGAACCTGGGTCCTTCTGTGTGCAAAGGCTGGGCTCTACCCATGAGCCGTGGTCTTGGCCCAAACCTCACATAGTTGTGCATCCAATACAACAAGCATGAGGATCTTCAAAAGATAGGCTGAACATACACAGGGTGGGCATGTCGTGAGCGGAGCCGGCTGGAGCCGGGGGCCAGACTAGATGGCCGGGAGCCCCTTCTGACTCGCTCTGTTTCTATGTTATCTGCACAGACAGCAGGGCTGTCCTTGACTTTGTTTTGTGCAACGAATCTTCCTGCCCTCCCCAGCTTGAGGTCGTGCTTTGCAGAGCACCTCCTCCAAGATCCAACACAACACAGGCTGGGCCTTGTCCGCAGGGAAGCCCAGTTCAGCCAGGGCCTCCCCAGTGAGCACCTGTTCCCGTAGAAATTGGGTGTTTCCACGCAACAAGCCATACACAGAACAAAACCTTCTCCGAAGCCTGCACCAAGGGACTGGACAACCAACAGTTGCGTAGTGAAATATGATCATTAGCTCAACCCTTGGACAAGACTGCCGTGGGAGTCATTAAAACAATTGCTTATTAGGAGAGGGAATTTTTCAAAGCGAAGGAGCTGTGACGTTCCAGAAGCTGGATAGGGATTGTCGTTATGCAGGAGAAAGATTTAAGGAGCAATGGTGGATAAGTCTGCAGTTTAATTATGAAGGGTATTCCCTCCAATCGGGTGGCTTTTAGAGGGGGATTCAGTTCAGGCACTAGGGTGAGATACTGAAGGCACAATTCTATGAAAATTTAGGCACAAATAATGCCCTGACATTTAATTCTATGATCCATCAAAAATGTCTGAGTAACACTAAGGACAGAATCTTTTGGTGGGTGCAGGATATGTGAGGGGCTGAAACCTTAGAACTCTGAAGGAAAAGTGAAATGTTAAATATTTTAGCTGGGTTCAGACAACATGAGTCACATCTTTCAACAACCGTCCCGAATTTCAGGATTTATCAATGCTGCAAAGATACAAAATGAAACAGAGACAAGCAAAGCCCTGATAAATACCTCAATGGAGACCAACCTGCCTTGGATATGTTAACTGTAAATCACAGAAGGTGTTAGAAAAGTTAGTAAGGAATAAAAATATCAAACCATTTTGTAGCAGATACAGAATGCATTAAGGCATTGAACAGTAAAGAGTACACGAAGTCTTTTCACACTACTAATTAGAACTATTTAGTAAATATGTACCAAGGATATTCAACAAAAGTAAGGGTATTAAACAGCCACAGGGAAACAATCATGACATTTTCATTATGGCCAAACAAACAGAACCACAAACAAACAAACAAACAAAAAACCAGAACTAAGAAGGCAATGATCAAAACATCAGTTCATCCCCAAAATATTTTTTTCTTTTGTTTCAACCAAGATTTTGCAGGATTAGACTCTCCTTAGTGCCTGGAATTCCAATCCAGCGTTCTTGGAATGCTCAAATACCATGTTGCCGTGCATGTAACCAGGTGGTCTGCCTGCTTACCACTACATAGCCCATTGTCCAGCTGAGGGGCAAGTTCAAGTCCCTCTCTCCTCCCTGCATAGTGGTTTCTCTTTAAATCTAATCTAGGATGGAGATCCTTTCCGGCAGATCAAAGGTGAGAAGCCCGGGTTGGAACGAGAAGTGGAGGCTGGTGAAGTAGGGCAGCGGCCTGAGGTTCCCGGGAGTTATCCAGGGTCCTGAACCTGGTTTGGGACTCGGGTTCAGCACCATGGAGAGGTCTTCATGCTAAAGCACCAAGTGGATACATTGCCCCACTTACCTTATTCCTCCAATAACTACAGCCCCCATCATCCCTGACTATGCTGGCTGCAGTCCACGGAGTCTAACAACACCCTAGCTTCGAAGGGACATTAGCAGTAATCCAAACTTTTCCAAGAATTGCCAAAGAGTCTTTCCACCGATCCCTGCAACACCTTTCAACTCTACCTTTGCTTTATTACCAGACTAAGTTCTCCAGCATTTCGACAGAAGGTTTTTTTTTTTTTAATCCTTTCCCCCTGGCTGATTCCAGCCCCTTCCTCTTTATCTTGCCCGTGGTTTTCTTCCAGGAAATGCAGCACTCAGTTCTCCATCTATTTACTGTCAAACGCTCTTGTAATTCACTCTGCTTAGAAGTGCCACCACACCCTGACTTCCTTCCTAAAATGATGGGGACGAAGGCAGCCACCGGGAAAGGGTGCTGCTCACGGCAACTGATCCTGGCTTGGTTTGTCTGGGGCCCAACTCCTGGCAGACCCCAGCCTGCCTGGGGACGTGGCTACCCAGCGGGAACGGAGGAGTTTGGCTTATGCCTACCTTGGGAGAGTCTCAGAGATGAATGGAGCTATTGGAGAATAAACAGAGAAGCCATGCTTCATTTCCCGAACTAACCCAATGCTGTAACCAAGTGACACACCTACAAACAACCAAGATTGTTCCTCTGGTGTTTTGCTGGAGGAAGTTCCCTTGAAGAACCACCTCCAGAAAAACAAGGGGGCTGGGAAAGAGAATTCACACACCCAGCTGTACAAGAGTCCCTTAAGATAAAGGTCTCTGGACCTCTTTCCCAAGAAGGGCCATTTCCTCAACTGCATTGGGGGGGGGGGGGTCCTGGAGTCTCCCAACTCACCTGTACTATAAATTACACATAGGTGGTCATACAGGCTTGTGTTTCTAAAACATTGTCATGAAGGTGCCCACATTTCAGCCTGCTGCTTTTATGGCTTTCCTCTCTCTACGAAGCAAACATGCCCAGGGTCCAGCCTCAGAATCTCCATAGGAATAGTTACACGGGGTACTTTTATACCCCAAATAGGCCCTGAATAGAACAAAGCAAGGTTCCAGACAGATCATCATGTAAAATAGTAACACCTTTTTAGTCTTTTAAAATTATATTATCAACAAAGAGCAACAGAGTCTATATTTTATGCCATGTTTTATATGCCACAATATAGACACTTTTGTGTTACCCTAAATTATGAAGGACAAAATGAAAACATAGATGTAGGCATTTAAAAGAGCAACACTACTCCAATAAAGACCTCCAAGAACCACAAATCACAAAATTGTTAGAAAACCCATGAGTAAGCTGAGAAAAATGCCCAACCATCCTGCAGCCAGGTACGCATTAGGAAATTGATCGGTAAGAATGCTCATGCTACCAAAATAGTTAGAACTAATTAGTAAAATGGAACGAGCTTATCAAACAGTAATGAAGATGCTAAACGATTCTGCTTAGAACAAGCACTAATGATCCATTGTGACCAACCAGATGTGGAACCAGAACCTCTGCCCCCCCCACAACCCCCCCCCCAAACTGAGAGACCAACAGCCAAAGCATCCGTTCAGCCCCAGAGGGTTATTTTTTAAAGCCTGGGTTTAGGAGGACTGCAGTCCCTGCAGATTTATTTCAGTGCCAGATTCTGGCATGCCTGGGATTCTGACCTGGCCCCAGATTTGGCGATTTTCCAGCTTTTATGCAATCCGCCCCCCCTTCTCATGGCTGAAATGCTTCTTCTAAACCTTTGTACTGGCAGGAAAAAGCAGGTGCTGGTAGACGTTGGCGTTTAGCCGCAGCCGCTGAGATCCCCCTTCAGCCCCACAAGGCAGGCCCTCCGAGGACTGAGCAGCCCCCTAGCAGCTGGGGCCTGGCAGGCCCCGCGGAAGGAGGCCCTCCTTTTTGGTGGGCAGGACGCCGCCGAGATGCGATGCGAGGGTCTTTCGGCAGTCCCGGCTGTCCTCAGGCTCTTCACAGCCTCACTATTTAAGGGAGGATGAGTCATTCTCCGGGAGCAAGGGAACCATCCATTGCGCAGCGTGGGGGCGACCCCCAGAGCCAGGCGGCTGCTGAAAGCACAGCGGCTGCTCCACGGACACGGGGGCCTTTTTAATCAGGGCCTGTCCGTTCACTGCTGCAGTTCTATCCCTGCTGGTGCTTCTCTTATCCGTGTGTGTGGCGACGGCTGCCTCGTTTTGGGAGGAGGCAATAATATGGATAGACTTTGTGCCGGGAAGTTCTGTTACTGATTACTGTGATTATCAGTGCTATCATTCCGTGCAACCCAATAGCTGGAATTATCCGGGAAGTTTATAATATTTACTGATATACCTGAGTTTTCAAATTATTATTGCATTTATAACAGCCTTTCTCCTCTTGCAATGGTCCTCTTCCTCATTTTGTCCTCACAACAACCCTGCAAGGTAGGTTATGTGGAGTCATGGACTGACCTAACTCGCCCTCTGAGCTTCATGGCTGAGTGGGGACTTAAACCCAGTTCTCTGGAATCCAAGTCCAGCATTCTAACCACTACTCACACTGGCTCCCACAACAACCCTGCAAGGTAGGTTGGGCAGTCAGGGACTGGCCTGAACACATCCACTATGCTTCATGACTTGATAGAGACTCAAACTCAGGTTTCTTCAGCCCAAGGGCTAACTCTCACCACTACACCACACAGCCCTCACACTGTCATGAATTCTTCACCTGCTTCTTGGACTTAAGGGAAAGTCACCCTAAACGGATTTTCTGCACGCTTTTGACAGCATATTATTTGCATATTATTATGGATATTGCAGTTCGGGAAGGACAAAGGCTGCTTCCGATAATAGAAACATAGAAAACAGAGCGAGTCAGAAGGGGTCTCCCGGGACATCTAGTCTGACCCCCGGCACCAGCTGGCTCCGCTCACGACATGCCCCCCATGTGCATGTCCAGCCTATCCTTGAACACCCGCACCGATGGGGCCTCAGTCAGTAATGCATTGGACTGAGGGGGTCCAGGCTGCGTCAAGGGGCAGCCGGGGCGTGAGCTCGTGCTGTTCCCTTCCTCATTGTGGGTTCCGCGTGCTTCACCCCTCCAGGCGCAGAACCTCTGGGGATGCAGTGGTGACCTCGTATGCACCCCCTTCACACACCGCTGAGCAGATGAGGAGCCCAAGAATATTGCCATGGGGAGGAAGAGCCAGTGTGGCGTCATGGTGAAGAGCGTAGGACTGACGATCCGGGTTCGAGTCCCCGCTCAGCCAGGGAGCCAACTGGGTGACTCTGGGCCAGTCGCAGGCTCTCGGCCCAGCCTACCTCACAGGGTTGTTGTTGTGAGATGGAGCCCGAGGGGAGGAAGCGGCTTATGCACACTGCCTTGAGCTCCTTGGAAGGAAAAAAGTGAGCTATAAATATGAGAACTAATGAAAAAGAGGGGCAGGCCTGGCGGATCTTCCCCGCAACCTCGGCTGGGCCGTGCGGCCTCAGCAAACGCCCCACCACCCTGCCCCTCCCAGTGCCGCAGTGGCAGAGGCGACGTGAGGGGCTGGCCCTCCCTTGGCCCACTGACTCCCCAGCCCCATCACCTGCTGCCCTGGGAAGCTGCCCCGGAGGTGCTCTGCCTCACCCCACCCCTCTCCTCCTCTCTCTCCCATCGGAGCATCCCTTTCTCACAGACGGGAAGAGAAGCTCCTCATCGTTCGTGGTTTTTTGGCGCCAGGCCAAGACCTTTCTATTCAAATGATATTTTAATGATTATTGATTTTATCGATTGGTTTTATAATATTCAGCCAGGATGTCTCCAGATTTTATATTTATATGTATGTATTTGATACGGATTTATTTATGATTTTGGAAGCCGTCCCGAGGCTTGTGCGAATACGACGGCATACAAAAATGCCAGATCGATAAATAGATAGATAGATAGATAAATAAAGCACACGAGCGAGCAAGACTGAAACCGGCAGGGCTTTTCTGCACAAGAGCAGCTCTCCTCTCCCCGCTTTGCCCTCTGGGCCTGAGCCCCGGATCTCTGGGGGACCCAGCACCGCCCCTGAATGGCTGGCCGGGCGGCTCTCAGGCTTGTCTCGGCTCCCTGACATTTGCTGGCTTTCTGCATTATTTATTATTATGCGCTAGCAGCGGGAGCATGCTCAGAGGTGCTGCGTGCGCCCGCGATTTAGCCTCCTCTCCGTGTGTGAGTGGGTGGCGCAAATGGTAAATGGCAGGCGAGGCTTTTTGAAAACAAGGGACGGTCAACGCCCCCGCCCAAAAAAGGGGTTCCTTTCCTTACGGCACCTGAGCCTCGCTCCTCTCCAACCGGTTTTGCAAACGCCAGAAACAAAGGCTGGGCAAGGTGGAATCCCACCTCTGGTACCGGCTGATCACATTCTATTATGAGATGGAATTAAATCATATGCTTCCCTCCTTCCCCCCCTCACCCCCCCTGCATTTTTAAAGCAGCTGGCAGGTTCCCCTCATTTTATGGGAAACTGATGTTCGTCACACATTTGTGATCCATGAAATGCCCAAATCCAGAACTGGGTACAGCGACTGAATATTTTTCCGTTTCCGTATTTTCCAGGTAGTGAATATTTTTCCATTTCAGGGCTGAATTCTAGTTGGAAGCAGAACTTGGGGGGCATCTACTGGGGTGGGGGGATAGGTTGGGCCCAAATACCAACGGGGTGAAGCCAAAATACCCAAAGCAGCAGCGTGGTGCTGCAGGGAAGGGCCGAGGTCGGGCTGAGCCACTGTTTCAAAGGCTGGCACTCGACTTGGAAGGGGATAGTGCTGAAGCGACGAGCTTGCCTGCAAAAGACCTCAGTCTCAGACTGGGCACCTGCAGTCCAAAGGAGGTCTTGTGCCAGGGTCCTGGCCTGGGTCTGGGCAGCAGCAGTCAAGGGACCCCAGGCACAGGACCCGACGCAAGGCAGTGTCCAAACACAGCCCTGAGCGGTGAGGTCTGAGTCAAGGCACGGGCCAAGGCCAGGAAGCAGCAGTGTCCTGCAGGGCAGGGCCAGGGCATGTTCCCAAGCAAGCGGAAAATCAATTCCTGGTAAAACAACAGAGCAAGAAGTAGGTACCTTGTGGCAGGAGGATGCGGTGGGGTTCCGGAGCAGCAAGGAACTGGATCATGCAGGACGCGGGCACTGGGCCACACCGCACAAATTCGGGAACCCCTGTTGCTGAAGGGGCTTCTGGAAGGAAGGAAGGAAGGAAGGAAGGAAGGAAGAAGGGAGGAAGGGTTTGCTCTTCTAAGCCTCTTCCACCAGGGCCTCCAGCTGCCTCTCGTCGGGAGGCGGAGTGCTCCAGCAGAGCCTGGGGCCCATCCTGCAAGCACCACGGTGGCTGTTCTGCTTCTGGAGCTGCCCGGATCTGGAGAGTACAGAGCTGGGAGTCGGGGCTGGTGGGTGGAGGAGTGTGAAGGGAGCCGGAGGCCCTGGCCGGGGGGCAAACTGAACCAGGAGGCAGGTTTGAGAGGAAAGCGAGAAGCTGTGGCGAGGAAGAACACGCCAGACCCTGGGAAGACCTCCTTCCTCACTCAGGCCCAGCTGGAACCAGAGGCCTTCTTGCACTCCTCGGGGCCCAGGGGCGTCCAGTGGCCGCTGGGACAGGTGAAACCGGGTGGCTGCCCCCTTCTCTCTGGGGCTTCATTACACAAGCAAGGGGAGCTGGGCAGAGAGTCGCCCTCTGGCCAAAACCTTGGAGAGCAACAGGCAGTCCAGGAGAACAAGGCTGGCCAGGGGAGCCCACCCCCCTGGGAGGCAGGAGCCTTTTTCAGACGTCCAGTGAAGGTAGGGCCGGCACAGCGGCTGGCATATCCCCTGGGCCCTCCCTCTCCTCCTCCTCCTCCTCCTCCTCACTACCTGCTCCCTTGTCCAAATCGACAGCAAGAGGGTCAAGGCGAAGGAGCACTGAGGCTCACCTCAAAGACAGGTGAATATATAGATGGTGCAGGGGAGGAGAATGTCCAGATGGGGCACAGGCCCTTTGACAGGTGCCCAGACAGGTGCCCTTGGACAGGTGCCCAGGCCCACCTTTGGCGCCGACCTTGAAAGCACCAACACGCACGCAGGATCAATACAGGTATTATCCAGGCCACACGTTGCCTGTGTGGGGCAGAGGACAAGCAAGACCCATATTCTGCTCCCCACTTTTATGAGGCACACCTTTCTGCACTGCCCACTAAGCGCCCTGGGCCATCACAGCCGGAAGAACTACACATTACTCTCCAAAGACCCACTGTCCTCAACACCAGGCCAGCGCATGCGGAGTCTAAAGCAGGGGCGGGCAAGCTCTGATCTTCCAGATGTTTTGGACTGCAAGGAATGCTGGGTGTTGCGGGCCAAAATATTTCAATTAATGCCCCACCATAATCTGAAGTTACTTGACTGCTTCAGCACCCTCTCACCTGGGTTTTGCCGCTCAGTGGTGGGAACTGGCTTCTCAGCAATGGGGCAGCCCCAGAGCATGATCAAACTAGGACATTTGAGAAACATCTGGGTAGAATTAGGTGCCCAGAGGTGATAAGCAGCCCCATCTTTTCTCAGTGATGAGACATGGGCATTCCTCGTCTCATGCTGGTTTGCATTCATCTAAGAGTTATACTTCTTGCGGCCGTTCTGCAGGGCAGTTTGGCTCAGAAAAACATGCTCCCACCGATTTGTGAGGGGGGGTCTTGGCTCTCTTTGGGATTCTTCTTCCCCCGGCAACTTGCTCATGGCAGCCTCGCTTGGGCTCCCACTGACCAGCCCTCTCAACTGAGAGAAATCCGCAAGGCAGGGTAGCCAGAGAGATGGCACCACGGACGGCTCCTGCGTGCCAGAGCGGCACTGGTGCAAGATGATGCAATGATGGACTAAGGAGTGCAAGAACCGGAGGGGCGGGCCCTGTAAGTGACATTGGCATGATCTCTCGCACCCCCCCCTCCGCAGGCCCGGCAGGGCAACTGGTCGCTGACCTTCCCAACGCACAAATAGACCCTGGCAGGTTGGCAAAACGGTTCCCCCGTGTCACACCTGGGGGGTGTTGCAGAGTTCATGCTGCACTAGAGGAGGGGGCACGGCCTGTGGGCCCCCACCCCTGTGTGCAGCCATCCAGGTGGACCATCGCAAAGTGGGAGGGAGGGAGGGAGGGCAGGAGTCTCTCTGGACGTGGTGGGAGGTGCTGGCCCCATGGGGGGGGGCACCTCCCACCAGTTCCCTCTCGGAGGTCCATTTGTGACCTTGGAGACACGGCCAGGGCAGGAACCTGAAGGAACACCTTCTTCCGTATTTGCCCTCCCACCCCCCGAGATCAGCAGCAGAGGCCCTCCTCCGGGAACCCTCCGTGAGAGACATCAGGAGGCAAAGTACCCGGAGGAGGGCCTTCTCTGCGGTGGCGCCCCGACTGTGGAATGCGCTCCCCAGAGAGGTCCGCCTGGCGCCGTCGTGATTTGTTTTTCGGCACCAGGCTAAGACCTTTTTATTCCAGTAATATTTTAATAACTTTTAATATTGGTTTAGAAATATTGGTTTTTAACTGCAGCCAATGTGGATCTGTAATTTATTTGTGCTATGTTTTTATTATTTTATCTATGTAAGCCGTCCTGAGGCCTTCGCAACAGGACAGCATATAAATATTCTAAATAAAATAAAATAAAATAAATTTCTGCTCCAGGTGCCCTGGGGAGCAGGAAGGGCTCTCCACATTCAGAATCCCAGCTCTGTGGTTGGAGACATTCAACCACATTTATATTGTAATTATTTATTTATTGATGTGAGCCGCCCCGAGGCTTCAGCGAATGGGGCGGCATAGAAGCTTCCTAAATAAATAAAATAAATAAATAAATCCAGAGCCGGGACAGTGAATTACCCCATGCCCCCTCCCCCACCTAGGTATGCCAGGGGATGGCAATCCTGAGCAAGTTTAGGCAGGAAAAAGTCTTGCAACTCCCAGGCTGCCCCAGTCAGCAGAAGAAGGCCTCGGACTCCCAGCATGCCCCAGAAGGCTCTGCTGGCTGGGGCATGCTGGGAGGTGGAGGCCTTTTTTTCTGCCTGAGCAACCAAAGGATTGTGCCTCTACCCCAGCTGTCACTGTTGTGAAGGGAAAGACGAGGAACCCCACGGATTCGTAAGTGCCCCGGGGGAGGCAAGTGCTAGGAGTCTGGGGGGCGGCCAGACAAGATGGGGGGGGGGCTGCCAAACTGCACATTTTGTACCTCCGTCATAATGAGACAAAGGTCAGAGAGGGTCATCTTTGCAGGACCCAGGAGAGCTCTTTGGAGATCGCCAGATGCTGAGGAAGAGTATGAAGGATGCTTTTGTGATGAGAGAGAGGAAGGAGGACTGGAATCAGCGAAAAACTTCCTTGGCGATTTCCGGTGGCTTGCAAGGACTGCTGACTCCCAATGGTTAGCAATAAAGCCATTCCATTGCTCCCCAAATCCTACTTCTGAGGGGAAGGAAGCTCAAGGTCACCAGGAATGGGTGTTTGCGTGGAAAGACCATGAGCTTCATTCAGTTCCGGTGCCCCCAGACAATCCGCGGGTTCCAAAGTCTCACTTGTATGTATCTTTTGTACCAGGGTTTGGCTGGTGGATGTTAAACTGACAGCCATGAGCCTGGAAGCTTTTGGATCCTTCGTGGAGCTTTTCTATTCCCAAGCAGGGGTCTGGTGACTGCCCAGCTTCACCTGGGCCAGGGCAAAAACCTGGGGGCATGCTCTGTTGCACCACTTAATTGCCCCCCCCCCCCGCAAAAGGAGACCGACCCGCCATCAAGTGGTCTGTGGGCCAATCCATTCTTTTCTCAGAAAGGCCAAAACAGCTGCACCCAGTCCAGGATCTGGGAACTGGGCACTCAGGTCCTCCACAGAGGTTCCAGAGGGAGGGATAGGGGAGCAGGCAGGCGGGACGAACCTCTTCAAGGCAAGAAAAACGCTGGAGGTCATCCCTTATTGTCCGATTTCATCCGGGCTTCCAGCATCCCAAGAGAGAGATGGCTCAGGCACATTCAAATGGCTCAAACAGGTTCAGGACCTTGGACAGTTCTGCAGGTACTGGCCCGTGGCTTTTGGGTTCAGCTGGCAAACACCGGAGGAAGTTCCCCAGCACTGATGGGGGTTTCCAGCCCAGCCTGGAGAGTCCTTCTAGGAGCTCCCCCGTGTATTTTTCAAACGGTCCGCACCTTTTTGGCACTTGCTGGCTCCTGCTGGGGGTGCGAGCACTGAAGGAAAGACAGCCCGGTTGGGGAATGCTCCCGGCCTGCCCGAGGAGTCCAAGATCCACTCTTCGGATCTTGAAGGGGGCCATGCTTCTCCAGTCCCGAGCAGGCGCGATCCGGCAGCCAGCGTGGACCGCCACATCCGAGAGGGACCGGTTTGGCATCCTCCTCCTCCTCCGTGCAGCGGCGGCTGGAGTGGATTTTCCAGGCAGGTCTATCACCCTGCTGGTGGAGTGGCTCTCAGCAGTGAGGTCGGGCTGGTCACATGGAATCCCACACACACACACACACAAAGACACACCCGGCAAGCTCCATCACTTGTGCAGAGAATTTCCGTCTTTCATCCCTGGGAGGCACCTCGGCACCTCCAGGTGCCACCTGGCGGAAGAGGAAAGACACAACAGGGACGACATGTGGGGTCGTTTCCATGGCTGACTTCACCGGCTGCTTGTTTCATACACCCATCGCTTGCCTTTCCGAGTTCAGAGGTAGCTGGTCTTGTTCTTGCTGGAAGGAGAGCGCAAACATGCCCAGGAATTCCGAACCCTCCAAGGCACAGGAGGGCTCGGAATTCCCAAAGGCAGATCCTAACCCAGGGTTTTCCGCTCCAGCGTCTTCTTTGTGGAGGGCACACGTCAAACCAAAGCCCTGGGCTGCGGGCAGCCACATTTTGAGTTTCCTCGGAGTGGCTCTTGGGGCATTTTTTCTGGAAAGCAAGGGCAGAGCCGATCTCCAGCGTGGGGCGTGGGCCTTCTCTTTGCAGCATGCTGGTCTCCCTAAAATTTAGAGTGAGGGGGAGCTTCTATGAATGCAGAAGTGTGGGGAGCCTGGCAGACAAGCGAGCCGGACTCCTCGGTGCTTGCAGGGGCCATTTTTGGGAGACCAGCCCCCCCATCCCCCCCCCAGCCAGCATCTCGGCCCCACAGCTCTCCCCTCTCCTCCCTTCCCTGCAAGGTGCTTCCATCCCAATTCACCCATCACAATCTTTCAAAAGCCCCAAAGAGCGAATATCTCCAACCAGCTGAACCAGAAGAGTGGAGGCTACAGCTGTGGAAAATCTGTAATTGCGTGAGCGGGCGAGAGGGAGCTATTTTTAGCCTGCAGGCGAGTAGGGCGTGTGTCTCTCTCTGTGCGTGCACTGGCACCATCCCTCTCTCTGCGCAATGCAATTTTATTCAGCTGCCTCCCTCGGCAGAGGGGAGGGGAGGGGAGGGGGTCTGCGGAAGGCGGGGTGGCTGCTAGCAGCGCCAAAGCGGCTCGGAGAACTGGCTGCAACAGGATAGCGGATTCAGAAGAGCGAGATGCGATGCGAGGGGTCAAGCGCTCGAGCATCTGGGGCTCAGGGCCACGGGGAGAAAAAGGGTGCATTTGCATATGCTAATCTGCCTGCTTTCTGCGTGCACGTCTGGGAGCGCCCTGTTGCCTTGGAAGAAGGGTTGCATAGACAGAGAGGGGCATTTGCTTCCAGGAAAAAAGGGGGTTTGGGCAGAAAGAACGGGAGGTGAAGCGCATGTGAGTGAACAGCCGGAGAGTCTGGAGGATCAGATGCAGAAGAGTGCTGGCCAGAGGGCCTTCCAGAAATCTGGGGCTGCAATGGAAGCACTGAGGGCTCCAGGTCCAGCGAGTCACCCCCTAACATCACCTTCGTTACAAGCAAACCGGGCGGGAGGGTGGGCGGGCAGGCAGTTCCCCCCCTCATGCGCACACACTTTGTCCAGTCCAGGGAAGCAATCACCATGATTTGGCTAGAAGAAAACTGCAAGGACTGGCCATTTGTCACTGGCATGAGGACTAGAAGCTTGCCATATGCATAAATACATGGAAATAGGCTAGGATGTTGTGCAGGGGGTGTCGGCTCCAACAGCTGGGGACGAGGCAGGGGTCAGGGGCAAAATGCATGCTTCACATACAAAAGATTCTGGTTTCGGTCCACTACATCTCTAGGTAGAGCTAGAAAAAGTCCTGCCTGGGGCCTTGCATTCCTTTAGGGAAAGAAACCTAAGGGGACTCCCTTGCCATCCCCAGGTGCAGCTGCAAAACCCTGAGCTGAGGGGGACAAGTGAAAGAGCGAAAGCAAAACAGAGAGCAGCGGCGGCAAATGACGTATCTGGAAAGGTGGCAACCGACAACTGAGTCCAAGTGGAAATCTTTCACATGCTGCTGAATATTCCCGGTCAGACCCATGTTGGCAGCCTTTCAAAAGCATTGCCAAGAAACCAACTGTGCAGGGGGTGGGCAGCAGAGAGTCCCACGAGGCTGGGTCGGATTTGGCTCATCGGTGCTTTTGTTTCTTTGGGAAATTAGCTCCGCAGCTCTGCTTTTGTCCTTTCAACATGTCATGTCCTTCCTTGGGCTGGCAGAGCTGGAGGAGCAGTTTCCACTGTGCTTGGAAGCATGACTCCCTGTTCCGCTATTGAAAAAAAATCTTTCTGGCACCTCACCGTTGCCCAGGCTCAGTAGGAGAGAGATTGGGGTTGACGGGCAGACAAGTGGATGAGTTGCAGAAGATTTTTCAGAGCTTCGGATTCCCACTACTTTGGGAAGCAAGCGGAATGGGGAGAGAACTTACCTCCACCACACCTGGCCGTGCAGAACCCTTAGCCTCAGTTTTCTCATCTGTAAAATGGGAATACTAACCAATTGCTCTGATGTCCAGCTCTGAGGATGCATTGCATAAAGAATGTGGGAGAAGAACATTTCCCAGCACAGTGCTTTGGGACAGTCATTCCCATCAGCCACATTGCCAGTGGTCAGGAATGCTGTGTGTTCTAGTTCTGGACATCGGATGGGGCCCCAGGTTGGGGAAGGCCACTTGCAGATTCGTGTCTATCCCATCCAGTTACTGGGCAGCTGCAGAAAGCTCTGCCCACGGAGCTGCCATTTTGGGCCTGGCTTTGGTCCCGAAGCCCGTTTTGCCACTGCACCGGCAACGGCGATGGCTAGAGAGCAAGCAGCAGCGTCCACAATCTGTGGCACTTTTTCAGACTTCGACAGATCCAGAATTGGAGGAGTGTCTGTGCAACACTCAGGCTGTTAGCTATCTCACCCCATGGCGTCTTTGGCATTACTTTCTCCTGGGCCTGGCAGAAGCAAACTTAGCAGATTTCAGAGCTATTAACTTTCAACCCCCTTGACGGCGTTCTAAATACATGTGCGCTCTCTGGCAGCCTCCCTTATTTGGTGCACGAGTCGAAAACCTCTTTGCTCCTGGGAATGGTCATCCAGCTGGGATATGGTCTGCTAAATCTTTAAGGGCAGCAGCAGGTGCTCCGGTAGTCTGGATCCGTTCCTTCCCCAAGGAATTCTGAAACAGGTTTTGAGCGGCCTGTACATGCAGTAATCAAAAGGGTGTGTTGGCACTCAAAATTTGTAGCTGATCAGGTGCTCGGGCCCCATCCTGCCTCCTGTGCAGCTGGGCAAGGGTGCTGGAAAGTTCAGTGCCAGAGGTGTTATTGTTATGTTGCATGTCTATCCCACACCTTTTCCTCTTACGAGGAACCCAAAGTATCTTCCGTAGCTCCATTTTACCTTCACAACAACCCTGAGAGGTAGTCTGGGCTGAGGGTCTGTGACTGGTCGGAAGCCCCCCACTGAGCCGCATGGCCAAGGGAGGACTGGAACCCAGATCTCCTGGACCTCAGGTCCAACACGTGAACCAGGGAGCGCAATCCTCTCTTTGCAGCATTGCCAGAGAGCAGTCCTCATCGTGGAGACCTTGTGTCACCCTACAAAGCTTGGCCTTTGACTCCCATCAGCCCCAGCCAGCACAGCGGCTGAGAGGGAGGGTAGAGTTGTGGGCCAGTCCATCTGGAGAGCCTCAGGGTGCCCATCCTGGGCCTAGCCCTGTGCATAGGCCACCTCTGTACAGCTCTGCTGGGAAATGCTGCACTGCTCTTT
This sequence comes from Varanus komodoensis, assembly GCF_004798865.1. NCBI lineage: Eukaryota > Metazoa > Chordata > Lepidosauria > Squamata > Varanidae > Varanus > Varanus komodoensis. Next base: position 4,861,788 of record NW_025336059.1, read on the forward strand.
CTTTCAAAACAGGTAGCTCTACCTGGAAATTTGCAAATGCAAATACAATGCAAATCTCCATCTCCATCCAGTGGCCAGGCTGGGTGTGACAGGAATCATTTCCTTCTTGTTTTGGTTATTCCCGCTCCCTTCCCTCCTGTATTTGTTTGGTAACTAAGGAAGGGATCGCAGCTTAGCAGTCAAGCACCTGTCCGGCACCCGGAAGGCCTCAGATCCATTCCCTGGTTTCTCCAGGTAGGGTGACGTGGGACGCTGCCATGGAATGAGCCAGTCCCTTCCGCATCCAGACCGGCTTTGCTGGTGCCAACTTGGGGCAAGGCCTCTCCAGGGAACCGAGATGGATTTATCCAGTCCTGCTGGGTTAGGAAGGCAATCAAAACCTCCTGCATGCAAAGACTTGCAAAGGGCTCCTCTCCTGCTTGGAAAGACTAGAAATCCTCTCCCGAAATCCCGCAGAGTTGCTAGCACTGGGTCCACAAGACCATGGGCTGCCACCTCTGATGAGTTGTCCTGTTCTGCAAACCTGGAATGTTTTCCCCAAGGTTGCTGGCTCACCGGCGTGAGTTTTTGTAACCCAGCAGCCCCCTGATTCATCACCTGAACCCAGCAACCAACCCCATCCTTGCAGCTCTTGGGAAGGAGAGATCGCGAAAGCTGGCTTGAAAGCTGTTTTTCGCAATCCGCGTGTTGATGGCCACTGAGCAGACAGCTTTGCCTTGCGTGGACGAACACCACTTGGCATTAGTGGACAGGGGAAGGACGCAGAAACCTTAGGCTTGCAATATGATTACTCTGCGATCTGTTTTAGCAATTGCACAAGACTGTTCCGGCTCATCGGCACTGTTGTTTATTTCCTCCTTGACAAGCTGGGCTCTTCTTTGCATTAAGGAGCTCTGCAGACATTAGATGCTTGTGGCAATTTCAAAAAAGGATTACTGGGGGAAGGGCTGGGTTACACCTGGAGTACGACCAGGTTTTTAAAAGAAAAAAAAATTGCAACGGATTGACAATGCTGCTAAGCATGCAAAAGTTCTTACACTGGATTTTGCATAGGAAGGAAATCCCCCTGGGTGTGCAGGAGCAAGTCATAAAAGTGTTTAGAATTGCAGAATGCATTAGTTAAATCATCTTTTTAAAAGGCAAATGACCAAACCAAGAGCCATATGTTAGAGGCCAGTACTGTCTGCTCTGCTTGGCAGGGTCTAAACAGCAGGAAAGAATCTTTCTTATTGCCTGGCCTCTGTCCTTTTCGCTCGAGGTCCCGGAAAATGAATTTAGGACTTCTTATAAAGCCTGCCTCATACTGATATGACATAATTCCTCTCCTATTTTGTCTAGTGCGTGCTCCCGTCGCATTTTATTGCAGAGTGGCCATGCGTCCTCTTTTACAGAGGACCGTCCTATATGTGAACACCTGTCTGCTCCAAGCCCGGTTGAATAACCCACAGCTAACACCTGAGCAGCACATGGGTTCCCATGATGCTGTTTTCCACAGCGTGGACCATGCTAAGATGCTGCAACACATTTCTATTTAATTTCTAATTTAATTCACCACTCCAGGGCTTTTTTCAGCATCGCAAAACTCAGAGAGAAAATCACCCCTCTTGCATTTAAAATGCTTTGAAAAAGAAGCAAAAGCATGCTACTTATTTTCTGACATTTCAGCAGGTTCTAATAAAGGTATTTCCTGACAGTGGGTTTTTCTGATGGGACAACATGGGCTGTTTTGCTTTTTAGAAAGAGAAGACTGAAGGTCTCTCCCCCGAATGCCACTTCATGCTGAAAGATGCTTTGCAGGAAAAGTGCAGGGAAAAAAGAAAAGCTAGTGCAGCAGCGGGCTGAAGAAAGGGGCCGTGAAAGACCCCATGATGGTTCCCTTTTGCTCCATTTCCCCCTCCCACACACCCTGCGACACACACGCACCCGCATCCCTTCCCCCTGGGGTCCCTCGAGCCCCCCTGCTCCGTCGTTTGCAAACGGCGCTCCGAATCGCTTTGTCAGAAGAAGTGCCCCGTGGAGGTCGTGAAAGCCTTCGGCTGCACTCCTGTCCGCAAGACGAGGACGTCACGGTTGCCGTCAGCAGCGACGGCAACCACAGCAGCCCCACGGATGGCTGCCCAGATCGAGCCCCGTGGAGCCAGACAGCATGTTCTTCCCCAGGTGTGCACGTACGGCGAAGGACAGGGCGAAGGAGGTGGACCTGGGCGCAGAGGAAGAGGCTGTCTGTGACCTGTGGAGCTGAGCATCTCTTCCTTCTCAGCCTTCTGGGTGTGGGTGGGTGGGTGGGTGAGAGAGAGAGAGAGGGGTGGCCCACTCCTGTTAGCAATGGACACCCTCTCCCCTTGCACATGGCCCCCTCGCCCAGAGAGAGTGTGGCCCAGGACAGAAAAATGGTCATGTTTCCCTGGGGGTCAAGGATTGCACCCGAAATCTGACCTGGGATAGGGTGGTGTTAATTTGCATTTGACCAGAATCCTGCATCTCTAAAGGACCCGTCCCTGTTTGTAAAAAGGGGGTGTATGGACAGGACCGGAGGTGGTGCTGGACTGTTTTATTACATGTGCTCAATGTGTTTAGTTCATTTTTAAAGTTTGTGTTGGATTTTAGGTTGTTTTTAATTGCATTTGGGCCGCATTGTATAGTTCCCCCACATTCCTTTTATTTCCATTCTTGGGGGATGTAAGCCCAGGCAACTTCGGTTATTGGGTGGCGTGTAAGTGCAGTAAATAAATAATACACACCAAGTGAAATGTGGATCTCTTTCTGAGATAAGCGAAGACGTAGCAGGTGCTGTTAAGATATTCCTCCAAAAATAGGCTTCTCCACCTTCACTTCCATAAAAGGTTGCCAAATTTCTTGTCCCCATGGGATCCTGAGCTCGCCCTGGCCGGCTGTAAAAGTGAGACTCCACTCTCTTTATCATCTTCACACACCATTCCATCCCCAGCCAGCTCACACGCCTCTTCTTAAGCCAGCCACAACCGCAGCGAGGAAAATGGTGAGTTTTCCCCATCAGAATTGCGGCTCCCTGTTATGTTTTCGGCATCCAGGGATTCTCTCTGTGTGTCATCCTTATTCATGCGGATGAACGGGTGGGAAAACTGTTTCCAACCTCTGTGTTCAGTTCAGATGTGTCCTATTCTGTTCCCTTTCCTTACCTGTCTTCTGAAGATGCATATTTATCCACAAACCCTTGTATCAGAATTCTATATTTGAAGACACTTTTAATGTGTATTTTTCCCTCCTTTTTGGAGCCAAGAAATGTATCCGACAAATCCGAAGTGTGAAAGCTGAATGATTTCTGCTTACCAACCGACTTATGGGAAGCACAGAATTATGGTCCAGGGGAAAGGTATTACTTTAGCAACCCTTAAGTGAAGACTGCAACCCTACGGTTTTCCTCCTCGAACTTGGCTTCACCTAGGAAAACTGATTCTCTAGGAAGTTTAGGAAGTTTGCCCAGGACTAGTCCCTTCGATGTCTTCAGAGTACGTCTTTGGAAACCTGTTGGGTTTGGAGGGGGGATTTAATTTTCTTAAATAGCTGTTTAACAGACTCGCGAAATGGGATTTCCACACAGAGGGAAAGCAGACCTGTGAATTGCATCGCTATCGTACTTCGTTAACCCCCCAGGTGTAGCAGTTAGAAATGCGAGGGATTTCTCTGACATTTGTAGGGAGAGCCCCCAAATCTTAGACCATCCCTCAGCGACTGTTCTCCCCGTCTTGCCTTCTCATGATGTGTCGCAACTACGACAGCCTCCGTTTTGTCGGTTTTGCTTCCAGGGAAAGCTCCGGCTTGCTTTGATCCTGGACCCTCTTGTTGGTCTATCAGGCCAGGGTATTTGCAAGGCTGTCTTTCAGTACGTATGGATAAGCAGTTGGAAAATGAACTGTTGTCATTCAGAATATTGATTTTACAGCCTGCAGCCCTGTCAAAACATGGCCTTGCTGCAGGTTATGAAGACTCCTCAGATAAGCCCAGGACTTTTTAAGGCCCTGCCGAAATCGGTGAGCGGATGTAGGACCATACTGAGTTTCTCCTGGTGTCTCCTTGGTGACAAGGTAGGGGCGTGATTGCCCAATGCTTCTGAAAGCCACCTGCGCAGACCTCAGAAGTCCACCAGAACCTCCTCCCTTGGGGCTTCCAGTGCCCAAAAGTGGAGTTGTGTCCATCAATGGGTCTTCTCAGAAGAACCAAGCCAAACCAAAACAGTGTCTCTCAAGCATTCCTGGGACTCCTCAGCTTAGGAAAGAGAAGGAAAGGAGAGAAAGGAGAGAGAAAAGGAAACGTTTCGGTACAAAAAGCCTAGAGAAACGGTGCAATTCACTCCCACAAGACGCAGTGATGGCTGTCAACTTGGTCATCCTCAGAAGAGGATTGGATGAATACATGGAGGAATAGACTATGAGGCTTCTAGTCCTCATAGCTCAATGCCACCTCCAGAATCAGCAGCAGTTTACCTGTATAAATCACTTGCTGGAGAACATGGGTGCTGGGAGCTGTACCTGGCTTGGATCCAGCACAGTTGGACCTTCTGAAAAATATGGAAATGTATTTAATTGGATTATGTTTAATATTTAAAACATGTGCTCCCACTGGTTTCTTCTAACAGGGTTGCTCTGATGGAGCATTGCTTGGGTTCTGTCACCGCTGTAAAGGTCTCACTGAATAGTCCTAGATGAGTCTTTCCGAGAAGCGAACACACACACGCGCTCTCTCCAAGCTCGTCTTTCTGCGAGCTTCTCCAAAAAGGGGAAAGACTCCCGTAAGAGGAAACTTCGATGGGTGCAAACCCCCCGCATCTGACCCGGATGCTGAGTTAGGCAAACGACATTTTCAGTTATGAACGGGAGAGCCCCAGTCCCTCTCGAAGACACCTCGGAAGCTCCTCCGGTGTTGAGAAATTCATTCTGGGGAGACAGAGGCACATGGGCTACACAATACTGCCCTCTGCTGGAAACTCCCTGGTTGAAGCCCAAATTGGCCCAGGGATGTGGAAATTAAGCCTGCATACAGTGTTTTGCCTGCACAACAACCCTGTAAGCGCTATGAATTTGAAGGATGGAATTCCAAGGACATGGAACAGCTGGGCCCAGGTCTTCTTAATCTGAACTGTACAGCATGGGTGCTGAATTTCTTTTGGCCCGGGGAGGGGGGGCGGTGTATGGGGACCCCAGAAGGAACAGCGTTGAATCCCTGGACTGAGGCTCAACACCCATGGCTGAAACACTGGGGTTGGAAATTTCTGGGCCCCCCAGAAAGCTGGCTAGTACCCACTCTCACCTCTCCCAAGATCTGACTATTTCTGCAGACCAGCCACTTTTTCATCACACACAAGGCCCCAGATAGCCTACAGCTGTGGGGCATGGTGGGTGATTAAAATGGCAGACACGTGGGCATCACCCGTTACAGGTGGGCACTGCTGCTGGCTAGTGATTGCCCTCCTCTGTCCCTCCCTGGCTGTGTCCTTGCTGGTCTCCCAGCTTTTGTGGGGTTTCTTCCCCCATTCTAAACGGCTGGAATGCGTTGCCTTCTTCCTGGAAATTGCCAAGGTACGAGTACATTCCACTGCTGCTTTTCCACCTCCTGTGCAAATCGCCACAGCTTCTCCAAAAAAGTGGTTTGGCTCTGTGGCTGAAGGAGCCAAATGGCCTTGAAGGGGAGCCACGGGTCATGAATTGGGTTGTGGGCAATTCTAGCCACTGGAACTACAAATTCACCTTAGGAAGGCCTCTAGAGGTCATGTGGAAAATGCTTGGATTCTTCAGAGTCCCACCTCTGAGATCCTGTGATTTGAGCAGCTGATGGATGAGCTCCCATCCTGTCCTCCTTGTAGCTAGAAAAGACCATGCCTGCTACCCACCTGTAGAGGTCGCTACTGGGCCCCCTAGAGGGCCAAAGAGGAAGTGCAGGGGCAGGGAAGAGAGAGGCTAGGAGCTGGTGTGCCCCTTTTTAGCCGTCAGCACTCTGGCTTCCTTCTCTCCCCCATCCAGGGCATTATCTAGTTAACCAAAAGCGCTCATCCGGATAACAGGCAGGGCCTGAGGAGTGCTGGAGTTCATTCCTGCTTTCGGGTTTACTCACTTTTTTCTAACCCCAAAGCACTCCGATCTCTACAGCCCACCCCCCCTTGCAGAGAAATTGCTGCAGCCAGCTCCACCTGCAAGCAGGTAGCTTCCATCCCCTGTCCTTCCTTTCCCATGCGGCGTTTCCCTTCTTCCGCAGACGGAAACACTGACGCCGGAACAGGTCACCGAGTACAAGGGCATCTTTGAGATGTTCGACGAAGAAGGAAACGACCTCGTGAAAACGAGTGAGCTGGAGCGACTCATGAGTCTGATCGGCATAAATCCTACCAAACGAGAACTGACCCTGATGGCAAAAGATGTTGACAAAGAGAGTAAGGACACCCACTTGGATCGGGATTTTCGGAAGCGTGCTGACCCAGGGAGAGTTGAAACGCTGTTGCGGGTTCAATAAGAATTTACCAAAATTTGCAAAGTCCCCCAAAACAGGAAAAAAAGACCCTGTGATGAATAGAAATCTGAATGAGTAGAAATCTGAATAGAAATAGACAGATGTGTCCAAGGCTTGGGACAATTTGTTCTTAAAAGTCTGGGTTTGAATCCCTGTGTTGGTTTAGAAATACCCCTAATAAATAAAAAATAGCGGTTAGAGCACAGAACTGGAGCCCAGGAGACCTGGGTTTGAGTCCTCACTCAGCCATGAAACTCACTGGAGACTTCCAGCCCGTTACCAGCCCTCAGCCATGATGGAGCTGTTATGAGAGGCAGTGTTGCATAGTGGTTAGTGTGTAAGACTCCAGACATCCAGGTTCTGTTTCCTGTTCAGCAGTGATGGGTCTGGGCCAGTCGCTGACGCTCAGCCTCACCTACCCTCAGGGGCGGTTGTGAGGATTCAGTGCAGAGCAGAACTACAAAGGGTGTCTTGCGTTCCTCTCAAGAGGAAAAACGGATAGAAGATAAAAGCAGTGTAGCAATAATACTGATGATGAAATAGTGTAATATAATCATCTCCCCTAAAGGGCTATTCCTGGAGGAGGACACGATAGGGGAAAAACTAAGGCTAATTTATAGCCATGTCTTGAGGATGTTTACACAGCTCTTAATCTTGCATGGAATTGCCCAGATCTTGTAAGGTTTCCTGGAACTTTCAGGACTCTGAAAAAGCAGGGTGTTGTGTAGCGCTTACTCCCTTCCCTCCTCAAGGAAGGTCCCCATCCCTGGTGCACGGCGGGTGGGAATCCAGAAACACATTCAGAAACAGGAAGATCTTGCTCCCTTCCCGCAGACAAAGGCACCTTCAATTGTGACGCGTTTCTGGTCTTGATGGGCATTTACCACGAAAAGACGAAGAACCAAGATGAGGAGCTGAGAGCAGCCTTCAAAGTCTTCGATAAGGAGCACAAAGGCTACATTGAGTGGAACACGCTGAAGTAAGCCCCGGAGACTTTGCCGGTGGACCAGCGGGTGCCTTGGTGAGGGTGGGGGCATCGCGGGGATCCCTCCTGGGCTCGTTCCCCAGACTGTTCTGAGCTGATCGGGACAACACACATACTCTCGGCGGCTCTTGGGCAGGCAAGGTGAGCAAAGCCGCCGCGCACGGAGGGGGAGTGGCAGGTAACCTGGACGGCCGCCCCTTGGCGCTTGCTGCCTTTTAGGTATGTGCTGATGAACGCCGGAGAGCCTCTGAATGAGGAGGAAGCCGAGCTCATGATGAAGGAAGCTGACAAGGATGGAGATGGGACCATCGACTATGAAGGTATTGGAAAATGAATTCAGCTGAGGGAGCAGGTGGGGAGGTCTTGGCAAGCGACTTCGGGGAGGCAAACTTGGGTCAAAGGCCCCGGGATGTTGCATTTAAGCGGGGTCAGTCCCGGGTAGCCAGGATTGTGTCATTTTCTGGCTAGGAAAATAAAAGTCACGCTGGGCTGCCGAGCGGTTCTTGCACTTGGAGAAGGTGGAGTGTTTGTAAACATTCTGTAACGTCTCCTTGGCTGAGAAAGGCTTGGTTTCTCGCAGAGAAGCCAGACCCTCACGCACTGCTCTGGACAAAACCCCTCCTGCATCTTCTAGACTTTATTTAACACTCTGCTCATCACTGCAGGATCATAGTTCAGGAACCATCGTTCCTTAAGCCAACGTGGACAGACTCTAAATTAGGATCAACCTGTTTAAATAATCTAAAATGCATAATCGGACACCTGGTTAACTGTCTGCACACATGCTTACTCCTAGAAAAGACATGCATGGAATTGAGGTGTGTTTTGGAGGCTTGGGGTGTGTATGTGAGTGAGTGCACACACACACGCACACCAGGTGAGTGTCCACACAGGTATGCATTCTACCTGGTCCCTCCCACATTGCTTTGGTCCTGGATATGAGCATTCCCACTGCAGAATGCAGGACTCACAACCCTTCCCAAACGAGACATCGCCTTCCAAGCCAGAAGAGCTTTCCCATGCCTGCTTCAGCTGAGAGCACCACTTTTCCATTTCCCAAACCAACTGCAGGGTTCAACGGTTGGAAAGCAATTGCAACGTAGATTTGGGTATAAGCTCCACCTTTTCATGCCACCATTTGTAATCTAGCTCCACCTTCCCAGCCATCATGTTGCCTCCAGCTCTCATGGGCAGAATTCCGGGTTTTTGTAATAAAACCCCAAGCTAAGTAGCCCCTAGTCCCAGTCGCCAGCCAGCTGCCTACTCGGGCGATGAAGTGGTTCTGTATCAACACACCTGTTCCAACCCTTTCCAGCTCTAGCAGAAGCAGATCTTCTTTAAAGCTGCTGGGGCTTTCTGGCCTCTTCAAAGCCAAGTCACTCTAAAATACTGAGACGTTGCTGCTGGGGAAATTGATTTTCCACCAGCCACTGTGGGAATTGCCATTTGGGGCCAAGGCAGATGAACAGAATTCCTGCTAATGAAGAAGCCCCTGGTTCTACCACAGACCCCCTTTCTGAAACAACTTTCCAACAGCAAGTTTGAGTTTGTTGATTAATAGGACTGAGGCGAGCTCTTGCAGCTCCTTAAAACTTCCATTGGGTGGCAGTAAAAATACTCTTTTGGGCTATGCCGTCTTGGACGTATTTTGGCAAAGACTGACTGAGAATATTTTTAGGCAGAAGAGGAGGAGAGAATGGGGGCTTGGGAGCAAGAGCACTCCCCGATTCTAGCTTCTTGTTTTTGTTTCACCTCACCAGAGTTCGTAGCGATGATGACAGGCGAATCTTTTAAACTGACCCAGTAAGGCCAACCGGAAGAAAGGCTCAGGTGGATAACAAAGATTCTCTCAACGCATCTTCCCACTCCCACCATTTTACTTCTTGCAATATAAATCCACAAAATGGCAAGCCTCTCGCTCGGAGAGAAAAACAACATCTTGGCCGAGAAAGCTCAGCATCCCTTTGGGAAAACGCCGTGAACCGAGAGATGTGAGGAAAAGCTTGACTCGGCCCGGATTTGCAGTATGGTGGTGCAACATTGATCATGAGTCTTCACAGCAGGGCAAACATCCCTTCAACTGAATTCTCATGCCACAAAACTTCCTGGGATCCTTGGAGGGATGTTTCCGCCACTCCGGTGGCTACCCAAGCTGGGCGGCGCGGAAGGCTTCATTTTGTGGGCATCGCAGAGATGGAAACGGAACAGTTTACCCTGGTGTCAGAGTTGCAGCAATAAAAGTTTAAGTAAACAAACAGCTTTGCTTCCCACTTGTAGTTTCTTGTAAGGGAAACTTGCAGTCAGTGTGAATTCCTGGCACTGGGCAGAAAGGAGCGTTCTCAGCTGTGAGAGAGCTTAGAGGGAGCTTAGGCAGCGCAAAACAGGAGCCAAGCAGGTTGAAGCCTACTCAGAAGCAAGCAGAATGAGCCAACAGGGCTGACATACACTGCCGTTTCCCCCCCAAGCCATGCCCCCTCTTACCTGCAGAGAAAGCAGTCGGTTTCAGCTGCAAATCCGAGAGAAGCGCTTTTCCTTGCCGGGAGCCAAGGAGGGGCATGGCGAGGAAGCTCACGGCCAACGGGGAAGCCCCAGAGATCCTATCTGGCCCACCCAAACCCGCACCAGCCATTTCCTGGCTTGAAATGCTAGAACCTTGTTCACATCTTAAGTCCGTGCAAGGGCACGATAAATGACACACGTCTGCTTGCAGTACGATGAGAAATGCCCAAGCTTTCTCCTGTAGGGCAGTCTTTCCCACCCTGGGACTCTCCAGGACTTTTGGTGTCACTAAAGGAGGCCTGAGGCGTCCCCCTTGGGACTGTCTAGTCCAACGTGGCCTAAGGGGAAACACAGAAGCAAGAAGACTTGAGTGCAAGAGCACCCTCCTGCTCATGTTCCCCAGCACCTGGGGGGCACAAGACAGACTGCTCCTGATTGTGGAGGTAGCTTAGAGCCACTGGATTGGGAGCAACAGACAGATTTCTCTTCCGCGAATTTGTCCGATACCCTTTTCAAGCTGTCCGAGATGGTGGCCGTCGCAACACTGTGTGGAAGGGAATTCCATAGTCTTACTCTCGGCTGTGTGAAGAAGGCCTTCCTTTATCTATGGAAGGCTGCAGTTAAGAGACTGGAGGGTGGAAAGGAGGGAAGCCCCTTCCAAGAGGAGCTGTGAAGACAGGGAGAGCGCATGGTGGCCCAGAAAATACCAGGAGGGGTTCTTGTCTCTAAGAGCCTGGCTGAGATACTTTTCGTCTGTTTTGGAAGGACCAACGGTAACGAACACCAGCAGGAAACCACAGCTCTGCTAGGACAATAGCAGATGAAAATGGAAAATGGGAGAAAGAGCAGCTGGGGTTGCTTTTTGGTTGCTCCCAACACCCAAAACAGAAGGGAAAAGTCACAGAGGCAGGGCTACAGTCTGACATGCTGCTTGTCTTGGTAGTTCGGTAGCCACTTCCCCACCACTCAGAAAGGCCCGAAATAGTGAGAAACAAATAGTGAGAAACCTGGTGGCGTGGCTCAAAACGTTGGCTGGTGATTGCTCGTGCGAGGATTGCGAGGAGAAAGGTCCCGCAATGACCAAAGGTTGCAGCCTGAAGTACTTCCACCCGTTCCCTCATCCTAATCTTTTGTCGATTCGTATTCCAAAGGCCTCTTTTTCCTCTAACAAATTGTTTATAGTCCTGCAACACTTATGGGGCAGTCCCAAGCCCACCCAATACCTCCCCCCAGCAGAGAACTGCAAGCTTTTGGGCTCTGGACAAGTTCCTTCCCCTGGCAGTCAATCCATAGCAGAGGTGTTCTACTCCAACTTATATTTACAATGTTAAGCCTAGAACAGATTTTTTTTTTCTTGAATGCAAAACTGTAACTTGCAACAGCGGTGGAGCCCACCTCCTAAACTGGGTCTAAGGGGCTGCTATTTACAATGGAGTTGACCTTTCAACTGGCACAGTCGTATCATCCCAGAGTGCATTAAAACAGGCCTTGGGGTCAAAGGCCGCTTGTCGTCACATAGCGACGAATCCAGATTTTCAGCAATTTGCTGGATAGTTCTGTCTTCTTGGAAGAAGGAGACGCAAAGTCGCACTTAGTTTCTCACCTCGCTGGTCGGTCCGGTGCCCGCGCGGGCTGGCCACGTTTCACTGGCTTGGCTGCACACAGCCCCGAGAAGGGCCTCTTTCACTCCCCACCCAACCCATGGCTGCACGCCCCACACATCCTGTTCCACATGGCGTCCTGCGGCGATCGACACTCACAGAGAGGATTATTTTTAACCCGCCAGCTCACAGGGTTCCTCCAAAGTGTCACTGGAGAGCGATCGCAAACCACGGGGCACATTCCTTCCATGCAAAAGTTTGCTGCTATGGGTCCAACAACCAGCGTCTCGCCCTCCTGTCTGGCTAACCAAGTGCGCAGACGCGAAGCTTCTCTTGCCCGCAGCCGTTCCGTCCACATTCTCTTCTCCACCCACAGTTATGGCTGCTCTTCTGTGGAAGCTTCCGGAACTGCTGAGCCTTCTGGGAGCCCCTCGACGCTGCTCTCCGACGACTCGGGCAATGTCGGGGGCGGGTTTGCCTCCATGGGGGCGGCTGGCTCAGAGGGGGCGCTCCCCAGTTTCTGGCCTGCGCACGGTGCCTCGACGGAGGGCTTGGCCATACGAATGGCCTCCTCGTAGGACGGCGGCATTTCGATGGCGTAGAGGCTGTAGGCGGGAGGGCTTCCCAGGTTCCTGTCCCCCTCTCTGAAGGACAAGGGAAGCAGGAGGTTCTGGGGGTACTGCAAGGAACTGTAAGCTGCAGGGAGATGATGCAGAGAAGCGTCATTTTAATACAAGGCGGCTGGATCTCTTTCGGCTCACAGGCCAGACTGCGGTGGGAGGTGGGGTGCAAGCGAAAAGCTGCTGGCCTTAGACGAAATTCTCTCATCTAAGCCCCGGTGGAGAGATCCTGATTTTTCAGAATGGGGGAACGACTGCAGGAAAGCCAGGGCGCCACCAAATGATCCGTGGCTGGCAGCAGGGGTGGGGGAAGGCGGGGGGCCCTTTGGGAAGCTCTGGAGGGCTGGGCTGGTACTCCAGGGGTCTGCACTTCTGCAGCCTGCTCTGGGCTGTCAATGCCGCACAGCCTGCAGCTGAGACGGGCGAGCGGCGGACTGTGCTGAGCCGGCGGATGGGACTGGTAGCTTTGCGGCGGAAAGGTTACCAGCACCTGGTGGCCTCACTGCAGCAGCAGCAGCAAAAGGTCGTTTTCCCACTCCAAAATTAGGTGCTTCAAATCCCTAATGAGATTTGAGAGAGACAAGCGGATTTGCCCTTGGGCCTCCCGATCAATCTCGCACAGCCCTCTGAGGGTACAGATTATAGATGATCTATCTATAAGTGAAGTTTATTGAAGTTCTTTTTCTATCTCTGGGAAGCTCCTGAAGCCAGGATTGCCTTCTCCCTGCCATGCCTGTCGCCACGCGAGTCCCAAGCTTCATTTCCCCTTCCTGCATTGTTTGAAACCCGCTGCCATGGCTCTCGAAGATTCGGTTACGCACTAAGCAATCCCCGCACCTGCTTCCTGTTGCCAAAAAAGGCTCGGGGGCTCTCCTTGGCTCCTGAGAGCCGGGATACTTGCCACCGCTGGAGAGGAGAGCTCGGGGGGGGGGGGGGGGGGGGGGGGGGGGGGGGGGCACCCCGGGGGGCGGGGGGGGGGGGGGGGGGGGGGGGGGGAGGGGAGGGGGGGGGCCACGTTAGCTGGTGCAGTGAGAATCTTCCTAGGACGTGTGAAGCGGAGACGGAGGCGGCTCCTCGCTCTGGAGGCGGCTGGTCTCCAATGGAGCTGCACTACTATCTCCATCTATCCCGGGGAGGATAGGAGGAGTAGTCCAGAGAGGAGAAGATTCGAGCAGGTGCCCAATTTTTCTGGTGACTCTTCTTCTCCTGCTGCCTGCTTTATTTATGAAGGTCTCCTAACACAGGATCATGGAGGTGGGAGGGACCCAGGCGGCTGTCGGGTCCAACAGTGCAGGACTCGCGTCCCCCATCCTGGTCCCAGCCGGGCCTGACTCTGCTTCGCTTCCAAGATTAGGCAGGGCCAGGCACCGGAGGCTACACAGGAGCTGCCGAGAGCCTCCGATGCAGTTACAGGGCAGGAAAGCACCACACAGGGGGGATGAAAACCAAACGACGCAAACCCTGCAGAAGGGTTGGGACAGGACTGTTCTCTGCGTCGTGCCTGGAGGATGTTTCCCCATGATTCACGCGGAAAAGCCTCCCCGGTGTGACTCCGCCGAGGGCCTGCCTCCTTTCCTGGAGCCTTGGAATGGGGAAATCCAGGAAATGCCCCGGGATTCACTCCTGCAGGGCGGATGGGACTGGCACGGATAAGCAGCCGGCGTGGGAGTTAAGTCAAGAGTGCCGTCTCAAGCCAGACGCACACGACAATTTCCTCCCTCCAGCCCCAGCTGGTGGAGGAGCCGAGGCGCTCTCCGTGAGCTTCCTTCTCCACCTCATTTCACAACACCCCTTAAGGCAGGCTAGGCTGAGGGTCCGTGACTGGCCCAAATCCCCCCAGTGAGCCTCATGGCCAAGCGGGGACCAGGATGCGGATTTCCCGAATCCCAAACCGAGGCTCCGCAAGCTGCCGACCCCAGTTCTAGAGAGAATATCCTTGGGATGAGAGAGAGAAGCCACCAGCGCCAGGCCTGGCAGGTGTTCCCAGCCCCGTCTCACTTGCTTGCCCCGAGGGAAGCGGGGGCACCTCGCCCCGTCCTCCCCTGCTCCGAGGCTCTGGATCACCTCGCAGAGCCAGAGGGAATTGTACAACGAAGCATTCCACCAGAGGGAGGAGAGAGGAAGTGTGACCTCACCCCCAGAGCGTGAGGCATCCCTGGGTTCTCCGGAGGAAAAATTCAGGTTGCCGCCTGACAGTTCCGCTGCCTTTGGCAAGATCGCTGTGACTTATTCACCATCACGGAGAAAGCCCGCCGGCACCTGCTCCAAGTTACTATGTCACCCAGGTTGCGTGGATGTGGACTTGGGGAGTCCAGAGCCCGGGGCGTGACCCACTGAACTCGGCATCGTGGGCACGGCGGAAAGAATCCGCCCTTTGTGGGCGAGGCTCACGGGCTCATCCCCCACAGCGGGCGAAGACGGACACGCTCCATTTGGAGCAAGCGGGGGAGTAAAGAAGATCTGCCTGCCAATTTGGGGTGGGCCCTCGTGGGCAACTGAACGGGGTCAGGAGAGATCGCGTGGGAGCCAGCGGAGAGGTGGGTTAACTCTCTGTCTCCAAAGGGCAGCCGCACGGCGTTCCTGATCTTCACCGCAGGAGGGGCTAAAGCCCGCATCCCCTCCAACTGCCAAGCTGCTCAAAGCTCAAAGCACAGGGCTTCATCTGTGGCAAAGATTTTCATGGCACGGAGGGGACTTCCAGTCCAGCCCCCAGCCTGGCCCAGGTAGGACGCTCGATGCATCAGGGGAATACAACAGTTTGCTCCGGCACAACAATGGCCCAGCTCTCCGGGGAGTCCGGCGGGTGTCTCTCTCCTGGCCCTGCTGCAGGCGGTGGGGATCGAACCGGGCACCTGCTGCATGCCAGGCAGGGGTTCTGCCGCTGGGCTATGGCTCTCCCCCGTGGCTGGTGGCTGCCGTCCCGTACTCGGTGGCCTGCCGTGATCCCGCACTGCTTTCTTGGGCGGGGGTTGGCAGCATGCCAGCGCCACATGCAAGGCTCAAGGTGCAAACGGGCCTTTCCAAGGCACCAACGTGCGCAAAGAAGACGCCCCAGCAGACACCCACCCCGCTGAGCCCAATGCGCTCCCTCAGCCACGTCCCGGGGAGCCCTCATTTGGAGAGGGGACTTTGGGGAAGGCACAGAGGAGACGTTCCTCGTCTAGACAGACCCACAAATGGGTTCAGCCGGGCAGCCAAGACCCAATTCCCGACAGAGGCCGCTTCCCACCACGTTATATCCACAGCGCTCTGGTTTCAACCATCACAATCACCCGCAAAAACACCCCACGGTCGGCACCGCTGAAGCAGCCGTGGAAACGGAACCACAGAAATGTTCTCAGCCTGCACGCATGTTTCACTGGCCTGCTGGGGGCTGGCAGGGATGGGCAGAGCGCTACCGTTGCTTGCTGGGCACAGGAGGAGTTACTGTCACCAAAGGCAAGCAAGTACATGCTTAAATCACATTTCATATGCCCATGCTTCATGGATCGCCCAGCATCTGTTCATTGGCATAACCGGATGCTTCCCCCTTTTGGAGAAGGATGCAAGGCAGTTTCAGCAACTTTCACTGGCTTGGGACTTTTGGGGCATTCCTTTTTTTAGCTCAGTGGACAATGAAGGAGCAGTACTTCTCCCAGAAATGGCAGATTGCACATGGCAAAGGAACCGTGCTTTTTAAAAGGAGGTGTCTGTCATAGCTTCCGACATATTTTGGTACCCTTACAATACAGTTCCAGAAGGAAAACAAAATGGTCCACAACCCTGTCGAAATAGTCTTTCCCCTATCAGACCTCACCTGGAATACTGTGTCCAGTTCCGGGCACCAGGATTTAAGAAAGATTCAGGAAAATTAGGAAGGGTCCAGAGGAGGGCAACAAAGATGATCCAGGGTTTGGAAACACTGAGAAGAGACTGGGAGAACTGGACATGTTCAGCCTTGAGAAGACTGAGGGGGACATGATATCCCTCTGTAAGTGCCTCAAAGGCTGTCACAAAGAGAAAGGTCAAGATCTCTCCTTGCTGATTCCAGAATGCAGGGCACGGAATAAATCAATTCAAGTTGCAACAACCCAGATTCTGGCTGGACATCAGGAAAGGTTTCCTCGCTGTCAGAGCAATACGGCAGTGGAACCAGCTGCCTGGAAAGGTAGAGGGCTCTCCCACACTGGAGGCATTCAAGATGAAACTGGGCAGCCATCTGAGTGGGATGGTATAAATGGGTGTCCTACAACAGCAGAGGGTTGGACCAGATGGCCTTCATGGCCCCTTCCAACTCTATTATTTTGTGAGAATCCATGTGACTTAGAAGATGCTGCTCTTATGCAGAATCCTCAGAATGAATTCACTGGAAGCCCTTCTGGATTACTGCATCACATCTACCTTAAATATTAGCTCGCTCTAAAACTTGGCTCTCACGCCCCTGAACAGCAACTCAAAACCTGTCGGGCAACCTTTGCTACAAATGGCTTCTGACGTGGTCGGGTGCTTGGGGTGCGGAAGGCCAAGCCAGATACTTATCTCCCTGTTTGCATCGCTGCTTTGTTCCCTTTTCACAGGGAAATGAAAGCTGCCACTGCAAGTCACAGGACTGGAAAATGCGCCAACCGTGACCAAAAAGTAAACAGAAACTTAAAGAGTGTTGCTCCCATGCAAAAATTGGAAGGAAAGGCAACACACACAAGGAAGAATTACGCTTTTAGGTTCTGTATTGCCAAAACAGATCAAGGCCACCTTCTCCAACTTGGCACTCTGTTTGCATCTTGGACTACAGCTCCCATAATCCCTCAGCCAGGCTGGGAAGGTTGCTGCAAAGGAGGACATGGTACAAAACTGGTTTCAACTCACCAAACATACCACAAGCTTGTCCAGCTGGGCCCCTGCTGAGGACACCTGGGGACAAAGAAAAGCAGCGTGACTCATGGCAAAGCTTTCATTCTCACAACAGCCAGACAAGGTAGGCCAATATTTAATCTCTACAATGATGGGGACTGGGAGATATGGGAACCCAAAATGTTTGTGGCCCTGGTGAGATATGAATTAAAGCTTCCTTCTTTCCGTAAGAGAAAGCTTTCCAAAGAGGCCAATTCCTGCCAAAGAGGCCTTGTAAGAAAGGTTTTCACTTACTCGTTCTTGCTGTTGCACTGAATCTGAGCAAAGGAAGGCGCTACCTGGAGTAAAAAGGAAAGAAGGGTTGTTTCAAACAGAAGAGTAAAAACAAGAGGCAAGTATCTGGAATTTGGACTGTGGTTCTAAATGAGCAAGAGCTGCCTTGCTGGATCAGTTCAAAGATCCATCGTGTCCGGGGTGCTCTCTCCTGATAGTGCTCAAACAGATTCCCCCGTGGGAACTCATAAAACAATATTGCCAGCCAGTGGGGCCGTTCCCACCCTGGGGGCATAGTCCAGACCCCAGAGCCAGAGTTGGGTACTGAAGAGATCCAGGGCTCAGGGTTGAAGGCTGGACAAGCAAGCAAGCACAAATCTGCCAATGTTCTATGTTTGGGTGCGCCTTTAAAGGACCCCATTACCTAAGGACACCCCTATTTCTAAAAAAGATGAATGGGCAGGGGAGAAGGGAGAAGAGAGCATGTGACTTCAGAAAAAAAGAACTGCAGGCAGGAAGATTTAGCAGGGGGCAGGGGGGGGGGGGGCTGCAAGCAAAACTCATCCTGGGGTGATCCAGAGGAGCCCCCGAATGTTAGGACTCCAGCCAAGGCAGGCTGCCCACAACACCGCTGAGCGAGCCCCCAAACGACCACACTCCGAGTGGCGGGCGAGGGAAGCGGCAGCAGCCCAATCCACTGCGTTTCAGTGGTGGATTCAAATTAAATCGCATCAAATCAATGGGGTCGAACGAGCACAAAATGCCACACTGCACCTGCCGAGAAAGCGAAATAGCTACAGTCGGCAAGCAGTTTTTGTTGTTCTAACACATCAGGCGTGTAGGAGCCACCACAGAGCAGGGACTGGCGGCTGCAGACGCCAAGAAAAACGTTCGTTGCGCTTCAGGACTGAAATAGTCCTTGTGGCCACCAAAAGACACAACCTCTCAGCATTCTGCTCCCCGTGAAGAGGTATGACTCCTGGATAGAAAATTACCCAGCCATGTGATTGTTACCAGCACTTAGCCATCAGAGGTTTCCCAGTATCAGTGCACCAAAATTAAGCTTCCTGTAAAGAAGTTTTCTTCTTTGTTAGATACATTTGGTGTAGTCAAGGGACTGAGGCTACAATCTGTGCACCAAAATTAAGCTTCCTGTAAAGAAGTTTTCTTCTTTGTTAGATACATTTGGTGTAGTCAAGGGACTGAGGCTACAATCTGTATTCAGAATACATCCCACTGAAAACAATGGAGTTTATGTTTGAGTAACTGCACGTAGGAGATTAACGCACGCGGTAGCTAAGCAGAAACCCTCTGACCCTGTTTTCAAATGTGAGCCTAATACATCAGGGGAGCTTTGACATTTAACATTTCTCAAGTTAGACTATTTGGCTGTGATTTGAGAATACTGGCCTACCTTGCAGGGGTGGTGTAAGGCTGAAGGAAAGCAATGTCTTTAAAGGGCAAGCAACATCAGGCCACAAGATAACATTAAAAACTAAGGCGTGTGTCATGGTGTCATCAACTGCCATAAACAGTAGCCACTAGCCAAGCTAACTGGGACTGATGGGAATTGTAGTACAAAACATCTGGGGGCCAGCTGGTTGCCAGGGAAGGGAGCGTTGTGCGCCTATAAGACGCTCACATGCACTCATAACAGGTTAGCCTTTTGAAAACTTCATTTTTACTGCATTTTCTTTGATAGCTTTTACAAGCTTCCTTACAAGTACAACCTGATGAATGTTTGGACAGAAAAAAGTCAATTTTCCCTCAGCTGGGTTGAGAGTTGTAGCACTTTTCCTGTCTAAGCACCTTAACTGAGGTGCCCTGCTTTCTCAGAACTTCTGTTTGTGTAATTGACACCCCATCCCCCCCCCCAAAAAGCCCCCCAAGGAAGATCATTCTCTTCTTCACTTGCTCTTGGCATGTTGTGCTCCTGTACTTGGGAATTATTTCCAAGCAGTCAAGCATAGGATTGGGGTTCCATCCAAAACTAACAGGCCCCAGTCTAAAATTATGAGCCATGAGCAAAAACAAAACACAGGCAAAAGAGCCACTTGCCAACGGCCCAGTCCAACCTGGACTACACCACCCCTCATCCCCAGCCACACTAACGATCCATCCTCAGTACTGTAAGCTGACACAGCTGCAGAGCACAGGGTTGAGAGATGCTGAGTCCTACCAGCTGCAAAATTACTGCAAAAAAGTTCGGTTCCAGTTTAACCCAGTTTGGCCCTTAAGCACGACGCAGACCAGAAATCTCTTTTAATGCTGCTCCGCTAATTGAACTGGTTTGCTTTAACAGAGTTACACATTTACTGTTAGTCTCTGATTAGCTTTATTAATCTAAAATGGGAGGGGGGGAACCAGTCAGCCAAGGGCGGCAGCTGGCCAGGGAGAACTTTAACCAGTCCGTCCCAGCATAAGAAACTTGTCTGACTGGACATAAGCGCCACCTCCCCACACACGGGCGAGTACAACCTGCATGATTCGCACGGTTCTAACCAGGGAAGCGCATTCACACAGTGAGGGATGCGTGTTGGGGGCACGGGGCATCGAGGGACGGGTCCATTTGCAAGACGCAGCTCGTCTCCCAGCCAGAGGGGGAACTTTGAGGCGGCCCTTCTAAAACGTGCCCCTTAAGCAGATGCCCTGGAAATGCCTGTAGGGCGAAGCTTCCCGCTCGTTCCCTATTTTAAAAAAGGAGAAACAGTGTTCGAGGAGGACGTTCAAAACCGCCGAATTTCGATTTACACACGCGCCGATTTTTGAAACCGGGATGGAGTCCTGCCAAAAGTCCAGGCAGGCACGCCATGGCCCGGGCCGTTTCGAGCCAGGATGGCCAAACCCGGGCGAGGGGCGACTGAGCGCGAACCGATCCCCGCCAGATCTGCGTCTCTTTCCTCCTCTCCCCGCAGCGGGGCCATCTGGGCCAGCCGAATGGTGCAGCACAGGAACCGGGCACTGCGGGCGGGCGGGCGGGCGGGCTCTGGTCCCCGGGACGCAGCCACGAGCGCGCAGGGTGACTGCGGGCCAGCGCAGCCCCTCGGCCGCGCCTACCTCGCAGGACTGCTGCGCGGACGGACGGGCGGACGGACGGGGAGCGCGGCGAAGGACGCGGGCCAGGCGGGCGGCGGAGCGCGCCGGGCCCCGGCCAGAGAGGACTGCCCCGCATCCTCCGCGGCCGCGCCACCCGGAGGAGCCCGGAGGCCACGCGGGGCCGGGCTGCGGCTCTCCCAGCCCGGGTCGCGCCGGGCAGGCGGGACAAAGGCGGCGCACGTCCCGGGAGGCGCGCGGAGATGCCTCGGGCGAGCGCGGCGCCGGGCAGGGGCTGCCAGGCCCCGCGCGCCCGGCAGCGCAACAAAGGCGAAGAGGCCGGGGCGCGGGGGGGAGGGCAGGGGGCCGCCCCCCGCCGCCGGGGCGCCGCGCACCGGAGCACCCACCTGGGCCAGCGCCAGCAGCAGCAGCAGCAGCGCGCAGGGGGCGGCGGCCGCCATCGGGGACGCCGGGCGCCTTTGTCCTCCGCCCGCCGCGGAGCGCGCACGGGCCGATCGCGCGGAGGGAGGGGAGCGAGCAGGCGAGCGAGCGGGGCGGGCGGCGCGTCCTATTTCTCCCCGCGGCCCCGCCCCGCTCGCCCGCCCCGCCCCGGCCGCGCCCCCGCGGCTCCCCGCGCCCCCTTTGTTCCCGGAGGCGCGCGCGCGGAGCGGGCGGGCCGAGGGCGCCCCGTTGCAGAATGGGCTGCGTGCACAGGCAGTGCGGGGCGGCCGACGCCAGGAAAAAGCTCGGGGGGGAAAGAGGCGAGGCGGGGGCGCCGCGCACGGGGGCCAAAGCCAGCGCAGCGGCGGGCGGGGGGGCGCGCGCGATGCATCAGCGCCCCGGACCCTTTTTCTGCAGGTGCCACTGGCTGCTGGGGGAAAGGCCTCCCCGCGACGGGGGCTTGAGCGTCGGCAGCCCACCCCACGAGCTGCTTCTGGCCCCTTGGCATCGTCTAGCAGGAAGACCAGCTGAACAGGGTGCGAGGCTGGGGCCCGCCTGAGTCAGGGCAGCGCAACTCCATGTGCTCCTATCCCTTTCCTCGTCTGCCTTCCCCAGATAAACACGTGTACACTCGCTGCCAGCCAGCACCCTCTCTCCACAAGACCATCCTCTCTCCTGAAGCCAACATTGGGACCCGCTTCCAAATGCGGGCGAACAAGCCAGAGGTTGGCCTGAACTGCACCGGAAGGCGGCAGTGAAGCCGGCAGATGTGAAAGCTCCCTCTGCAAGATACAGTCCCACAGCTGGAAGGGAGCTCAGAGGTCATCTAGTCCAACCCCCGCTCAGTGCAGGCTTGGACACGTGGGCATCCATAAAAGAATTCCCTGTGTGTACAAAACCCAGCACATCAAAACCAGCACATCAGACCACATGGCCAGGTGGTCAAGGCAAAAAGCTACATGGCGGGAGCCGATTATGCAGCGTGTGAAGGAAAGCCAACCTCTCAAAAGCTCTAGAAAGAAGATCTCACAGCTGCCACACAAATTCCAGCATCCTGGTTGAAACCTTTCCAGCATGCTGGGATTAAGAGGAAGTGGGAAGATCCCCAGTATCCCCATTTCCGCAACCTGTGGCTGATGGAATCAGCATAAACACTGAGATCGTGTCGTTAAACCATCCAGTCCCCGGCACCTCCAACAGCAGCACAACTCTGCACACATGGACGATCCCCCAAACCCTGACAAAACATGGGCAGGCTTTGCTTTGCTTTGCTTGTGGGGCGATATCACTATTATTTCTAGAATATTGGTTGAGCCACTGTAAACTTTGATCTGCAATTTTCTTTCCTGAACAGGAAACCATCGCGACTGATAAAAGCTGTTGGCACTGGGCCTCAGGGAGTCACCGAGTAAGACTTTTTCTTGCTTTTTTCCACTGCCGCTGGATTTCGCTGTTGGAGCCTGACCCCAGGCAAACTTCTGGATAACATCAGAACGCAGAACAAATGTGCAGCCTTCTTGACTGATGGAACCGAGGCCTGGCTTGCCAATGCAGGATTTCAACCATTAAGCCATGATTTACAGAGTTCCCCAAAGGGGGAAAAACTCCTCGCTTTCACATTGTCCAGGAAGATCAGCAAGGACTGTGGGGCCACCTTAGAAATACACAAATGATGATAGCAGCACCTTCTGTGGATTAAATCCACTTCTTCAGATGCAGGAAAAATATAACTCTCAATGAGAAGTTACTGCTGGTTATCCAGTGAGGCTATTGGAAACGTATAACCAGGGCTCATTTCATGATTAAAAGCCTTCATTAACCATTTTATTATTATACTTCAATGCCACCTGCACTTGATGCGTTTCTGCAGCGTTTGAGACAAGTTGCTTAATTATCTCAGCTGGCCTTACACAGCAACCCTGCAAGGTAGGCTGGTGCCCGAAATAGCTGTTAAAATAAGCACCTTTCACAAAGCACAGTTGGTAAGAACCCACATGTCCAGGCATCGGAATAACAGATGCCTGCATGGCCTTAATCAGAGGAGCAAACCGGGTAAACTTTAGTGCCAGATCTCCCATTAAAATCCCGCCGTTGAAAAACGGCCACAGAAGTTCCTCAGATGTTGCAATGCTCAGACACCATGTGCATTTGGGGGAGAGCAACAAGAACAGCCCACATTATAAAGATTGCTGTGTCAGAATTACTGAGCGAATCGGGTGACTCATGTAGAGCCCGGAGGAAAAATACCAAGTAGGGTTATGCCTTCATCAGGAACTGAATTGGGCCAGCTCATTCTTACCTTTGAGCAGCGTGATTGCTTGAGCGCAACATTATTTTCTTTCTTCATGAGATCACTTGTTCCAGTTGCTTAAATGAGTATTTTTGGAGGCAAGAGCTGACGCCCCTTCCTTCTCTCATCATCGGCGGATTCGCAGGAAGGATGACGGCCGGAGATCCCGAAGGACAGCTGACCGAATCGCTGACACATGCCTGGCTTCTCTCCCGAGTCCCCACCCACAACAAAGAGGGTCATTCTCAGGCAGGCTGCTAGGATTGGGAATGGACGTGCCGATGGATGGGCGGATGCCCCAGGAAAAGAGATGGCTGCTGAAAGTTTTGAGGCTGGCTTTCTGCTCCAGAGGAACCCCAGCTTCAGAGGTGTTGGGGGTGGAGGTGTGAAATCCAGTCTTAGCATTGCAATTTGGGGGTGGGGGGTCCCGGGTGGCTCTGCCTCCCTGGTAATCATTGGATGCTTTCCTGGCATTGGGCGGGGTGGGTGGGAAACGAACAGAACAGAATGAATTGGGGTAGTTTTTTCTCCCCTTCCTGCAAGGTCAAAATGCCCTAAAACATTCCCCAGAGCCATACAGATACCCCCCCCCTTTTTCTGAACACCCCACACTCACACCTTGGACTTGCCAGTTGCAATGTTGTCATTTTCTCTCTTTTTTTTCTTTTTAATATCACACCCAGCCTTTTCTAGAAGATCAGTGCACACAGCCAGCTATCCAGCTCCTCAGCCAAACTTTGTCTCAACGCCACATTTATAGATCTGTCATTCAACCGAACTGCAAATGGGATTTGGGGTGGCATCCTATTCCCCCCCAAAAAAATGAATGTCCAAATTTGGATGCATTTGTGCCCTCCATGCCCCGAATAGTGATAGCATTCTCCAGAGAAACTGTGCTTCATGCCCTGATTTTTTACCAAGAGGGATTTTTATCAAGAGATTTTTTTAAAATCAAACTTCAGGTTTCTAGATTAAGCACCAGGGGCATGAATAGGAATCAGGATAAGCTGGGAGCATGTCAACCCTCCCCCCCCCCCAGCCCCCCAGTTTGGCTCCAGAGTTCAGTATCACAGAATTGCAGAGGTAGGACTCCAAATAATCTTTGCTCCCCCCCCCCCCCACCGCCCCCACCAACAGAAGAGATCATATGCATTTTGGCCCTCAGGGTTCTCAGACAATCTTCAAGCACAACCCTTCCAAGTTTCCAGTTCAGCAAAGGAAGAAACAGCAAAACAAGATGCATCCAGATTGCAGTTCTGTTTCCAATGCTCCATCCAAGGTTTTGTGCTCCACCATAAATTTGGGGTTCCTTTGTCTACCTTCTCAATCTAATTTGCTGCGATGGCACAACGCTGCCATTCTTTTAATACCGCTATTGTTAACCAACGACAACAGCAACACAACTCGGTTTGTATTTGGGGTTGTTGCTCCATTTCCTGGCATAAGGATTACAGGTCTGGTTTCCTTCAGAACTGACAATGGGGAGAGCTTTTCTCCCATCCCTTGCTAGGATTTGAGGAACTTAAAGAGCTGGAAGAATCCGCACTGGCTGGAAACGTTTCTCGGGGCTTTTAGACAGATCTTTGCAAGCCGTGCCTAGAAATACTGGAATTAAACCAGGGAGCCTTTGCACTTTCCGCTAGAGCATTGGCAAGGAATTCCGCAACCCATCTAGTAAAACTAGGGCTGGCGCAGGGGGCTGGTGGGGCCAGGCCCACGTTTCACGCCTGCCCACGTCCCTTGCACACCACAACCCCTTTCTAGGATGACGCAAAGAGGGAAGTTTCCTTTGCATGCATCAGGTGGTGATGGCATTACCGTCAGCTGATCATGTGTAAGGAAAACCCACTGCAGCTCAAGCCCCGCAGAGACACGGCCATGCAATGCTTGCTTTTGCACAAGCAAACATCCTTTCTCTCTCGGGTGTGTGATTGTGACGTTTTCTGCGCCGAGTGGCGTACTGCAAGAACCATAAAGGCAACCTGCAACAAAACGTTGGCGGTAAGAAGCGCTGCTGTTCAGAATTCCAGCCAGTTCAATCCATTCCTCAACCCCTGCTTTTCCGTCCCCTCCCCGCAGTTAGAAATGTAGTGTCTCAGGGAGGAGGAGCCCACCCTAGCCTTCTTCCTGATGTGCTAGCTTTCTAAATCCGGGGATCCAATGTGTTGTGTGTGTGTTGTTGGGTGGGGGGGACATTTAATTAGACGAGTCTGTCACCCCTCTGTTAATTAGCAGCAGCCTAGCAGTATAATAACAACCCCTCCCTCCTCTGCTGAGGTACTGGCCCCCTTCCCATTGCTCCAAAGCAAAAGAGGACTCCGAAAGGGGAGGAAAGGCTTGAACTCCTGGTCTCCCGCCCTTGCTGTAGTTTTGCCCTGCCAGATTTTACTTCTACTGCGCTCTCGCTCTCTCTCTCTCTCTCTCTCTCTCTCTCTCTCTCTAATGTGTGCATGCTACGTCAAATCTCTTGAGCTCTCTAAGCTGGGCAACATGTGGGGTTGGGGACCCCTTTAATGCCTCCTGATGTCTTGAGAGACCCCGTTTGCCGGTCCCACTGGGGCATGCCAATAGGGTCAGGGTTCGAGCCCTCAAGTGATCATTTCACAAAGAAGTGGGTTCATTCACGGAGCATTACGTTGTGCGATTGCAAGGCTGGGATAAGGCCACCTCAACTGATAAGGCTGTTATACCTGCCCCTTGCAAAACACCTATTTAAGTACTGGAATATTTGCTTTCTGGGTTAGAAGACCATTCTTGATGACCCAGCATTCTTTCCTGAAGAGGAACACGATGGAGGGGAAATGGCATGTCCTTCTCTGCTCGGAGGAGAAGGAAACAGGACTGCGGTCTTAAATGCAGTGGAACCCCATCCGTGTGGGTCAGGCGAGCCCAGTGCAAAACTTGTAGATGCTAGAGGAAAGTTTCGCACAGGAAGACCGCCCAAATTCTGCAACGCAAAAAGCAGAATGTTGCAAAGTGTGGAAATTCTGGACGGTTGTATTTTGCTTACTTTGCAGAACTCATTCTGCTTTTTCCATATTCTGCATGATTCACTTGGCTTCTGCTAAGCCTTGGGGGAGGCAAAGAGCCAAATAGGGCCACCGGAGAGCCCCACCCTCTGCTGTGGTTTATTCCTTTACGAAGGACAGTTGTCTCTCCCATCCAAGTCCAGCTTAAATAAAAAGTACCCTAAGAAGTGGACCCATACACTGAGCAGACATGCTAACACTCATGTTTTTCCCAGTCATGAGGGCTAGAAACTTTGATCCATTTGACCAAAGGGACCCTGACTCTCAAGAATGTACATTAATCCTGCTCAAATCTAGGGGGAAATTCTTACACCAAAATTGCTTCCCCCCCCCCCCCACACACCTTTTTCCATCTCCAAGTTCCTGAAAAGATCTGGGGTTATGTCCGCCAGACAAACAAAATGCCCATGTTTGTATACACTCATTTACATGCGTGTGTGTCATGAAAGGTTTCCCAAGGACACTCTTGTTTGTGAAAAGGAATGTATGATCAAGAAAGAAGAGGGCATTTGATTTCAGAAGAAACCCTCGAATGGAAAAGCCAACTTAATCCCGGGGGAATCAGATGCAATGGAGGTTTTCAGGGCCTCTGTTTAGTTCAGCAAGCAGCCGGGTCCAGCTGGCTTTCCAGAGATCAGGGCTGCCAAAGAAAGATGTAGGTTGCCAGCCTCAGGGGACTGCTTCTTAATGCCCCCTCTGTCCATCGGGGCCCCTTAAGCTTCTGGCCCAAAGTCCAGGATGCCATTCAGTGGAATCAGCCAGAAGGGGCTCAAATGCAACAGGATTGGTTTGCCATGCAAAGGAATAACTTTTACCCTATAAAAAGGATCCCCCCACACCAAAAAAAGAGACCATTATACCCTGACCGCATAATTAGCTAACTGGCCAGTGGCAACCTGAATACAGTGTAAGGGGCTTGGATTGGAACGGCCTGATTTCAGTGCCAAGACTCACCTGCCAGCTGTTCCTCCAACCGGAAGTGCTTCTGGCTTGTTCCATCTTTGGGGCTGGGAACAGGACGTCTGCGGCCCACCACCACCCATCTGCCTGGCTCTGCCTTTGAGGGCAAAGTTCTGTAAAATAAAGTTGTGTTTTCAGACTGTAAACAAGAGTTGGAGCTATTTTCTCCCCTTTTAGAACCAGCGATTTCCCAGTTGGGTAGGAATATAACATCTCCTGCTAGCCACGGGCTTCTCCCGTGGCACTTGCAGATTCCCAGCCCTGCTCTATCTCGA
Organism: Varanus komodoensis; assembly: GCF_004798865.1. Classification (NCBI taxonomy): domain Eukaryota; kingdom Metazoa; phylum Chordata; class Lepidosauria; order Squamata; family Varanidae; genus Varanus; species Varanus komodoensis. The sequence goes on from NW_025336059.1 coordinate 4,889,104, forward strand.
GCCAGGAATTTTCCAGTTCACTGCCTGGTTCTGCTGAGGTGCTCTTGCTCCTTTCCAATCGAAGCGTCTAGTCCTCATGGACAGGTTCAAATGTGTTTTGCAGACACAAAATGCGGTGAAGAATTGGGATTGATAGTCTTCAGGGGTCAGTGTTATGTCCAGTGGCCTTGGATAGGTCTCTGTTGAATAGCATCCCATATATTCAGTGGCAATCTGGCATCCTTAAGGTCCCCTGGAGGGACTATCCATGTTAAAGGCAGAACCTTAAAGCTCTCCATGGTGCTGAACCCAGATCCTAAGTTCAGGACCATGGACAGCACCTTCAAATTTAGGCATTTTCGTCACTCGCTTCTCTTGGTTTCCATCAGAAACCGGCCCCACGAGTGCTGATTGGCTAGTGCCTGTGCCATCAAAGCACAAAATATTTTCTCCGAAGTGCCGGCCTGGGAGACGTTAGGCAGGAAAGCACACTCTGGTGGCAACCCAGAGCTCCCATGCTGCTTTCCCGATTGCGTGGGAGACGCGCAGCTTGCTTGTTCACAAAGCCACCTCCCCGTTCGTTGGAGCAGGGGGGTCCCCTAATCTGAAAAGGGAAAAGCCCAAGCAAGAAGGCACCAAGCCACGGAAGGCTTGACCAGATCAACGTGTGAGGACTGAACACAAAATATGATCGTGAGATGCGAGAAGTACGGCCCGTGACATTTCTGTGCAAACTTATTCAAGATAAGGGCAGGGAAGGGATCCTGTTTGAGGGAATGCGACTTTTAATTTGCAATGGTCATTATCTGGCCCAGGTTCCCGCTTTCGCAGTAGAGATACCATCGGCTGTTTGGCAGCATTTCCTGACCGTTTGGCCCAACGGTTTCTCCTCCAGCTCACACTTGTCAATGGAGGGTAGCGGTGTATGCACTCGAGGACCTGAACGCGGGTCACAAGACTCTGTTTTGGCCACAACAGACCGAGCGGCTGTATGTGCGCCCTGCCCTCCTTGGCCACCGCTTGACTCCCTGCTTGATGGGCAGGGAGGTCTCTTGTTGCCTGGGGAGTGTTGGTGTTGACGGATCCTCCCACCCCACCCCACCCCACCCCTTCTGCCACCCAAACTCCACAATCGACCCGACGCAGACCCAACTTTCCTGGAGATTTCGGGGCTCTCACGGGAGCCCTGTAGGTCTCGTGAGAGCACCGTGCCCAGGTCTCCAGGTGACGAAGGAAGGAGAACGTGACCTGCTGCTCTACACGGGTCCCCCACCTGCCCTCTTGATGCCGCAAATGCCAAGGTGGGGGGCTCTCCAAAGCACTGCCAGGAGTGGGGGGAGGCCAGGCGCTTGGCTCCTGCCACCTGGCGAGGGCAGCTCACTCTGCTTCATGGATGGACTGGCCCCAGGTTTGTAGGAGGGCATGGCCTTCATGGTGGTGGCCCCTGGCTAGGGACCGCTCTCCCCGGTGAGGCCCACCGGCTGCCTCCACTGCCATCTTTTCAGTGCCTAGTTCAGACGTTCCCCTGACCCCACCATCTGCTGCTGGAGCCTCCTGATTTGGTTGTAGGCGCCTGCCTTGCTGCTGAACAGGGTGCCCTATGCATCCCACTTGCTTTAACGTTTCTTACAGGCAGCTAGGATTGCGTGGAATCAAAGTGGGAACCTTTTCTAACCAGAGAAAGAAGGATTAGAACCCGGGACCCACCAATGCAGAACAGGAGCCTGATTTTTCTGTCTTGCGGCCTCTGGAGGACTCCTCCATCTGCAAAAGAGGATCAAGGAAAGAGAATGAGAGAACGAGCCTGGACAAAGGTGAAAACAGGGCTCAGGTGCATCAGGACCGAGCGGTGATGCACTGGCCTACGTGACTCACCCAAGGCCCTTTGCAGACAATACTCCATTGTTATCCGAAATCCTTATTGCTCCCGACACCAGCTGCTAGATTGCTCTTTGCAGCCCTTATCACTCTCCTAGCCGTTCACAATGCCTCTGATACATGGCCCCGCGCACGCCAACTCTGCACTGCATGAGAGGCGGAAGGGAACTCGCCAGCCCGCGCTGTGTGGCTCTTGCGCTCCATCCCCAGAAGCAGGAGAACTGGCTCAGCTCCCCGGTGGAATGTGGCCCTTTCCGCTCCCGACTGCTCGGGTGAGTGGAAACAGGCCTGCGCCCTCAGTCTCCAGCGATGGGCTTCCGTGTTCCAAGGGCAGCCCAAAATGGAACAGGAAGGAGAGGCCTTGGTAGGCTGGACTTCAGAGTCGGAGGACACCATCAAGGGTGGACTCTCCAGTCCGGGCTGAATGAGGAAGACCGCCAGGAGATATTGTCCGCCAATGCTTGGTTCCTGGTTGGCAGAGTGAGCAGAGCAGGAAGCGTGCCTTTGAGAAAAGCAGTTGGCAAGAGGGCCCTTCCAGCCAAGGAGGTGGTGGTGCATCTCTCCTCCGCTCCACCAGAGTGGACAGTCCTCTATCGCAAGGGCTGCTGGCGAACACCCCACCCCTTGGAGGGTGTCATCTGCCCGAGAGGCTGTTCTGTCCGGTCCGGACCTAGTTTAAGGAGGACGACCCATCATGAGGAGGAGCTAAAAGGCCCTCAGGTTGTCCACCGACATCTCCCAGAGCAAAGACGCTCCTCGCCCTCTGGTGGCCGGGGCTCCCGGCTGTGGGACTGGCCTCCCCGTGAATCATGGGGCCATCCAGATGCTTTCGGCTCTGAGCCATAACCAAGGACCGTGGGAACCCCATCCCAAATGTCACCAGCAAGGGCCGGCACAAGAGCCCCATGGCACGCACACCAAACCCTCACAGGCTGACAGCTCCACATGGCCAGAACAGCAGCTGTGCCGTTGGAGAGCAAGGGGACGAGGGACACGGGCTGCACGGGAGCTCGGCAACTCCTTGGCGGTGTGCCCAGAGCAAAGCCGCTCTCCGGGCTCTGCCTGCCTGCATTCTGCTGCTACTAGAAAAGGGCTGGTTTACTCCAGTAGTTTTAAAAGCTGCCTCCCCACAGGAAACCAGCCAGCCGTGTGAGGGCGGGGGTGCCATTCCTCTGCCCTGGCAGCCAAGCAGTTATAACCCTCCTGGGACATTATCACTCGAATCTAGCAAAAGGAACGGCATGAGGCCAAAACGGGCTGAAGTCGGGGCCGAGTGAGAACAAGGCTGCAAAGAGGTCACCGCAGGGAAGGTTCAAGGTGAACCATGGGATGTGGAGGCCTTGGCCTGGCCGGATTGAGCGATCACGTCTTCTCTTCCGGATCCTGATGGTATCTCCTCTTGTTTAACCCAGATACACAGACACGATCCTCAACACGGGTTCGGGGTGGGGTTTGAACCGTGAAGGTAAACAAACACTGGTGCACGCGGAAGGGCATTACAGCCACCTGGATACTTAAATTCTGCTCTGATACTCGCAGTTCAGTGCGGATACGAACTCCAGTGCGTCTTTGTCCTTCTCCTCCGATCTCAGGGCACTCCCTCCAGGGGATGCTTGGGAAGCGACAACAGAACAGGTGGACCCACTGTTGCGAATAACTACCCAACAATAGCCTGACATTTACATGAGGTGACAGTCAAGCCTAGAGATCATCTTTCCCCTCCGACTGTCCAAAGGAGGAGGTTTTATACTCAGCCCCCTGGAAGTCGCACTATTTTGCTCTGTCCCTGGAAAGTAAGTTTGCACACATGCATTGAATAGACACGCCTCCCTGCAAAAAACGATGCTTAACGGGGGAACAATGAAATGCAGATTTAAAACCCTGTTTTTACTTAAAGCTGCAATAGCAAATCAAATGAAAGCCCTGTGAGGAGCGATCATGAAAACGATCAATGGGGGGTGAGAGTTGGTGGCAGGACTGGAGACAGGGAGAATTGGCTACACCATGAGAGGCTGGGCAAGTGGAAAACCCCCCCCCCCCCGCACCACCAGTGAAGGGAAGAGGGGAGGAGAGCAGTTCAGAGCCAGCCAGAGAGAAACCATGAAGTCTTTCCCCGCTCTTTGCATGCCAGGGCTTCGCCTAAGTACCTGCACAGTGCGTGATTCCCAGGTTGTCTGAACTTGGCAAGCAGCGCAGCGTGGAGTGACCCTTCTCCAGATCCCTGTAACAAGCCACAGGTTCTGGAGTAGTGTGCAAGCCGTCCTCCCATGTACCTGGCCGAGTCCAGGCAGCCTGGGGAGACAGGTTCCACAAGGGGAGTAAAGGTGATCCTGTGGTGTGCGCCTGCTGGGCCTTCTTCTCACGCTCATCACCCAAGCCTGGCCACAGACTCACCTGGCTCAGGAGAGGCGGTGGAGATCGGGCGGGCGTTGCGGGGCGGCTGCGTAGAGAGACGAGTTTGCTTCTGCAATGCTCTGCTTGTGTGTTGGCGAACAAGGGAAGTTGGACAAAGGCGCACTGGTGTTTCCTCGACGAAAGTAAATTAATCTTGCCAGCACGGACTGCCATTTTGAAATGACCTTTTTTTTTTTTTGGAGAAGAGGAGCATGACATGGACGTGCTGCCCAAGGCACCATGAAGGTGACTCAGCAAGATACTTAAAGGAATTGGAAGAGTTTAAAATAAAATGAAACTCGCTGCCTGCTGTTTGGAGGAAAAAGTAAGGGCACAGTATTCTTTTCAGTAGCATACCGGAAACAAAATAGCCTCAACACATGAACCAAGTGTGCTCTCAGCTCAAAGGTGTTTACATACAACCAATGCAAACTGAGTCATGCTTAGTCAAGTAAAACTTGAAATAAGCTATTCACAGAAGTGATTAAAGGAAGTTGCACTTTGGTACCTGTGCATTAGGGCTCCCATGTTTACTTGGCTGCAATCCCATCTCCACTCTTGGCTGCAATCCCAAAGCCCTCTGAACAAAATGAGACTTACTTCTGGGTAGAGGTGTATAGGACGACACTGGAAGGGTCTTTTCAGAGGAGGGTCTGTGGTCCCAGTGCTCAGCTGCATCAAAGACCGTTAGGGGTCTCCAAATGACTTCTCCTCCTTTGCTTTGCTCCTAAGAAACCAACACAGGTTAAGAAGATGGCATTGTTGAGTAAAGGGGAGCTCCTTAGCCATTGCAACTTTTCTTTTGAGGTTCACGGGAGCTCTCCATGGTGCTGAAACTAGGCTGGGGGTGGCTTTTGCACCGCTGATCTCTCCCGAAGGAAGAGCTACCTGCTTCCCATGGGCATTCAGGCTGGTCTAATCTCAAACATCTGGCAGGCACCATGATGGGAAAGACTGTTTTGGGCTGTGCTTGATGCCACAACAGCCCTGACCTGTTTTCCCCTTGAAAGGTTAACCCCAGCAGGTATGTGGAGCAGCCTCTAGCCAAAAAAATCGGAGCACAGGGACCAGTCCCTTGCAAGGGAGAAAGAAGCGAAGGCGGAAGCGGGGCTTTTCCCATCACAAAGAGCCAGATTCTGCAGCGCTACCTGGCGTTTCTTTTCATGTCTTGTATTTATTTGTGGCTCGATGCTCAATGCTTTCTGGGCACTTTCCACAGATTCAGAACCATAAAAATGCGATATTATACTTCAGACAACACATGCATGGAAACACATACCAAGGTCCTTTAAAGGGCCCCATCTCTCAAAGACGCCTGTGTTCATACGGGAGAAGGCAGCCTTTGACTTCGGGAAAAAGCCACAGGCAAAAAGATTCAAGGGGGGGAGCACACGGGGGCACAAAGCCAGCTCATCCAGGGGAGATCAGAGGCAAAGTTTTGGACTGCATTTCCCAGGGTTTCAGACCATTGACCATGCTGGCCGGGGCTGATGGGAACTGAAGTCCCAAATACCTGGAGGACATCGCACTGGGGAAGAGGGCTGTGACAGGCCCTATTAGACTCCTGCAGATGCTCAAATGGATGGCGAGCTCCAGTTATGGGTAAACGCAACCGAGTGATGAGCCGATCGTTTGCCTTCTAGCCAATTTGCCAAGAATGAAGATCTGGGGCTGAGACGATCCTCTGGCTTGCGAGTATCTTGCATCACACGACCCGTCGGCCACATTCCAGCCTTGAGCTTTACGGGGCAAAGATTAAGCTAAAGACAGCACTGCGTGGGGTCAGAAGCCAGCTTTCTTCACAGCCCTGTGACACCGGCAAAGAGCGGGGTCATATTCCATCCGTTGCTGATAGAGATCTTTTTTCCATTCACTGAGGCAGTCAGCACTAGTCTCCCCGACGCTTCCTTTTAATCAGAAGAGCCTAAGAGTATTTGCGACTTTAAGGAAAAGGTAAGCTGCTCACCAGTCCTTTCCCCTAAAGGCCAGAGCGCATCGCATGCATTTTCCGTTCTCTTCATCCCAATACTTACCAGTCCTCTATGTACATCCACAAGGGCACCTTTGTGACTGTAAACCTGGAGTGGCCTGCTACAGGGTGGCCTGCTTACCAAGGGCGGTCCTCTGCATCCTTTCCTTAAAGGGCTACCCAGTCCGAGTCTGTTTTAAAGATAAAAAGTCGTATGGATGAAACTGTCCATAACCAAATCCAGAAGGTGGGGCCTGATATTCCTACAGTGGTCCAGGAAAGATTTATACGTACCCTCAGCTGGATCCCTAGTTAGTCCGGTTGATTTTAACAAGGCTATTCAAAGGCCGAACAAGAGGAGGCGCAAACAAAAGATGGGTTGATTCTACCAAGGAAGCTGAAGCCTTGCGTTGACAAGGGCTGAGCAGGGCCATCAAGGACCTCTCAGAGGGCGTTCGTTCATTCACTGGGTCTCCCTAAGTCAATGACGACTGGATGGCACGTCATGCAAACTTCAAAAGCTGGAACTAAAGATGAACGGGTCATTCCTTCAAACGACTCCTTGGTGTTGTTGCTCTGATAAACGCAGGTGCGAGTCAGGTGCACCCGACCGAGCAGGAGAACAGGCTGCGGTCTTCCCGAGATCATGCACTAGGGTTACGGCAGTGTGGCACGGCCTACAGAGCGCTTTTAGGCAACCAGGCATGGCCGGAAGTGACCTCGTACGTGTGGGATCGGTGGCTTGGAGCATGCAGGTAAGACAAGGACAGCTTGGTGCCCAGGGATGCGACAGGGCCGTGTTTATTTATTTTTCGATTTATATCCTGCCTTTTTCCTACAAAGGGCTCAAGGCAACTGACTTCTCCTCCTCCTCTTCCTCCCCCCAACAACAACCCTGTGAGGTAGGTTGGGCTGAGAGTCTGTGACTGGCCCAAAGTCACCCAGCTGGCTCCATGGCTGAGTGAGGACTCGAACCCGGATCGCCTGAGTCCCAGTCCCACGCTCTTAACCTCGACACCACAGTGGCTCAAGAATGTTTGTTTCCTTAAAAGCTGTTCCTTGCACTGGCAGCAGCTGTGGCTGCAGTGCATTTGCTCTGTGAGCTGCGTGTGAGGCAAGGATTGTGTGCTGAAGAGGCGATTCCTGAGAACAGTTGCAGCCAGGGAACAACTGTTGTGCGTGGAAGCTAATTAGAACAGATGATAATTCTCTAAAAGGCTTACTTTAGGTTTTGGGCTGTAAACGCTGAAGTCCCACGTAAGTTGCTTAACCCACCGGATCCAGAAGGACCAGTAAGCATCCGGTTCCCTTTCACCTTTCCTTTTTCCAGTGCTAAATTTCCCACAGGTTTTTCCCACTGGAATGTATAGGGTGCCTAGTTGGATATTTTAGCAAAGGGTTAGCACAAATCACCCACTTCTGGGGCGAACCAGCTATTTTTTTAACTTGCCCTCCTCTGCAGGGTGTGTGCCCTGGGCTCTCCTGGGACCTCCTGCCGTCGCCCATCCACTTTAGGAGAAAGCCAAGGCAGGCCACAGGCCACATTTCTCCAATCAGCTGTGCGCTTTCCACAGTGATGGAAAAAGCAGCTTGACGTGGAGACCGAGTGGGAAAACGGTGGAACAAGGGCAGTTTGAAGTAGCTGCTCTCCCTGCAGACGAACACCCCAAATTTGCCTTGCACAAGCATGCTAGAATGGCTCGTGATCGCCTTTGGGCCTTGGGGTGCCCCCCCCCCCCGAGTCTCCAGCTGGGTCCTTCCCTTCACGGCAGATGGACGGCGAGGGCAACCCGAGGCACCCCATGGGCCCTGCTCCCGAAGTCCCATGTGGCCCACGCCAGCCATGGCTTCCCATGCGCAGTTGGGGCGGTTGTGTGAACCCAGTGGTGTTTTCTCTCTCTCTCTGTGTGGCCATAAGCCTCAGCTATTGGGTGGAGGAGGGGAGGGGAGGGAAGGGGAGGGGAGGGAAAGAAGGGAAAGAAATTGCATTCCACTCTTATTAGCATGGCCGGTGGCCAGGGACGAAAGGTGCTGGAGTTCAGCCCACCGCCACCCAGATGGCTGGAACTTCGCCAGCCCTGCTTGGGACCGATCTGCAGGTCCCAGGTCCTCCCAACCCGCTGCCCCCACTTCAGTTCACCAAGACCTGCTTCCAGCAGCATAAATCAGACACTGTCCTGCTCTTACAGGGCTATTTGCGATCAGCAGATCCAACCACCACGTATATACTGAGGTTCTGTTCTTTGTGCTACAGCAAGAACAGTTTTTTCTCTCTCCAAGGCTTCTCCCTGCTCCCCATCTGGGTACCTTCCCTGACAACTGACCAGGTGCTTAAGGAAGCCTCCTATGTCCTCCCTGAAGGACACGCTCGGATCGCGGCCATGCGGCCCTCTCCTGCCCAGCTCCTGCGTGGGTTCAGACCGTGGGGTTCGGCTCCTGAGCAACCCGTGTCCGTGCAACCCTGCGACCGGTAGCCAAGCCACAGGCGGGCCTCCCACGGACGACACTGGCCCAGGCTTCCAGAAGCACAGCCTGCCAACACTCTGGAATTCACCCAACATAGCAGGCAAATCGGCCAACTGCACGAAACTCCGAGGTGACCTCGCTTCAAGGCTGCATCCCCTCCTGGACAGCACCCTTTCAGGAGGATCTGGTTAAAATCAGAACGCAGTTTGAGAAAGCAGCAGAGAAGGTCGGGGGACTAGAAACGAGGGGAAGATGGAAGGAACGGGGGAAGACTGACGGGGGACACAGCGCTTTTCAAAGGGCTGCAAGGCGGAAGAGGGCGGCAGCATGTCCGTCAGCCAGGCCCCTCGGACGGGAAATACTCCAGCCTGCCACCTCTGTGATGGCGAGATGCCTCGGGTTCTCCCTGTGGCAGCAGCAGGCTTTGTGGCGTGGGGGGAACAGTGAAAGACCCCCATTTGCAGAGGATGCCTCCCCATCCCCGCCGCCCCGGGACACAAGCATTGGCAAGAGCTCAATGACGCAGGCCTGGCATCCCTCACACGGCCCCAGAAGCTCCGCCTGTACTCACGGATGTGCTTATTTGGCCAAAGTTCTCCTTGGGCCAGCCCTGATGTGGACGGAAAAGCCTGTTGCGTCCCGAGCCTTCACATTACAAAATATTCCAGCGGGCGTGTGTTTATTGTAACAACGGCTTGCTAACAAGCATTTGTGCCGACATACTGGGCAGCGCAGGTGAGAGGATAATTACTGCCTTTTCTAGCTCCACCCGAGACGTGCAATCATCACCCGGGGATTGGCCTCGCTGCTCAACAGCGGGGATGCCGATCAGCCGGCAAAGATAAGCAGCCATTATCGGCCCTTCAGGGTGATCGACATCGGTTTGCAAGAGGCCTGGAATAACTTCAGAGGACTGAGCTTCTGCAAAGGCGGTTTCCACCATGTGTGGGGAGCTGTGGTTGGAGCCACAAAGGTCATCAGGGGAGTGAATTGCGACGGCCGAGAGAGCTCAGTGCCGAGAGCCCTCTTTCGGCAGAGTGGGAAAGATGCGGGATCCGCCACGTTGGGTCCTGCGATCGGCTGGCAGGCAGGACGCGGCCCCGTCATCTGTCTGGAGAGGCAGCGGCGACGGGACACTTCGAGTCGGCGGGGGCTGCCTTGGTCACGATCCTGCCCACACAGTAGACGCTGTAAATTTCCTTCACGTCTCCTCTGACGACCAGGGTGGCTGAGCCCGTCACGGGCTGATTGAGCTGCGGGGACGAGATGGAAGGGGGGCGCAGGCTGCTTTTCTGCACGGCGGCGAAAGCGAGGAGGCCGGTCCCGCTGCCCGCCAAGTCTCTCGGATGGCCCACGAGGTATAACCATGCGGGTGTGGATGTCACTCTCTGCGCCCTTTCCACAGCCACACTGAAGTGCCCCCGCCCCGCCTTTGCGAAAAGCCAGCCCACCCGCCCGCCCACCGCGAGTGACGGTCCTCTGAGTGCGTCAGGGAGGAGCCTATGTGATAATTTGCTCCTTCCACGTGGGGCTCTTAATTATTGGTTCACTGGGAGCCCTTCCTGGGAAGCACAGCATGGGATCGCGGCCGGAGTCGGGAGTGCGCCTTCGGAACGGCAAACCGGGCTTCTCTCAAGGCCTTCTCTTGCGCAGAGAGAACCCTGCTAGCTGAGGCTGGCTACCTGACACACGGCCTTTGATAGCCAGCGGCTAGTGGCGACCTGAAAGCAAGCAGTGGGGGCCCAGAGCCCAGCAAAACAGCCAGGAGGATGGGAGGGCGGGTTTCGCAAAAGGGTGGGGAAGCGGCAGGTGGGAGGGGGGTCGGGACGGCCACTTTGGGGTGCTGCTGCTGCGTTCAGCCTCCCCAGGGGCAATGCGTGGCTGCATCGAAGGTACAGGTTTAAATGCAGGCGGCGTCGGCTGGAGACGGAGGCTAGCGACTGGGGCTGCCGGAGGTGTGGCAAGGAAAATGTCGCCCTTCTTCTGAAGCGGATGCTGGCTGTGACGGGGTGAGTCCCGCAGCCTGCTGCTTCTAAGCAGAGAGGTACCACAGCACTATCTGGCTCCCCAGCTGCTTATGGGATGGGCCCGTGGTGCTCGCAAGCCTTTGGCATCTCATGCAGGCTGGAAGGAGAGGAGAAGGGCCACAGGGTGACCGGCATCTCGGCCTCTTCAGTCACTGTCCCTCCCAGCCGCCAAAGTACCCCCTTCTCCGAGGACAAGCCCCCAGCCTCACAGAGACGGCTGCATGGTTCTTTTGACAGATGCAGTGAGAGCTTCCATTCTCGGGGCTGGAGCACCATGTCTCAGGGCTGCAGGATTTTATCCTTCCAGAGCCAAATCCCATGGTCCGTCCAAGCCATGATGTGTCTGCTCTCACTCGTGGCTGCTCTTAAGTGTCTCAGGCAAAGGTTTACTCCCGGCCTTGCCGTCTGGGCAGCTCAACCCGCTGGCCATGCCCCCGCCCCCCACCCACAGCTGGCTCCCCTCATATTAAAACGGCACGCTCCAAAACCTGTGACATACGTCTGAGCCGGCAGGGGGCACCCAAGAAACGGTGACGGCTTTGGTCTGCCCGCGATCCACGTTTCCTTTCACGGGGTCCACGGTGAATCCTTTGAGCTGGAGAAGCTGCAGGCCTTCCCAGCTGAATTCCACATTCTGCAGAAATGAGCAGATGGGTTACTGCTGTTGGCAAAAACCTTTGGGACAAGACCCGATCTGCTTCCGTCCATAAGCCCCAGTCAGAGAAGACTTTAAAAAGAGCCGGAAAGAGACAGCTTCTCAGGGAAGATCTCCGTCTCCCAGAGTATTTCATGAAAGGCCCATCACATGGCCAATTTAAGTGGGCGATGAGGGTCTGGAGTCTGTCGACTCTGGAGGACCACACGGGACTCCTGCAGAGGTGTCCCACCTGCCCACTGACCTGGTTTTGCTGTGCCAGGTAGGCCCTGCTTCAGGGGGAATGTCCCAGGGCATCACCCACCCTTCAGGGTGTGGCTCCTCCAGTTAAGCTCACAAAACAGTTTATGAGAAGCGGGGAAAAGCAGAACAGAACTGCAGGGGCAGAATTCGCCTTGTCTCTGTTTATAAGTGCTCTGAGCACCCTCCTTCCCGTGCAGTGCGGAGGGTACAGTGACGGGTTCCCGGGACCCAGGTGGGTGGAAACGCTGCTCTTTACCTTCTTGGATGCGAACTGGGACGTGCGTATCCCTCCGATTTTCAGTTCTCTCACAGCTGGGATGACGAGGGTCTCTGACTGAACAGATTCCAGGCTGAGGAGAATGGAGCTTGTGGACTTGTCACTTTCTGCAGGAGTCAGAAAGGTTTCGGTTTGTGGTGGCACAACTGCAGTCGAGTTGATTCCACATTAATGTGGATTTCTATGCTGCCTGCTAGCGGAAGTTCGTTGGACAGCTTGCAAGAATGCATGAAACGGGACAAGACAAGGCAACACCACAACGTTTTTCCCACCCAAAATGCAACATCTAAAAACAAATTGATATAAATAATAGAGTAGACCTGTCAAAACATCTGACGTGGATACCCTCCTCAAGCCACTGAATCTCTCTGGAGGTTTTTAAATGTCTAGGCACAGGGGCTGCCAGGCAGGCCTCAGGGAGGAGAGGGTTCCACAGTCGGGGGGGCTGTTACCAGGAAGGCCCCGTGCCCTTGATGCCAACTTCCACGCCTCCCTCAGAGGAACGATTTGGGTGTTGATCCCAGCGTCCAGGAAGACTGCGGTTGGGAAAGGTGCTCCGCCAGATACGTACAGCCATGCAGGAGAATCCAACTCAGAAGCACACAGCTGGGCTCCAAGAAATACCAAGCCCACGTCTTAGCAAACACTGCTTTGTCTGATAGTCCCGACTTGAAAGTCCTGTCAAGTTGAGCTACTTCTCCGCTGCAGGGAGACTTCAAAGCAAGGCCCCTCTGGGCCTTGAGACGCTTTTGGACTGGGTCCCTGCGTGAAGGCGACATGCCCAGTCTTGCCTCGGCCCACAAGAACCCAGCGCTGTGCCTCTTTTGCTTGCGGAGCAACATGTACAAGCGGCAGTTTCAAGGCTCCGTTACCTGCTTTGGCCAGCTCTTCCGACAGAGACGTCGTCACGGCCAGCGATTCTATGGACACGTCCAACGGCTCGCCTCCTTCCACAAACATCATGTGATTCCTGGCTGCCCCTTTCAGCTGGATCACGCGGATGACTTCCTAGAAGGAATTTAACACAGCCTGAAGATCACCCTGCCTTTTTGCCACTGCCCAGAGTTCTTTTTGAAGGGACGGAAGAAGCAACTCTGGGCAGCTAAGCTCCCTGCCAGCTGGCAATACTCAGCAGCGGGAGGCCCAGCCGGAGTTCTGGGCTCTTCTGGTTTGGGTGGATCTGGAGACGGAAGCGTCTCGTTCACTGCAGGTCCACTTGGCTGTGCCGTGCGCTTCGGCATGGCAGACACTAGATGGCAACCCAAGCACACGGTCTTGGTTTATTCGTGGCAAGCGTAGGCAGAACAGCGGGAGTTCAGCTCATTGTCTATCCAGCCCCGTCTTGACACCCCGGGCAGCAACTCCTCGGGGTCTCAGCAGAGAAGGGTCCTTCACCCTTTTCATGGAAGATGCCAGAACCTTCTGCATGCGAAGTACATCCTCTGACACTAAACAATGACCTTCCTGAATTTTGGTTTTAGGAAATACAGCCGGAAGCTCTAGTAGCCCCAGGCAAATGGCTGCAGTCTGAGATACCTTCCTGGGTGTAGAATTGTGAGCTTGGCTTTCCTCATCCTCTCGGGAGGTGTGTCTGCGAGTAAACTGGGGAGAGAGGGAGGGAAGTAGGGAAAGCGCCCATGTGTCCTCCCCTTTCCCGTTACTGTGGTAGATACTTTTAATTAGTCAATAAGCATGCTGCCCCAAAGGGCTTGCAGTTTAAATGGAAAATGGAGAGGAAGACAGGAGGAGCATGGGAATAAATAGATACAGTCTGGATATAAACAAATACAGATCCGTATCAGACACAGGACGGCCCGCCAGGTCAGTTCAGCCGGCACCGGCCGCCCCTTGAATCCTCTCCAAAGCTGCTTCTTTGGTGCCCGTTCTTGCTCGCCACAAGTATAGGGACTTGGATCTATTTATTTTCCATGACCCGTCCCTGTGATGTCTTCTACTCCATGATGAACCTGAAGCTGTCGTACTTTGGGGGCCTCAAGAGAAGGCAAGACGCCATGGAGAAGAGAATTGCACTAGGGAAAGTTGGAGGAGGAAGAGGAGGAGGAGGAAGACCAGCTTGGAGTTGGGTTGACTCCATCAAGGAAGCCCCATCAAGGAAGCCCCAGCGGGGCTCTTGAGGAGGATGCTTTGGAGGGCTCTCCTTCGTGGACTCGCCAGAGGTCAGGGGACGGGGAAGCCTGAGCAGGGTGATGGGTGTTGGCATCCCCACTAAAAGCGAAGTGCTGGCACTGTGTCCCCATGAGCCTTGGTTCCACTACAGCACCGCTGAGCTGGCAAGTGCTCAAAACTTACACTTCGGCCTCATTTCGGTTGGGGAGGATGATCAAGGGCTTCCCATAAAAGTCGGGTTTGGGGACCAGACTGAAAGGAAGAGGTAAAGCTGGTGTGCCATCGGGGTGCCCTGGGAGGGAGCTCCAAGCCCGGAGGGCCGCATCCTGCCCAGATGCCCAGGTGGAGCGCAGTTCTTCGCCTAACAGGCCTCGGTTTGGGCTCACCTTGCCGAAGAGCAGGACCCGAATGCAGTCGGAATAGTAGAGGCTCTCGTGGTCGGGGCTGAAGGTGACGGTGAACTCCTGGGCCTTCCCGAGGCCGATGGTGCCTTCCATGGGGGTGACGCTGAACACGCTCAGGCCGCTGTAGTTCTGTGTGCCTGGGAACGGGACGGGATGAGATGAGCGCCTGCGGGAGGACACGCCAGGCATGGCACACCTTCCCCCAGAGCCCAGCTGCCACGGAACGGGAGCAGCACAAGAGGAGGCCCAGCGACCCCAGACGCCTGCCTGGGGCATGCATGCTGGCAAGGGGGGCATCTTCGCTGGCTGCCCCTGTCCCAGTCCCCCGTCGCAAAGCTATTTTAATGCGTTTGTTTTCGGCTGTTTCGTGACATCAAGTTTCCTCCCTGGACCTCTGGGTCCGGAATCTGACCCTCTCGGAGTCCCAGTCGGACCCCCCGGGCCATGCTGGGTGCCCACGCTTCCTTCCCCGCTGTCACCCCCTTTCCACGTAGCCATGGGCTCTCTGATGTCCTCCCAGCCTCGGCAGCTTTTCCTCCCGTCAGGACGTCTCTCCTAAGGCTTAGCTGCAGGCTGGCGTTTTGGCCCCGCCCCCTCGCCTTTGATCCCACCCACCCTGGAAAGCGGCTCCCCACCCCTTGCTCTCCACTGCCTTCTGGCCTGTCCAAGCATGGAAGGGAAGAAGTCCCTTGCAGCCTGTGCGGAAGAGTCTGGTTCTCCATCGTATATGGTCTCTGGACCACTCATTCGAAACACGTGGACCTCGCTCAACGGGGGGGTGCCTCAGGGAAGCCCCGAACCGCCCGTGGTGCCGCCGCGGATTCAGAACCGACAGAGCCACTACTTACCCACTAAGTTCGTTTTCCTGCGAGACGTGAGGAATGGGGGGAGCGCCTGCTGTTCCTGGTCTCGGTTCGGCGAGAGCGACTCCAGGTGGATGGTGAATGTCAGGGGCAGGGGCGACGTGTTCTCGATCTGCAAGGCCACCGAAGGGCAGAGTCAGACGCCGGGCCGGCCGCACTCACTCACTCACCTCTTCTTGCAGGGTGTGGCTCCTTCCTCTCCGGTCCGAGCAGGCCGTCTTAGCAGCAGCTGCCTTGCGTGGCACTTTCGAGTATCCAGAGCACTTCACAGGCATCAGTTCACTGCAGCCCTTACAACTCTCAGAGGCGGGGCGGAGAGGGAGGGAAGGAAGGAAGGAAGGATTTTGAGAGAGGGAGAGGGAAGGAAGGAAGGAAGGAAGGAAGGAAGGATTTTGAGAGAGAGAGAGAGAGGGAAGGGGAAGTAAAGAGAGAGAGAGAGAGAAAGAGAGAAGGAAGGGGAAGGAAAGAAGGAGAGAAGGAAGGAAAAAAGGATTTTGAGAGGGGTGGGGAAGGGGAAGGGGAAGGAGAGGGAGAGAGGGAGAGAGAGACGAAGGAGGGAAGGAGTGAGGCTACCCAATCAGCTCATGGCAGAGGCAGGATTCAAAATAGGTATGGCTCAACCACTGATTATTAAAGATGTTTCATCTTGTGATGAGATTTCCCTGTGAACAAAGCCAACGAACTCCCATGGATCTGTCCCACCTCTTTGAACTTCTAACACGTCCAGAACCTGAATGGTACGGAATGAGCAGCACACTCCTCCTGGCAGCTCAGTTCGGACACGGCGCCCGGCCCCGTCCCGACAGTGAGATTCTGCGTTACCTTGAAGGTGGCAGTGGCCATTTCCTTGGCAACCACATATCCCATGTTGAACACGTCTCCTTCGATGGAGCAGGTGATGGAGGGGATCACTCCCTGACCGATCAAGGTCAGGGTGAGGGTCGCTTTCTCGCTTTTGATTTCCAGTGTTTCAAAGAACTATGGAGGAAACTTTCTTAGTAAGAACACACACAAGAGTTCCCCTTGCGGCATTGCTACAGCCCGTGTGGGCCTTGTGAGCGTCTCCATAAAGGCCGGGTCCAGGGCATTGTCCCAATGTTTGGGAGTCTCTACTACGAAGGCTGCACAGGGACTGTTTTCTCTGCCAATCTACACCATCGACTGTCGCTCAGCAATTCCGAGAGTTGTTGCTGTGCCCCATTGGAGGCAGGTTGCTTTGCTGCTCAGCTGGGAAGTGGGTAAGTGGAAGGACCTTTCCCTGCCTCCGACCCTGGAAACCTGCCACCGGCCAAGAACAGATGAGGCCGTGCTGAGCTGGGCTCTTCTCTTTCCATGTGACTTCGCGAGTGCATTGTTCTGCACGTGCAGAGAGTTAACATGTCCAATATAGGCAGACACCTTTGGCCTGCCCACGCTAAGTGTCTATAGGCCAGCCCATGGGGCGAATATATCAAATTGCAATGGAGGGCACCACTTTAAATATTTATATATTTAAAACATTTGTCTCCTGTCTGCATCCACTGCAGGACCTCTAGGACTTACAATCATACATGTAAGTACTTTTCCTGGATCCCGCAGATGGAATAGGGACACTGGAGGGACCCCGGATGTGCCTCCCCAAGATCCTTGAAGGAAAAACTGGGAATCCGTGAAATCATCTCCATTAATTCCTTGCTTACAGACTCACCCACTTTTTCTCCTCTGGACAGAATGAGATTATAAGATTGCAGGATTCTTCTCTAAGGGTACGAATGGGATTCACCAACAGGAAGGGTCCGAAGGGATTCAGGAGGGAGAATCCCAGCTGGAAAAGGTGGCTCAAGGAATCACAAGCTTCGTGGTAACCAAAGCAACCATTTCGGAGAGGAGAGGAGAGGACCATGGCAATCTGCTACTGAGGGGCAGTTCCAGAAATCTGTGGATCAGGTTATGACGTGCTTCCTCTCGTGGGTACCAGGGGAACCCAGCAGGCTGTGACGGGGGAGAGATGGCAGCCACCCACACCTGGGCTTAGCTTGGTCGCCGGTTCTTCACTGCCCACACGGCAAGAGGGCTGTCTGATGGAGCAAGGCTGGCAGCCAGGTTCGAGCTAGTGGCCCCCTGGGAACCTCGCCACACTGACTCTCGCTCTCCCCAGCCTTATTTAATTTTTGTTTGGTGTGCCACCCCAATACCAGAAGTCTCTAGACGGCTTACAAAAAGCACAAAACCAAAAACAAAGCACTCATAACAATGACAGACAGCACACTGCATCCAACAGAGAATGATAAAAACAAGGATAAAACCAACCGACTGTTGAAATATTGGGAGAATAGAAGGTCTTTGCCTGGTGCCGAAAAGAATCGAGTGACGGCGCCAGGCGAAGCTCCTGGGGAGCGTGTACGGGGTGCCACCACCGAAAAGGCCCTCCTCCAAGTAGCTGCCCTCCTGATTCCATTCAAGGAGGGCTCCCAGAGCAGGACCTCTGCCTCAGAGCTCAAGCGGAGGGCTGGCACATGGGGAAGGTGGTGTTCCTTCAGGTATCCGGCTTATGGGCTGGGCGGCAGGTAAGGTGGGGGCGGCATAGAGCAGCAGCAAAAGAACTGTGACCTGTGCTGCACGCTGCTCCCATGTCTCCTATCCCACAATGCCCCACTGACGCTCATTAAAAGCAGGTATCAGATCCATTCAATTTGTTAGTCTTGGTACTCCCATCATGGACACCACAATCCATGTCCGTGCCAACAGAATTGGAGGTGGGTGCCACAGTTTTATTCTGGAATATCCATCGTATTTCAGTATTCTGAAATATTTAATGCTTGATGGGAGAGAGTGGCCGTGTGAAGGCTCTATTAAGAATCCAGCTGATGGAGACATGAAGATGCCTCCATTGAGCAATGGATTTGAGAGAAGAGAAGAAACAATTCCGTTAAAGGATACTGTTAGTTGTTCTTGAGTTATATTCTGAATCTTGACTTCTTTTTTAATTCTGTGCCCTGCAGGATGAGAGAGTTCCATATTTGTCATCAATAGCCAGATAAATACAGCCAGTGGAAGATCGTTTTTGAAAATAAAACACCCGGAAGTTGTGCCTACACGGCTTCAGAAAAGGAAGGATTCTTCCAGCAGAGAAGAATAAAGGATTCTCCCAATAATGGATGCTCCCAAGGACGAAAATGGGCAGCGCCCCCCTCGGCTGCTCAACATTTCATGTCCTTCAGGTTGGAGGACAACAGACGTCGCAGCGCACGGTCCCCACAGTCAGGAACGGTGGGCCAGAACTGAGGACCGAAGATCCCAAACACGCCACCCCAGCATCTCAGCTTAGTTTGTTCTCCCACAAGTC
Organism: Varanus komodoensis; assembly: GCF_004798865.1. Taxonomy (NCBI): domain Eukaryota; kingdom Metazoa; phylum Chordata; class Lepidosauria; order Squamata; family Varanidae; genus Varanus; species Varanus komodoensis. The sequence goes on from NW_025336059.1 coordinate 4,907,711, forward strand.
AGCAACTAGCGTTTGTTTCTACTTGCTTAAAGCAAACGAGGAGCCCTGAATGGACCTTCACCCCAGAGCCTCGACGACTGGACCAGGAGAGGACAAACCCTTCTTCTGAACCCCTGCGGTGGGAAACACTCAGTTCCGTGAGGATTGAGCTTCCCAATGTCCGAAGGGCTTCACGTGTGTGAGAAAGCCGCAACTCTCACAATGACTGTCGAGTCCATCAGTACTATTGTTCTTAATTTTGTAGAAGGAGAGATAAGGACCAAGGGGGAGAGGCACCCAATGAGTTTGTGGCAGAGACGAGCGTCACCATGGGAAGAATTTAAAACATTCAGCTCCTGTGAAATTCCACGTACTTACAAGGAGGAGAAAGAATGTTATGAGTTGGGGGTTTTAGTTTCAAGTAGAAACCCAGGAGGAGGCTAACCTTTACCCAGGAACAAAGGCTACCGAGCGCGAGGAGAGCACTTGCAAAGAGTCCCGTACCGATGGCGACGTCGCCGAAGTTGAACACGGTTTTCCCGTTGTTTGACACCACGACCACAGCAGGGGCCACGGCAGGGCAGTGGAGCTCAAGGTACAAGGTATTATAAGGGCTGCAGGTGCAATGAAATATAAATAAATGTGAGCACGCTTGTTTGCGTACGGCCAGAGCTATGCAGTGTGATGTACTTTGGCAGTCGTGCAAGGACTGGCTAGGAGGAGTCAGGTTTTGGGTGCGGGGATGGATTCTGGGGACAGGAAGCTACTGCTCTAAACCCTAGCTCCCCTTCAGTGCATGTATTGGAGGAAAAGGCTAATTATTAAAAACAGAGCATTGTTTGACAGTTTAAAAACTCCAGAGGGAGTTCCCCCAACCCCAGGGTGAACAGCAGTGAAAACAAGAGGTGTGGGGGGGCTGTGGGGGTTGGTGTAAGGGAGAATAGGATTAGGGTTCTTGTCCCGGGCATTTGACACTCCTGGGGCCCACGGAATGTCCCAGTGCCCACCCCTCTATCACCTACAAGCATCAATACCACCCCGACTTCGTACCTGATTATATTCCATCCGACCCCCAGGAACTGGTACATCCAGGTAAGGAGCAATCCTATGTGTGTTCAGACAGGGAAAAGTTCCACTCTGTTCTAGTTCCCCCAACAGGCCTAGAACAGAGCCTCTCGTGTGTGAATTTGCAGGCTTTTTGCTCTGTGCTCCTTTCTTTTGGAATGGCATTGATTCGATTGTCAGCTAAGGGACCACTGTTTCCTCAATCTCTGGGCAATTAGGTGCTTCATAAATAAATAGCATCAACTCCCACAGCCGGTATAATTTGTCCTGAGTTGCACATGGGGCTAAGACTGAGAATGGCTTCTTGGAGACCTTGGAGGGCCGGGAACGGAAGTGGAGCTGAGTCACCGCACACTCATTTAATCCCTCGAGGCTACATAATTGACCCTTGTAGAAAAGCAGAGGATGAGGCTCATGTCGATGCCTGCAAAATGTTCACACAGCGTGGCTGAGATAACGCGGAGCCTCCCCTGCTCGCTCGCCCTCCTCCTCACCACCTAGGCACCGAAACCCACAACTGTGCGTGGAAAACGTGGAACTGAGTGTGGCAAAGAACACGCAAAAGTACGACTAGGTTCTAATTATGTTGTGACGCAAACCAGTCTGTGTCTCTTGCAACTGGGATACAGACGACTTGCTAATTTTAGCAACTGCAGATGTAGCCAGAGTGATGTTGAAGGACACGGTGTTGCTTCTCAGACCACGCAGACCGCAAAGAACAAGACTTGTTTCACTGGCCCCCGGGGACCGTAGCCACGTAGGGTCTGATGCTGCCCCATGTTCACAGTACCTGTACTGAAGGTTTTCTGCCCCTTTCTTCTCATCTATATCACCGCTGGCCACAAAACAAGGGATGACGTATTTGTCAAATCGGCCGCTGAAGCTCCGGACCAGAGAGAGGTGAGCCGCGATGTACTCCTCAGAACTAGAGAGGGACACAAGAGGAGGGAGAGGACTGCCGGAAAGCATTGCAAAGCGGCTCGCAAGCGGTCAGGGTTTGGAATCCGACACGTTTTCCACAGAGGAAAAATCAACTCAGAGTTGTCAGCCCTGGTTGCAAAATGGAACTTCCATAGTCAGGGGAAGTCTGTCTCACTGAAGGCTAGCAGTGGGGGCAGGTGGGCGGGCGGGCAGGCAACAGGAGATGCATGCATCTGGCAGGTTTCACCCTCAAAAGTACCACGTAGATATCATTGGGTGCCAACAGGTGACTCAAAATGGCACCAGAAGAAAAAGTAAATTTGGCCACTGGTAGAAATGAGGCAAAGCAGGGTTGCGTGGATCTCTCTTATTCCACAGATGCTGTTTGGCACACGTTTGATGCTATGCCCACTCACCTGGGCATAAGCAGCCAGTCAAGGGCCCTGAGTTGGAAATTCGGGTTCCCCAGGTTACTCTTCCCATCCCATTTCGTTTTCACTGGGAGAAGGTTGCTGGCAGCTCTTGCTCTAATCTAAATGCCCCCTTTGTCATTGGGATGAAAAAAATCTCAAGGTGTAGACGCACGTGTATTTGAGGGGGGCAGAATGCAACTCGGGGCCATTCCTATCTCAGCTGGGGTTCTGGGCAATATTCCACTTTCTCGTATTAGATGCAAAACATGGGTAAGAGAAAGGTGATTGTCACAAGAGGGTTTGGATAAGAGAGAGTTAAAGCAGCAGGAAGACCTGTTGGAGAAGATCTCGATGGGGAAAAGGAATCCAGAGGACAAGCTGCAGCATGGTTTCTGTTTTTTGGGGAAAGCAGAATGAGAAAGCTTGGTTCTGGAGCTCTGGAAGCTACGGGCCGCTTGAAAATAAAAGCATCAGAGACCAAGGCAGGGCAGCTCTCTGGCACAGGACCTCTTGGGCTATGGACTAAGCATTCACAGAACCAAAGGGAATGTGAGGAAGAATCTGTGGCAGAGCCTAAGCTGTGGCTGGGAGACGGATGCAAGCGGGATGGATAATTCTTTTGCTTCTCTGTGGCACAGGAATTAGAAGCTTTAATACGGAACACATCGCACTGGAACTGGCAGTCGGAGCCCCTGCTTATCCAAAAGGGAAGCCTCGGAGACACTCCCAGCCCCTTGGTATGCTTTAATCACAAAGCCCCTTGTTTTTACAGCTGGGGAGGCAGCAGGTGTTTCAAAGCCCTGCAGAATTAAGCCCGGCTTGTTTGGAAGGAGCCCAGAGAGACAATCCCGGATTGACGTGCTGAGGATAACGAATGCTCTGTGCAGACTTGCGAAGAGCAGGAAGCGCCTGGCTCAGGAAAGCGAGGGACCGACGTGCCTGAAAGCCCAGGCAGCTGGCGGCCTTCACAGACTCTCACACTTCGGGCTACTGCAAAATAATGATACGCTGAACCAAACCAGGTTGACATGATCCGGGAGCAGCACAGCTGAAGGTGGAATACATGCCTTTGGAATGTCCAGGAGAGGAAAGAGCCATTAATTCCGGCAAGGGAGTCTGAGGAATATCACAGCCATCCTGAGACTCTGCAACGCTTGCCAGGCGGCACTTTTAAATGTTTGCAGAGCAGGTGTGGGCTGTTCCCGGGTCCTGCTCGCCCTCTGGAGCATCCTGCGGCACTGGAAGGTGGGCCAGAGCCCCTCCCTCTAAAATTCCGCCCCCCGACATCACCGGGGCATCTTTTTCTGGCGGAGGGGCACTGTGACGATTGCTTCCTGGGCACAAGAAATGGAATGCTCTCCCTGTCATTGCGCTACTCATCTCGGCAACAACCGATGGAGACACAGGCAAGGTCTCCCTGCCCAGTTTGCCATACTCACTCTGGACATATGTCTTCTGGGCTGGGGGGCTCAAACAGCTTGTTGCCATGCTTGTCCTTGGAGAGCTGACCCAGGAATGAGATGCTTGCCAGCTTCTTGCCATCTTTCCGACCTGCCATGGCCTCCTCTTTCTTCCTCTGCCGTGGAGAGAGAGAGAGAGAGAGAGGGGTCAGCAAAACCGCCCAGCCGCGCTCGCTCTGCTGGAGCCCTCCAAGCAGAGGGCTGTCTCTGCGGCCCACTCTCCGCAGGATCGCCGAAGGGCCGGGCCAGAGGTCCTTCGAAGGAGCCCTCTGCATGCAAGGCTGCCCGATTCAAGCGTGACGAAAGAGGGAGAGTCACCAGACCAACACGGAAGTCGGCTCTCGACAGTGCCGGGCCGGCAAAGCGGGCAGCCACGCAGGTCACCATCTCCCATGTACTGTATTCCTCTCTAAAGTATAATAATTATTTCCACACTGCATCTTTGCATCTAAATTAGCCTACGAAACGGCTGTGCAAATGAGCCTCCCCCGTTGCCTCCTCGGGCTGCATTTCCATGCCTACGCCAGATGTTCTGTGCAACAGGCAACGCCTCGGAGGCGTGGATCGTGCCCTCACGCACCTGCAGCTCCAGCTCCCGGGCCTTCTTTTCCACCAGCGCCTTGCTTTCGGCAGCCTGGCACAGCAAGTTGACAGCCTCCAGCCGGATCAGCTGATCGCACAACACCGGGCGGAAGGACACTTCGATCAAGCATTTCTGGAGTCGGAAAACAGCCGTCAAGAGAAAGAAAGAGCAAGTACAGCCAGCTTGGAGCAAAGAGAGTCCAAGTGCTCTTGTGCAGAGGGCACACAATTCCCAGCTGAATAACTATTTTTGCTGGGGTACAGAAGCTGCGGCCTGCTGGAGCGGCCCCGAAGTCCATCTAAGCCAGCATTGTTTCCATTAGTGATCACCCAGAGGCCTCTCAACTCCCTAAAAGGAAGGCATGAAAGTATCCTTCCACCCGCCCCGCCTCGCCCCACAGTATGCAATATTCCGGGGTAGACTGCTCCTGAATGGGGAGGTTTACGTTCTGCACCATGGAGAGGACAGGCGCAAAACCACTGCACGCAGCGGCAAAGGAGGTGCCGAGGAATGGTCTGGTCGTGCCAGTCCATGGCGACACGCTGGCCGGCCATGGGTGGGCTCTCCCACGGAAGCTGTGCAGCTGCCACGTGAATGGAGAACGTTAAACTGTGTGTGCCCGCAAGGGGACCTTGCATCATGCGGTGCTGCGCAGTGTTTCCTCTGGCATGGGCCCGGGTCCAGATTCCTCGGCTAGCAACATCCACCCCCCACCCCTTCTGGCCCTGCCTCCCGCTCCCTGACCCACATTCTCAAGCCTGCCCTGGCTTGCCGGCAAAGTTGTTAAGCCAGGCCCTGGCCTCCCAACACCCCCCCAGTCCTAGGCTAGACACCCTTTTCCTCCCAGAACATGGAAGAGGAAAAGTTTCCTTCTCGGCTCTTGCTGATTTAGCAAGGTTTCCTCTTGCTCTGGGGTGGGCAGGAGGCATTTCCCGTGAACTGCAACCTGCTCCTTCCAGCTGGAGATGCTGAGCATGTAACGTGCGACCTGCAAGGGTCTAACCTGCAGCTGCGCTCCTGTAAGTGTACCCCCCGTTCTTCCTCAGAGCACCCCGTATCTGGGCCCCCGCACGGCCTGTCATTTCATTGCCTCGCTCCAGATCCCCAAGGAATACAGTTTGGACGAGCAAATCAGGCCGATCCATTTCCTCACCGTGATGCCTTCCGGTGCCAATGCTTGCAGGATGGGCTTTCTTTAGTGGAAAACCTGAACTGTACCTGATGCAGAAAAAGGAGGGCTTGCCCCCCCACCGGCCCCAAGTGTGGTTAAAGCAATTTGTGCACCCAGATTTGATTCTGTTGGAAACTTGCAATGGGCTTCGGTGCGCCTTCGAGAACTGAAGTTGTTTGCAGTTGGGGCTTTGACACAGGCGAGGAATGTTTACCTTCCCGGGCAGGACAGTTCCGACACACGGCATGATCGTGATGGGTGCGTCTTCAGGAACCAGAAACTGGAAGGAAGTCGGCCCGACGGGGGCCACCTCCCCGCTGCCGATCCTCGGGCCAGCGTGATTGAACTGACTGAGGCTGACGTGCGAGTTGATGACAAAGAGCGTTGCTGTTGACACGTCGTTCAGAGCGGTGGCGGAAAACTGCACCAAGGAATGAGAGAGCTGGAGAGGAGGGTGGACTCCCACCGCCTTGCACGACAGCTTGAACTGCCTAAAAATGGAAACAGGGCTGAAAGGGTCACAGCACACGGCTCAGCCTCTTGCCAGGCCCTGAAATAGACCTCGTTACGCGTCTGGTATCCATCGCCCCAGTCCCCAAGCAGCCGGATATGCCCACTGTGCATCTGAAGTTTGCGGGCAGCCCCCAGAATTAAAAAGAATGTGAAAACTTGATGATGGGAGATGGAGTGGAATCCTTTGAATCTACACTGCAGCTTGGCTGCCGATGTACTTAGGGGCACTCAGACGTGTATATAGCCAAGTTAGCGCTAAGATGCACTCCAAGAAAAACGAGGTACTTAGAATCAAAGGTAGGATTCTCAGTTCGGGTTTTGCCTTTGAAAGATAAAGTAGGAGGTTGGGGAACGGGGCAACGGGCAAGAGGAGCAGCAGGAAGGGAAATGGCCCGATTCAGCCTTCCAGGGATGGTTCCCCTGTGGGAGCCTGACAGATTTCCCACCCGCATGGTCCCCAGTTGGGTTTCCTGGCTAACTGGGTGTTGTCTGAGGGTCTGGGCAGGAGTGTCAGAGGCAGAGGGCAATCTGCAAACCGGGAAGGGTGAACTGGAGGCAACTAGAAGAGGGCAAAGGTTTATGATCTGCTGCGCTGGAGAGCAGGGCTAGTTCTCGTAAGTTGAATTGCAGGAGGACAGATGGAGATGGAACATTAGGAATGACTTAATGCCCTTTAAGCTGCAGCGGGCACAAAATGCAGCAGCCGGAGAACGACCCGGACCAGAAAGTCCAAATACATGGGGTCAATTCTGGCCCGTTTGCACTGGCTGCTTCTAACATATAAAGTCCCACACAGCTTGGGCCCACAATACCCCTTGGAAAACCTTTCCTGATTTCATTCTGTCCAGACACTACAAGCTCTGTCCGAGGTCTTCCTCCAAGCTACCTCCGAGGGAGGCAACAAGGAAGGGGGGCTCCTTACTGGTAGCCCCCCAAGTTATTAAATGATTTCCCCTACTGAGGCTCGTCCTGTGCTAACACCACCTTTTTGGCCACAAGTTAAGCCTGACCTCTACCCAAGAGCCTTGGATGGTCCCAGCTGTTTTAACAGGTCTGTTTTTCATTGAAATCGCTTTGGTTGTTTGAACCATTTTCAATTGTATGCTTTGGAATTTATGCTGTACTGTAGTGCTTATGTATTTGTATCAATCCAGGTTCTAGTCTTCTCTTGCTCAAGAAACCTTCTGGGTGACTCTGGACCAGCCTAACCTACCTCACAGGGGTGTTGTGAGGATAAAATGGACCAGAGGGGACCCTGTAAGCTATTATGGGGGTTTCTTGCAAAGGGGAAAAAAACCAGAGTATCGCTGTAATAATAAATAAAACTAAATACATCTATTTTCATCATTGTATCCACATTTATGTCATGAGCTGCTCAGAGTTTCAGATATGTAGCAGTACAGAAAAGAAATTAATTAATGATAATTTACCAGGGTGGAAGTTGAAGGCAGTTACCTGTAGGGGTTATTCTAGTTCTGAATTTCTTCTGGTTATCTAAAGGAGCGCCTGCATCCATATTTGCCCTCCAATCCCTTGAGATCAGCAGCAGAGGCCCATCTCCGGGAGCCCTCCGTGAAGGATATTAGGAGGGTGAGTACCCGGAGGAGGGCCTTCTCTGCGGTGGCGCCCCACCTATGGAATGCGCTCCCCAGAGAGGTCCGCCTGGCACCGTCGTTATTTGTTTTTCGGCGCCAGGCCAAGACCTTTTTATTTAAACGTTATTTTAATAATTGCTGATTTTATTTATTGGTTTTAAATTATTATGCCAGAATGTTTCCAGTTTTTTATGTATTTGTATAGGTATTTATTTATGTGTTGGAAACCGCCCTGAGGCTTATGCGAATGGGACGGCATACAAGAATTCCAAATAAATAAATGAATAATAAATATTTTCCTGCATCAAACATGGACACTATGATTCCATTAAATCATTTTGCCTAACAAACCTTGGACGCTGCGACCAAATCCAGTCACTACCTCATTGTGAAAACACCCACTGGCCCAGATCCTGCACATACCTGTTGATCTCCGTCTTGCAAGTTAGCTGAAAGCTGTATTCCTTTGCCTCCTTGGCTTTGAAGATTACATCCAAATCCAAGCTTTCAAGTGGCAGGAGGATTCCGAATCCATCATTGGGCTGAATTTCTACAAACTTTCCAAAACAATAAATGGAAAAAAAATAAATGAACGTGTATATACAAAGAGGTGAAAAACAAAAAACTCCAGATAAGCCGTATAACCTGTCAAAGGGAATGAACGAGAGCATGCGATCTTACTACTGTGTGGAGCAGAGATTAATTTGATCCTTGTCTACACATATTGTCAGAACAAGGTCAGTGCATTTGCTGAACTTTTGAAAGAGTGCCATCTTGAATCTAGTACTAAACACAGAATTCTGCTTCTGAAGCCACATGTTCAAAATAGGCAAGTTCCTAACCCACACAGCAATAAAAAGCACGCCTGAAAGTGTTTTGGCGACGTTTACCTCCTTACCATTCTGCCATGACGAGTAGAAATGGATACTTTTAACTGATAAATTAAATTGTGAAACACTACTGGACACAATTCTCTCTTTGATAGCAAACCTCGAGGGATACACCTGTGCTAAACCTTGAGGGAGACACCTGTGCTAAACCATGAGGGAGACACCTGTGCTACAGAATGAAAAGCAGCAGCCTACCGCTGGGGGTCCGACAAAACCAAACTCCTGGGGCAGCATGGCTTTGTTGGTTATGGTGATTTTTGTCCGGACAGCTTCATAGACGGAGCAGTAGCCGAAATCCAGTTCTGCTGGGCTGATCTCCAGATCCGAGGTGGTGATGATCGCATGGACCGTAAACTCAACAGGCTTGCTCTGAAACAGAAAAATGAGCCGGTGTGATGCAGTACAGGGAGGGACTGAGGGGGCCCAGGTTCCGATCCGTGGGTGACCTGTGGCCGTCACTAATCCTGCAGCTTAACCTGCCTCATGGGATTTCTTGTGAGGATCCAGTGGGGAACACCAGGTATATTGCCTTGAGTTCCTTGGGGGAATTGAGGGATATATATGGCATCCATCCACGCTTGTCAATGGCTCCTCATCAAACTAGGAGGAGATACTGAATTGGTTGCCTCTCGGCTTGGTCTAGGGCCCTGTACTCTTCAATATTTTTCTTAATAACTCAGAGGAAGAGGTGAAAGAAACATATGTCCAATGGCCAGAAGACACAGAGTTGTTTCTGCTTTTTGCCTTAGAAGACAGCAACACAATTCAGAATGATTACCACAGGCTAGACGTAATAACAACAATTAACAAGAATTACCGCTTGATAACTCGACTACAAGGAGACAGAGCCTGAGAGAGCGCTGTGAAGCAGTCCTCTGTCATTTAAGACCGTAAGGCATGAAATAACAGGCTTACATGAAGACAAATTTCGGTTGAATATCAGGAAAAACGTAACAGTCACCGGGTCAAGACAATGGAACTGACCCTGTGAGCACTTTTCCGGTGCTCACCCACAGGGAGCAGCTGAAATTCGCACCACTGACCTGATCCGAAACTGTTATCAGCATTGGGACTTCCAGAACACCAGTTTTCTCATCGAAGTACTTTGCTGCATCTTCCGGAAGAGAATGCCTAAAACAGGAAAGTGTTGAGATCAGATGGAAACTGCATTTAAACCCTTTCCTAGTGAAAACCTTTGGCGTTGGTGATTCCTGAGCGGAAGAACATCAGAACAATCTTTCCTTTGAAGAGAAGTCCAGAGGACAATATTGTCCTTCATTCCTACAACGCAGCTTTCCTCTGGGTACCTGAATACAGAAAACCAGGTACTGTGGCCGATGACTAGCAAACAAGACTGCAAGAGAGACCCATGTTCAGGGAAAGAGCCTGAAGTAGTGGTCAAGGGAGAGGGTACCAGTAACCCAGGTAAGGCACCAGGTGGAGAAGGCCCAGGAGCAGAGCTCAGACTTGACAGCCAACGGGAAAGAGCTTGGTGGGAGAAGGGGGAGCTGGCAGGCAGGGGGGAGTGGAGGGATCCGACCAAGGGGCTGCCCTAGAAGTGGAGGAGCGCTGAGGCATGGGCCAGCTTAGCCAGCCTTTGCAGCTGGAGGCGGCTGGGATGAGCCCTTCAAGACCCAGCAGAAGACCGGAAGTGGAGGGACTTGGAGACCGAAGGGCAGCCTCCCTCTTGATCCTGAGGCCAGGCTCACCCGTCGCTTGAAGGGACAGTGACAGTCCCCACCACACCCCCGGAGCGGCTGCGGACAATACAGGTTATTATGGCAGGAATCTCGGTTTCACGGGAAGGTCCTTGGGTGAAGCAGAAAGTATAGATGGAGACCCCCACCCCCCGGCCACTCCAGGGTGACCGGGCCCCCGAGGCTGATCAACTTGTGAAGCAGGAAAATCCAGAGCTAAGCCTGGCCCAAGTACCGAGGTAAAACAGACTAAATGAGAAATGCTGAATGTTCCCGTCATGGAGGCACGGTTCAGCTGCGAAGCAGTTATGCTGCTGGGTGGACGTGTCCTCACACAGCACGTCTTGAAGGCATTTGACAAATTTTGAGCACATCCGTTAGGCCAAATCGGACTGGAAAGACCCAAGGAGATTGTAGGGTCTTCTCAAGGACTTCAGGACGGCCCCACTGTTCAGCTGCTTATCTGCAATGCCAGGTTCACTTTTTGCTCACACGGCTGCAGTGGTGCATTTCATGGTCTCGTATGGTATTATGGGATGTGGCCTTGATTTTCACATCATCACACAGGATCGGTCCGAGATGTTTCGCGGGAGGTGGTGGATTCTAACGTTCTCTGGTCTAGCAAACACCATGTGGTAGGATCTGTGGGCGGTGATGAGAATATCACCGTAGATGATACCGTTATCTGTAATTACAGGCCCTCGGAAGTCTTCTTCAAACTCTTGGAAGCAAATGGTAGTCCTTTCAACTTTGGACTTGCACCGTATATTATGTAAATTAAAGATGACTTGGTAGAAGGTTCCAAGGCCAAATGTCTTTGTCAGACCCATGATCCCAGGACTCCTGGTTGATCTCTGCCACTTCCCTGAGAAATGAGACGTTTTCTCTCCAATGGCCTAAGCAGCACAGTTCCACACCCGTGTTAGATATTTGTGTAGATCGTTATGTTCTTTTGGTTCCTGCTGTGCTTCAGCAGGTGGTGGCCAGATCAGCCCTCTGTTGTTCGCCAGAATGGTATTCGATATTCAACACGGCCTGGCAACATGGTGCGGAACTGGACAACTGAGGCTGGAGGAACAAGGTGTTCCTGCAAAGCAACTTCACCTGCTGATGCCTCATAGGTGGACGATCCTTGGTCTTGCAGAAATGGTCACGAGAGACACAAGCTGGAAACCTCTCTTGGAGCATCTCATTTGTCGTGACTGATCGGGTCTCATGATGTTCGCAGCCAAAGGTTATAACAAGGTAGAAGCAGGGCCCTGAGAAGATCCTCTCATTCTTGAAGTTCAAATATCTAATGATCAAGCTGCACCTGAAGAACAACAGTCGGACCTCCACAAGCTACGTCTTTATGATCTTGGCAGCACGAGGTCTGGCTGAAACGAGTTTCGCCCAGCACACGAGCATGCAGAAAAGTGCTTTGGAGAGTGAACTGAGTGCTGTATTGCTAACATCTTCCAAAATCTCCTGCAACCGCACCTCCCCCACAACCCAATGATGTGGAGAAACCAGTGCAGTTGTTTTCGGCAATGCAGATAGTCCAAATGCAAATCCAGCCGCTTTTCGTGCAATGGCATCATTTTAAGCACCAATTCCATGTGGGAATTACAAAGCAGGACTTTAAAGGCCCTTGTCTGCTGTGCCTTTGCCCGTAATTCCTATTAATGCTCTCCTAAGTGTTTTCAGCTTGCATTATTCAAGGGAGTTGATGTATTTACCAGCATTTTAAGAAAGTATTAACCGATATATTGCTCTTTTTCTAGCAGAATACTGAGGGCTATAAATAGTGCTTGGAAAAGTTGCTTGGTAATTGGTGTGTAAGCTTCCTCGGGCCCAGCTGTAGGCATGAGCACAGATCAGATACCCATCTTGGGCAATCTGTTCCTCTTGACATTGACGTTAATTAACTCCCAGTGCCTCTGAGCCAGGATCCATAGGGCGGCGATGCCACGCAGTTACAAAAATAAGAACAGGCTGCGAGGAAAACCTTGCACACCGGCCCCGTCTGTCTGATTACCCACCGTGGAGAAGGGGTGTGAAGAGATCGCTGGCCAGAGAAACACAAGCCTGGCTTGCGGGTTGGAGCCGATTTACCGCAAAGGGGCGTCCTTCTCGGAGCCACTGCCGCTTGGAAGCGGGCATGTGCCCAGTGGCCCGACTGGGCCAGGAGATCAGGGGCCTCTTCTGCGAGAGAGCTGTGACTGGACGAGCAGGGCTGTCTTTCTTCCGAACGGCATCATAGCTCCACAGCTTCCTTCTAAGGAGGCTGCTGTATGACAGACGGGGCAGAGGGACATTTCTGTCCTTTGCTGGACCTCTGGAGAGGAACTGGAGTTCTGAACAGGAAGGTTGGGGCCCCCCTTTCCCAATGTAGGAAGGATCGGGGAGGGGAGACATGTTCACCAAGGCTTCGACGGGGGCACTCCTGGCGTGCCCGACGATGGCTTAGCTGTGCAGCTGAACCAGGACTCCCCTTCTTGCGGCCCACCCAGCCAGGGGGAGCACGGGTTTCAGCCCTGCATAACCCCTGCCTTCTGAATGCCACCAGCCAAAGGTCAGGAAGCCCAGGCCGGCTTAGACAAAACCCTAAAGTGATCATCAACAGCTCAGTGGAGGCAACCACACAGCGAATACTCTTCAAAAAGCATTAAGGGCGGCTGTTAAAAAGGGCACCCTCTTTTGCCATCACCTGGCATGGGCTCAGCACGTTCGTGAGCCCCCCCCCAGGAGCCCCCTTTCGACTGATCTTTGTTTAGCGAACCAGCCCGGGGCCATTTCCCAAGCCAGAACTGCCTTAATCTCATCAAATCTCCTTCTGAAGCGCTCCCCCACTCTATTTTTTTTTAAAAATGGAGATCACAGATTAGCGTTTTTAATCCGAGCCATGCGCCTCTACCCACTCGGCAAAACCGTAGCACTGTTTCCCAACACTGCAAGCGCGGGGGGTGGGGGAGCTGTCACAATAGCACCGGCTCTGTCTCCACAGTGGGACGGGAATCCGCCGTGTGAGGAGAGTGCTGCATCGGGGTGATCCCTGCAGAAGTGCCGCAGAAGACTCCCAGGAACGCATTCCGGCCACGGTGCCAAGCACAGACTCGAGCAGATCCCGGTCCGTGTTTTAGAAACGTAGAATCATAGAAGCAGAGCGAGCCTGAAGGGGCCTCCCGGGCCTTCTAGTCTGACCGCCGGCACCAGCCGGCTCCGCTCACGACATGCCCACCCTGCGCATGCTTTCTGTTCCCATGGATGGCCACTCCTTAGGGCTGCAGGCGGACTCTTTCCCAGCCTGTGCCCTGAGAGCTTTGAACAGGGGGTCATGGGCACCGGAGTCTGCAGGCAGCGCTTGGCCTTCCAGGGAGACAGAGGCCTCTCCTTTGCTGAACCAGGTGTGTGTGTGCTGCACCTGGATTCTCAGGTAGCCATCTCCGCACCTGGCAGGTCATTTGCCAAGCCGAGGGCATTTGGCGAGACCGCTTCCCGTGGGCAGTCCTGCCAGAGCAGCTGCTGCAACGAGGGCAGTGCTTGTACAGCGGTGAGGCCACCGGCCGGAGGGTGCGACGCAGCCCCCTGAGCCGAGCCAAATGGGCGGTCAGTCCTATGAGGGCCATGTTTGAGCTGGGCTTTCCTTGCCTGAATAGCTGCTCGGATCGTGTGGGCAACCCGAGCTGGGACTGTGATGTGGGGAGACCGTCTGCCCCAAGGTCTGGCCACCAAGGCACTGCTGACCCTTCCCTGGAGCAGGGCCCGGACTGGGATGTGCTCTCAGAGCCCCCGTTTGGCCGTCGGGCAAGGCGTTACTCCCTTGAACTTTGCTGGGCCGGTGCAGTGGCTCAGTTCTGCTTTTAACTCCGCTGCGTCCCAGCTTTAAGTGCTGCTGATGGCCTTCACACTTTTGGAAGCCTCTCTTTTCCGGGGCCCCGTTGAAGAAGCCTGGAGGGACGGACGGCTGGCCGGCCGAGGCCTACCTGGGCAGGAATTTCAGCTGCACGCTAAAGCACGACTGAGCTTGGATGTAGCCCGTCTTGGGAAGCAGCTCCATGTGGTTGGCCAGTTCCTTGCAAACGTCGAACTTCAGGCGCAGGGCACTGGTCGCTCTGCGAAGAGAAACGGGAAGAGCGGAGGAGGAGGAGTGACCGCCGCCTGGCCCCAGCCAGCTCTGCCCACAGATTTGCGCTGGGACTTGGGCTCTCTTTTCTCTTTGCGCTGCTGAAGCAGAGCCGAGCCTGTTTTGCGGAGAGAGCGTGGCTCGCTTCAGGCCCCCGACGATGCCCCCCCCCCCGTGCTTCATTCACGCCGCCAGGAACGGCTGGGGCTTGACGGTGGACTGGCTCCATGGCCAACGCATTGCCAGGACACGCCGGAGCCACCTGTGCGTCGGCTGGGCTCTCTCACCGGCACAACGCCGAGAGGTAGAAACGGGTGGTGGGAATTAAGATTCGAAGCTGCTTCTGACACCCCTGCCCTCCTCCCCCTCCTCCCCAGCGACTGCATAATGCGAGCTAGCGAGAGAGAGCGTGAAAGTTAGAACGTTCCCATGGAAATCAACAGAGAGCCAAACGGCACTGCCTTCTCCACCTACACAGCCTGGCAAAGCATAGAATTTAGGCTCTCTCCACAGTCAATCACGCCCTGCCAACCGCAGTGGAGAAACGCATGTGAGGGAACTCAAAGCTCAGACGTCGGACCAGTGTGGTGTGCACTGCAGCATCCTCGCCTCTTGCCGTGTCAGAGGCAGCGATGCAGTGTGGCGGGGGGGTGGGGGGCACACGCCACTGGACTGGGCAAGGGAGAGCTGGTTCCAGGTCCCATGTGGTGACTCTGGGCCAGGCAGTGCCTCTCAGCATGGCCTGGCCTGGCCCAGAGGGCTGACTTTGCATTTCTACCCAATGGCTCACCTAAGGAAGGAGCGGCTGATCGGAACTATCATGCCTCCTTAGCTGAAGCGGAAGCTTGCAAGACAGGCACAGAGTGAACGTACCTATTCTGGCAAAATTGGGAGACTGCCTTGTACCGGGCCAGGCCACTGATCCGCTGAGGTCAGCTTTATCTGTCCTGTTAGAGGGTCTCCAAGGTGTCAGGTGCTCACAGCTCTACCTGAAGCACCTAGGTCTGACATGGGATGTTCCCTCCCACTGAGCTAAGGCCATCTCCGCAAAGACTAAGTCAACTGTGCTGCCGGATCAAAGGTTGTGGCTCCAGAAGGTAACACATCCAGTGCTTCAGACAACGCAAACATTGTCCCATTCAGGGAGTTCTTTTGAAACTGGCATGAGAGATTTCATCTTGTGCAAGATGCTTACTGCCGTTAAAAGTATATTTTTTTAAAAAACCAAACATTGAGTGACACAGATCTGGTTTTGGGCTAAGGAACTTGACAGCTATCAAATAGGAATCCCTCCAAACCCTGGGATTTGCACTGGAAAGATGAATCAGATTGGTCTAATGGGAGAGGTTATTCCACTGATGTACTTATGAACCCTTTTCTGGGAGCGGGGGTTATCTAAACCCCGGAAAATCTTACATAACTCAACACCTGTCAGACGTGCAAGCTGAATTTCTGAGATAACAGTTTTGCTCATTTCCCTCCAACTGTGAAGATTCTCAGGGGAGTGGAATTTTAGTAAGAAGTTCAGAATATACACCTTCCAAAGGAAATTGTAAAAGAGAAAGAAAGAAAGAAAGAAAGAAAGAAAGAAAGAAAGAAAGAAAGAAAGAAAGAAAGAAAGAAAGAAAAGTTATTTACTTGTATTTAAATAGAATATAAAGCAATGAGAAAGAAGGGGAAGTTAAAAATAGCACAACTGAACTTCTAGCCAGCAGATTTCATGGACTGAGAGAAAGGTAAGAGTCAGCAACTGCTGGTCAGAAGAGATGACATAAATCGGTCTCAAAAGCTAAAATACCAGCAAGAGGCACTTTCTTGCCATTAAAATAATGCCGAAACTTACTGAGGCAAATAATAGCTCATTCAACCCAGTTATTCTAAGCTCTTTCTTTTCTGCTCAACTGGTGTTCTTCAACATGAGTTCTGTGCTATTTTTGTCATCGGTCTTTAAATATTGTTTTAAATGGCTAAACTGCTTTGAAGAGTCTCTGAGCAAAAAAAGAGGGCCATAAATATCTTACTGATTGATGAAAATATTTAAATGCTGAATATTGTTACTCCGAGTGAACACATCAAAGCCAGTGTGGTTGAAACATGGCTCTGGGACTTAAGCAATTTGGGTTCTTGTTGTGGGGGTAAGACTGAGAAGCCCTGGCAAGAGAATATTGTAAGATGCTTTGCATTTTTGGAAGGAGGCAGGATATAAATCTAATACATAAACGAATTAAACAAAACAAAAAATAAACCAGCTTCAATTATAAACTAGTTGGATTTGGAAAGCCTGTTTTGGATTCCATGCAAGGGGAAGATAAAGTGGGATATAAATGTAACAACAGCAGCAGCAGCAGGGTAAGTTTTTAACCGGTCCTGTGATGTTTCCTGAGGAATATTTTAAACTGTGTGTTGGAGGTTTCTATATTATGTTGCAACCATTAATGTTTTAGTCTTCTCTGTATGATCCACAGAGCTTTGGCCGCTGAATAGTAGGGAAACGCGAATTCTGATAACGATAATAATGTCAGCCGCTGTACTGCATCGGTTCTGTGCTGTAATGTTGATATTATCCCTGTGAAGTCCATGCGAATTAACCAGGGAGCAGCAGGTGTGCTGCCAGGTTGCTTACCTGCTGTGAATCACGATGCAGTCCTGATAAAGTCTGTCGTACATGCAGATCTTGAGGTCCACATCTGGGTTGGGCACCCACACCGGCACCGCCATGGACACTGCGGTGGCGCTGAAACACAACTGGAGTGCGAGAAAGGCAAGCCACGCTGGACACGCAGTGGCCTCCGCACACGAAAAGCGTGTCACCCCGAGCCGCCCAGGTGTGGACCGCGCTTCGCAATCGCCCTGTCGCTGGCCCAGGCCTGCAGAGCAGGGGACAAGCAGCAGCAGCGCCAGCTCGCCCCACCCAGCGACCAGCTTCTCCCACACCTGGAGGAACGGCCACCGGGTCCCCATGGCCAGCTGCCCCAGGACGGACTCCCCACCACAGCAAAAGAAAATCAAAACCACTCACGGGCTTGCAGTCGGGGTTGTCGAAGACGATCTTGAAATCGGCCTGCACGTCCCCCGGGATGGCTGGGATGAAATTAATCTGAAGTTTGACGGAGCTGAACGGCGCAATGTCTCCTTCTGTAACCTGGATGACAAGCCAAGGTAGGGCAATTAAAGCTTGCCCTTCCAAAAGGGCAGTCTCGATTCTTGTTCCCCCCTCAACTTCTTGGTATCGACTCAGTTTCTTTTCTGCCCTCTCTTCTTCCTCCCCAGAAGCAGAGGCCCGTACGAGTTTTTGTGTGGCCAGTTGCACATTCATGCAATCCAAGCTAACGTGTGTTCATTCGGAACAGGGTCATGTTCAGTGGGGTGCCCAGCCAGCCAAGAGATTAGAGTATAACGGCTGGAACAGGTGCCTATGCAGGCAGAAGCCCCCCAGTCCTCAGCATCTCTGGCCAAAGGTGCAAGTGACAAGCGAGGGAAAGACTGTGCCTGCTGGGGAAAGCAAACCGTGCAGAAAAACCAGAGACCTGACTTGCTAGGCAGAAAGAAGCAATTCTGCACTTGTTTAGACAGCAAGAAGGTGTGGAAGGCCAAGGGCTGTAGGTCGTTTTCTGCCTAAGCCAGCACAGAATTGCATCCCAAGTCATTTAAAACTCTGTCGTATGTTTTAAATCCATTCGTTGTCTATGGTACTATTTTGCACAGCTTGGGTTTATACAGTACTATTTATTAGGCTTTCTAAAACCAACTTTGCAAACCCACAGAGTCCGTGTTGCATTTTTGGCAGCACTGTGAGGGTGACGATAGGAAACTACAGGGGCCATGCTGAACCCCGATAAAATGGGGTACAAGCACAAGCCACATCTATGCTGAGAGTGGCTGAGACATTCCTGCTAGGAAGGCACCGCTTTAAGGTACCCGCTATATCGGGGTGGGCAGCCTGGGACTCGAGGCCAAATTCAGAAGCCCCCTTTGAGCAAGCAGATAACCCCTCTCTCTTCCCCAGAAGCTCCTTAGCCAGGACAGAAGAGGGGGAGGAAGAAACGGGGGGTAGGAAGACAGAGAAGCCCTCTCCACCAGCAGCAGGTGGTTCTGACCCTCACAAGATCATCCCGGGGGGAATGCTGCCGTCGACGGAAGCGGGGTTCCTGGGTCACACCTAAGCAGGTGTTCTGCTGCCTCCTGCTTCTCCTGCAGTTACCTTGCCAGCCACGATTTCTTCCTTCCACAGGCATTCCAGGGAGCTCATTACGAGGGAGGGCAGGGGGCTTCCTCGGGTTATGTCTACCGTCGAAGCCGCGTGACAGAAATGCTCTAGAAAACAAACAAATGAAGGTATGTGGGACTATTAGCTCTTTTCCTCCGAAGACTTAATGTTCTTCTCATAGAGCAAACTGTGCCTCTGATGTTGGAAAACCATCAAACCAATGGCCTGTTGACCCCTGCAAAATTGCCCCAAGTCCACGTGTTTCTTGCTAGCGCTCTGCGGAAAAACCGAATGGGTACGAACAAATACTTTTGGCAGGAATGGAGCACTCCTGCTGTTTATTTCCAGCTTCCGGAAACAGGCTTTGGATCTATGTTTTCTAGTCAAAGCAGCTTTCCCATGGGCATATCTTACCTCTTTGAGGTCCTGGCATCCTGTTCTTCTATTTTGCTACCCAGGATGCACAACTCCATTGATTTTGTGGGCTTTGTCGGTGCAAAGGCTTCAAGCCTGCGACAGTGCAGAATGTACGAGTGCATCCAAAACGTAGCGAGAATGAATCCCTGCGCTCAAGAAGGGCTCCGGGAAGGGGGAAGCTGGCCAAGGGGCTTGGGGTGGGGTGCCAGGGGTACGTTGGAAGACCGATCAGCTGCTTTCCTGCCCTGCCAGAGTCGAGACGTTCTCTTTTGGGACACCCTGTTCTAGTGCCTCATATTAAGAATGACGCAAGCGAGTTTGGAACAGCGCTATGCAATAAAATTGTGTGAAAGAGCATCAGAAACTTTGGAAAGGGTGAGGAAAGCTTATGGAGAAGCTGTGCTGCCAGCCGCACAAGGGTACCGATGGCACAAGGCCTTCAAGGATGGATGAGAAAGTGTTGCAGACGGACAATGATCTGGACACCCCCCGGAAAGGAACAGAACAGGGGTTTTGGCTGAGAAACACATCATGGGGCTTCCCCACCCGTCCTACAGCCCCGACTGGGCTCCTGGTGACTTTTTCATACTCCCAAAGATGGAGAACAGTTTGAAAGGACACCATTTTGGTTGTGTGGATAACGTCCAAAGAGCCACTGCGCAGGCTTTGAACGCCACCCTACTGGAAGACTTCCAGGGATGCTCTGAAGACGGGGGAAATTGCTGGACACTCGCAAGGTACATAGTTTGAAGGAGACAATGTTCAGTTGTAAATTTGTTCTATACAAGAATTTTTAAAATATCATTCTCGTTACTTTCTGGACACACCTCGTATAGTGTGTGAAGCAGCTGAAGTGCCCTCATACCCAAACAGGGAAGTATCGGCAGGATCAGCAAGCATGCCTGTATTGCGGTGCAAGCCCCATGTAAGTAACGGTGTGGCCAGGATTATTTGAGACTGTTTCATCCTCTCTGGTCTGACTGACAACCGACCCTCCATGAAATGCAAAATCCAAGCTGGTGTTTTGCAAAACGTCAGCACCACAGTGCAGCTACACCAGGCAATAACTTTCCCAAATCGAATGGCTTCATTCTTCCCAAAGCCATTTATGACACTTCCTGGGATATGACGGAGTGGCAGAGATGGTGGAATAATTCTTATGTGGATTATCTTTGCGTCATTTCATTTGTAAAATTACAGGTTATAAAAATAAGCTTGTCATGTGGTTCTCTTTCGGAAGGTGGGTGTTCAGATAAGGAGAAGTGAGAAAAAGGAACATTCTGTGGCCTTGAAAAGAAAACTCCAAAATGATTTTGGAAGGTTTTGCTTCTCGGTTAAGGTTGCCACTGTATAATTTTAGCTGACTTTATGTGTATAAAGATCATGGCTTTTTATGGTGCCAGAACCTGCAAACTGGAAGAGGAAAAATGTTTTATTGCATCTTGACTGTATGTGTGTTGCATTCATGACATATTTATAATACAACTTCAAACTGGATTAAGTTATTCCCCTATCGCTATGGAACCCTGGGAATAGAAGTCAGCAAGGAAGGGGCAAGCAATCTCTCATGACGATAGATCACAGCACCAATGAACTGCAATTCCCAGGGTGGTTTGGAAACATAGAAAAAGAGCGAATCAGAAGGGGGTCTGCGGGGCCATCTAGTCTGACCCCCGGCTCCAGCCGGCTCTGCTCACGACATGCCCACCATGTGCACGTCCAGCCTGTCCTTGAAGACCCGCACCGATGGGGCCTCAACCACCTCCCGTGGAAGCCCATTCCACACCCTCGGGGTCCTAACTGTCAGGAAGTGCTTCCTGGCATCCAAATGGAACCTCGGTCCCTTGAGCTTGGCTCTGTTGGAGCGCATCCTGCCCTCCTCTGCAGGGGAAAGAAATCACATAATAGCTGAACCAAGAGAAAACCAATGCACATTGCTAGCACAGGAACAGAAACAAGCAAAGCTAGCAACAAGGGGAGATGACAACTTGCAGCCAGCAAGATGTATAGCCGCAGAAACAGGGTTTCTTCAGCTGAGGTTCTTACGGACAGTGGGCTGAGAGAAGGCTCATTCTCTCTAATCAGCTCAACAAGAGTTTGATCTGACAAGGCATCATGGGAATGGTCATTTTGTGAGCAGCAGAAAATTCCTTGCAAGGGTCAAGCCAAGGTTTTTGATGCTGTTTGTTGACAACTTTCACTGGCCTGGCTGGGAGCACTGAAAATTTGCCTCTCGCTACTCTGATCCTCTTCCTTCGCACACTCTAAGCAGCACAATGCTTTAACACACAACCTTCTCCTTTCCATTTGTAATCTCTCTGCGCTTTATGTTTCCCCATCTACAACTATGTTTTTAAAGCCAAGGAAGGGAGAATTTGACCTTTGATCCCCCCTATCAAACAAACTTCTTAATATAAAAAGGCAAACATTCGTAGGAGAAAGGGTCCCACACCGCACTGACACCCTTCATGGACCAAGAAGCACCATCTGCCCGGACCAAGAGCTGCACGCTGAATGCCAGCCGAGTGTTGTGCGTTCCAGAGGCAGCACCGACACGCTGGCTGGGTTCACACAACGTGCTGCACCTGGGGAGCACTACTATTTTCACACGCAGGCCACGGCCAGTGTTGCACGGCTTGGCACGGCTCAGAGGGTGCCTCAGTGCTCAGCTCTTCGGTTATTGAGGCCTTCCTAACAGAGGGGGCAGTGCACATCCCGCCCCGTTTCCCCACTGGGGGGATTGGGGCGGGGGTGCCCAGCTGCACGGCTTGCCTTCCTCTCCAGGAGGCAGGAAAGGTGGCTCATTCCCACCCACCATCCCTGCCACTGCAGGGCAGAGGCTGCGAGGGGCATCCAGCCACTTTCTCACGAGGAAGCAAGGCTGGGCAATGTGTCAGAGGAACCCTGCGAGAGGCTTGTCGTTCCTCTGACTTCTACTCTTGGAACTTAACTCTTTTTTTTTTTTTTTGAAGCAGAAATCCTACCCAACTGGATGACGCTTGCCGTCACGTCGGACCTCAGCTTCTCGGGCATCAGGTTGCTGTGCTGGATAACCTCTTCGGAGCGGGAAGGAGAGACCGTTTCCTTGTCAACCACGGAGTCTCTCTGGCTGTTGATGCTGCTTTTCTCAGCGCTGCTTATTCCCAGCACAGGGGGGCAGACCTAAATTAGGAGAGTTAAAGGATGCAGGTTTTAACAGGCTGGATTTCAGTTCTTGCTGGATGGACTATGCAGGCTGGAAGACATGTACCTCTACATCTGGTTTGGCCTAGTGCTGTGAAGAGAGAAAGATTTCCCCTCACAGTGTCCCCAGAATTGGCCACTTGCTTTGTACCAAGAGAGCCTTTAGAGAATACGGTGCTGTGTCCTCAGACCTGTTTTCGGATCACTTGGCCCTGGGAGACGGCACCTGCCAAAAGACAGGGACGTTGCCCATGCTGAACTGAGGAACCAACACACACTTGAGGAAAGATAGGAATAGACAGAGACACGGGAATGTGTTTTTTGTTTCTTAACCCTGAGTTTGGTGGACCTGTCACCCCCGCAGAATTCTGGGGTAATTCATGGTCACTCTGGCAATTAGAGAGACAAGCTGGTCACTGCGCAGAAATTGCGGCACGGCCACCATCCCCATCTCACACGCCCCCAAAGGACACGACAGGCAGGAGGAGGTGAAGAAAGACAAGGCTGCCTCAGAAACGGCCGCCAAGCTTATCGCTGCTGCTGCTCCTGCGATGAGTGGAGACCAGCACTGCCTCCCTGGGCATTGGTTCCCCTTGCCAGGCTGTTGCTGCTGGGACGTTTTCCGTGATGTTTAATCGAGAACTGCCTTCTGGCAACCGCAGCCCGTTGAGTCCTGCAGCCTTGGTCCGTGATGAACAGGGCACTGTTCCTCTCAGTGTGACCACCCTTTAGGTAGTTGAACAATCTGATACCCACCTTCCCTCTTCTCAAGGAGAAAGTTCCCTGTTTCCATCCCTCTTTTCTTACAGGATTTAAGGTTCTAGTCCCTGGTCATCTTCGTTGCCTCTCCCCTGATTTAGCCGACTCCTTTTCAAAAGGATGTGTCCAGAGCTGGGCATGGTATTCGAAGCAAATGGAATTATTTCCTGCTATTTTGAAACCAAACTTCTAGCCGTGGAACCTAACTTTGCATTTGACCTGTTTTACAAACGCAAATTGAAAAAAGCATTATTTTTTTTTAACAATTTGCATTTGTAAAAAAACAAACAAACGATCCTACATCACATTCCACTTTGGATCGTCTGCAACACCAAGCTCCTTTCACACAAACTCTTGCCAGACCATCTTAGGGTCACCGTTTCCTTCTGAGAAGCCAGGGCTTCGAACCACCAAGGGCTTGAAAGTTCATCTGAGGAAGCGGAGACAAACCAACCATTTTCTCAGCGGAGGGCAGAAGCATCTCAGCGTGTGCCACATCCGAGCTGCCTGATCTGCACAGCTGGAACCGGGTTCCCAAGGCACCGGAGTTCGTCAAGGTGATGGTCCGTGAAATTGTCTCTCCCACCACATGAGTGCCAAAATCAATGAGCTCTTTATCCAGAGCCAGCTGAAAAGGAGGTGGTGGGGAAACGGAAGTATTAGTGCCCTATAAAGACAGTGAAATGAACATTTCAAGCACAGCACCTGAACAGAGAGACCTGATGGCCCAGAGAGACTTCCCCTCCGGTCGGACTGTCATGCAGCTACCTGAACAATCGAAAAGCTCCCCACCACACACATGTACACACAGAGATCCTCTCTGGAATCACTGCCGTGCCTGCGTGCGTGTTGCTCACGAGGGAAGGAAATGCAAAACGAAACGACGCTGCAAAACCTCTTTGTCAAGAGGCAAGAGTTGGCCCCACAAAGAGAGAGATCTGTGCAACGAGGTAGTAATTAGATGCTTGGGTGACCCTGAAGGCTGCAAACGTTCAACTGTAAATGTCACATGGGCAAGAAAAGTAGTCATTGTACGGTTCCCGCTAGGTGGCTGCCTTCAGATAACGGCTTGATCGACATTTGCAACTCCTCCGCAGGTCTGCCAGAGCATCTTGCTCGTCTTCCCTGCAGCTTCAGGGTACAGGCCCGTGGCTGTGAGGAGACTTGCAGAATCGCTCTGCCACATGGCAGCCTTTCCCATTTTTATTGCCCACAGCCGAGACTCTAAATTCAGACAAAGTTCCTTGCCATCACACACAGGACAGAACGGGAGAGAACCTTTCTGGGTACAACAACATCGGTCCCCGGGGGCAGACCCTCAAAGACGCTAATGTTGCTCCTCCAAGGACTGGGCCTTTCGCAAAGGAGCTCCATTTCCACACTACAGCTATTTTGGTATTTAGACATGTTTGTTGTGCTAAGTTTGACATTTAATGACAAATAAGTGTTCCAAGAAACTGATTTATTAAGCTACTTGTTTCCTGCCAAGTCACAGGGCACGTTTCTAAACTTGGCGATGTTGCCACGGAAAGCCGGCAGGAACCGATCCAAGCCAGGCATTGAGGGCTCCTCGTGGTTTGGTCGATGGGCAAGAAAAGATTAGAAGAAGCATCTGAGAAGGATAAGAACCTTATCTCCAGAGGTGGCTCTCCCAGAACAAGCTCTGGGGACCCCGACTCCTGTAGCATTCCATTTATACTCACGGCAAGTTGTCTTATGGGAACCAGTGCAAGAATGCTGGAGAGGCTCCCCAGGCAAGGGAAGGCAGACTGCACTGGGCCAGAGCTGAGCCTGTGGCAGAGGAAAAGGCGCCAAGCAGGGCCCCCTTGCTGCCCCGCCCAGGGCCCAGCCTGGATCCGAAAGCTCTTGTGAGGGTTAAGGGAGCAGGGCATCAGCTGCTCCCGCCTAATGTGGTTAGGGACTTCTTCAGTGGCTTGGCTGATCAACCTGCTTTGCCTGAAGATTAATGGAAGGCTGCATCCCAAAATCTCCCCGAGCCCAAGCTCATGGCTTTCCGAGGAGGCTCAGACCCTAGCAAAGGCACGACACCAGTTCGGATGCAAGATTAGCTCCTTCCTCCACATCGCAAAAGCAGAAGATACAGATCACAAAGGTATGGCCACGTCACCTAGGAAAGGGAGAGGATGCCTTTGAAGGGGGACATGCACGGCACAGTGGGAGCTGAAAGGGGGCTCAGGGGGCAGGGCCCGGGCCTCGCGTCCCGTGCCCGAGGCAGTGTGCAGGCTGCAAGACCCGCTGCTTGTGGCTGCCCAGTGCCATTTCTCCCTGGACCATTTCACAAAGCCAGTGCGGAGTGCACGAAAGCCAGCCTTCCCCATTTTGACAGCCCTCCCAGGCGCCCAAGCAGCACCTTGGAGGGGCCGTCAGAACGACTTGTGTGTGCCAGAAAACCAACCTGTGCGCAAAGAGGCTTGCAAACTGACGAGTGGGGTGGAGAGACGAGTCAGTTCTGCCACAGTGTCCCCAGCAACACCCCGTGGGAGGCCCTGAGGGGCAGGGAGGCTGCAGACAACCCACAGTGGCCCTGACCATCTGTCAGGTGCACCATGGGTTGTTTGAACAACAATCAACCCACCACAGCATGCTGTCAGGATGGGCTGTTGAGAGAGGGGAATGTACCCAGAAAGGGGATGCAAAGTCAGGATCTCGAAATCTGTTCTTTGACTGCCTCATTTGCTGTTTCTAAGATCCCACAGTTAAAGCCACCCTTTTCACTTGTCTGACTTTCTACACATCACATTCTCAATCTAAAGAAAATGCTGCCACTTTTCAATACAAACGGAAACACGCCATCGAGTTAATTATGTCCTGGGCAGTCTATAAGCTAGTAACAGCTTGTAGGGTATGAGCATTTGTATTTAATAAAAACAACCGTCCTTGATGAAACTATTTAAATCCTAAAAATAATGCATTGACGTCTTTTCCCTTCAGTATCGGCCTTGAACATTTCTCCAAAAACTGCTAACAATGGATTGGCAAAAATGGCTCATAAACTCTTATTGCAAACTGCTGGTGAGATCTAAAGATGTTGTTTCCAACTGCCGTGACTAATTCTTGGAGAGGGTCCTCCGAAATAGGCATTTTGGCAAGCGCCCTCCTATAGTCTTTTTAATAAACATAATTTTGAAAATCCATAATGAGAGCATTATTGTTCTCACTGAACATACCCAGCTTCTAGATTCTTGGGGCACTCCTCTGGGTGCTGCAGCCAAGTGAAGTGCCCCCCCCCACACACACACACCACACCACACCACGGGCCTTTCAGCACTGGTGCCCAACTCTGCAGAACAGTCTTTCCAGAGAAGTGTTCCAGCTGCTACAGGTTCTCTTTTTGGTACTGGCTCTTTTGGAAAGCTGTTGGCTAATTGTTTTCTGGCCATTTTAAAGTCATCTTCATCCATCATTTGTGTAGTTTGCTTAATGTTACCACCCAATAGCTGAAGCTCTCTGGGCAGTTTGCAAGCAATCACACTAGCTTTGGGCGGTGACGTGACCTTGTATATTACTTACTCTTTGGCTGCCTGGTGAGATTCTCCCGGCACAAATCAAAGAGTGATTTTATGCCATGCCTGCCTTGCAGGCTGAGATGGTATTGTCACAGTGTATTAGGTAGCAATCTTGTGGCCTCAAGATGTGGCCCAAGCATCTCCGAGGTCTGAGCACGCGCACCAACTGAGGAAGCGAGATCAGAGGCCTGAGCCACCTCCCGTGAATAGGTCAGAAAATCATCTTCGGAGAGGGGGATAAAGGGGCGTTGGGAGACTGGAACGGCCAGGATACGGTTATGCCAAATCTCTGAAGTGCCATCACTAGTGAAATGCACAAGATGGCTGGGCAGGGAAGCAACTCCAGCCCTACCTGAGAAGACTGGACACCTCCAAGTTCAGGGGCACCTGATCAAGGGTGTGACCAAACAGATCCCCCCGACCGAATTTTCTCTACTGGACTGGTATTTGCTCCGATCTACCTGAACTGCTTTGGGTTCACATCTGAGAGAGCAATGTGGGATGTGAAGCTTCTAAAGTCACTTCTAAGTATAGGATGCTTATAAAGCTGCCTGTGGAGTAGAGAATGAAAAAGGAGATGTCGCGCCAAAAGGGGGGACTCTCTATTTCCCACGGTTTCCGAAAGCAAGTTTTCCTCCCCATAGAAGTGGAACTGTTGACAGCCATTGACTGTGTCCTGTTTAAAACAACGTCACAATCTGCATCTAGCGAAACCGAAGTAACTCGGTAACGAAAGTTCATTTGGAAACTTATCCAAAGGGAAGATTCTGGAAAAGCTGCATATAAGAAGGAAATTACACAAGTCGCAGCTTCACAAAGACGTTGTTGGAACAAATGGGAAACGGCCGTGTTCGCTCTGAATGGAGGTGGGGCATTTATCATGCTGAAGGGAGCAAGTTTCGCGCTCTGAAACAAGACAGTCGCCTCTAAGCCAGCAGTAAATCTTCGACTTACCACACACTTCTTGGTTGAACATTTTAGCGGGACTGAAAAGGAACCGATCTGAGATAAAAACGTGATTTCTCCCTCAAGGTCTTCATTTATCTGGTAGGAAACAGGAGACGTTCAAAGTTCCATTACATGCGGCAGCAAATTAAGCATTGAGCCCATTTAAGGAGTTGCTAGGCCATACGCAAAATTTGTGCGGCAGATCGTTTGCCGTTGACAGCATCTGCTGGCTGCAGAGTGCTTCTGAGAGGCAGCTGCACAGCTGCGGAGCTGCACAGTTTGCTTGGGTTTTCATTTCCATGCTGCCAATTACTTCCCACTGCGCTTTGCTGGGATCTGACTGCAAACCATCTTGGGAAGGCAAGAGAGGAGGTCTTCTAAGCACAAAACACGGGGAGCCGATCCATAAAAGACACGATTTGCGCTGCGGCCGTTCGCCTCGCACTGCGGTCCCAGCCAGGCCCCTTGCGCCAGGCATGACAGTTCGGAAAAAACACGTTCTCAGTTACGCAGGGTGAGGATTTTCTGTCGATGAAGCCTCGGCGCAAGACTCCTCCGCCTTCTCCGGGCCACACAGGGCTTTGTGGCAGCCCCGATTGTCCCTGCTGCCTTCCAGGGAACCTTTTCCAGCTGTCCCACAGTGGGTCCTTGTGCAATTCTTGCCTACTTTAGCAACAAAAGCAGCCATGCCTAGATGCTCCAGACCGCAAAGGAAGGGCCAGCCAGCCACATGATACATGCCCTCCTGGATTATACCACAAGTTCCCTCTGTTTGCAAGCTACTTTGGTGCTGGAAGAAGAAACTTGAGCCTTACAGCCTGGATAACGGGCTTGTGGTAACCCTCAGCAAAGGACAGCAGGCCCACGGCGACCCTACCCTCTCCTCCCCCAGTCCCACTGGGTGCTGGCTGCCACTTGGGCTGGGGCTGAAATTCAGTGCCCGGTGTCTCCAGGTGAAAGTCAGGTAGCAGGTGAAATTAAGGATTCCTGCCAGAAGGTTTTGGAGAACCTGCAGCCGGTCAGAATAGACTACAATGAAGTAGACTGAGAAACACTCAGAAGTGCAATGCTTTGCTCCTGTCTCCTCATTTGAACATGGAAGCATTTTAAGACATCCACTCCATGCCTAGCAGAGTTATAAAAAGGATGGCATTTCACAGTTTAAACCCCGTATCAACCCAGGGCAGCTCCTCATTTAATCCTTTTGCTATCATGAAATTTGCAAGTACCATTTAATCAGAATGATTGCGTATTACTCCTACCATCGGTTTAAAGGTCACCCCGACTTCACAAGACATTCCAGCAGACATCGGACCGGGAGGATCAAAGCTACAGTGGTAAATAAAGACAGAATTAGATCAGCATTTCAAAGCTTATTCACACAGCTCTCATAACGACAGAAGGCAAAGAATATGACTTAATCATTTTAACCATCAGTATCTCGTTAAGGAGTTCAATCTATTTTGTATTACTGAAACTTCTGCAAAAAGGCTTTTTCAGATCCTGAAAATAGCACTTTTGCACGCTGAGGGGTGCTCCACAGCTCGTGCTCACCCACTTTCTTGATTTTTACCAGCAGGCATCCAAGAGCAGAAGCTCCAAAGCCAATCCTCGTTTTATCTAGATCTTAGAACTTATGGGATGTGTTCAATATATAAATCAGCAAAAGCATCTTTAAAAAAATCTGTTGCTTGATGTTGGGCTCATCAAATCTTGCGAAGTAATTCTTCACACGCTGCACAGTTAAACGATGGCGTTCGCTGCCTCGGGAAGTAGCGGTAGCCAGTGGCCATCAGTGTGGGTGGGTTGTAAAAGGGACTGCAGAAATTCATGCTGGGGAGGGCTTTGCATGGCAACCTGTCTTGCGAGCTGCGAGCGGCCTCAGCTACCAGAGGAAATATGCCTGCACGCACCAGTTGCTGGGGAGCTTGGGCAGGGAGGGACTCGCGTGCCCATCCTGACTGAGGGATCCTGGGGCAGCTAGCTTGCTACCGTGAAAACCAAGAGCTGCACTGGACAGACCTTGGTCTGATCCAGCATGGCCTTTCGTCTCTTCCTTCTGAAGACACCTCTACCCTCCCCTGTTGGGTTCTTTGAAGCCACAGCTTGGTGGCTCCATCTCTGGAATGGCCTCAACGCCCGTTTCTTGTCCAGGGAGATTTTCCGAGGTAGCCTGTGGAGCAGCTGCAGATACTGGTCTATGCTTTGAAGGACCTGTCCATGGTCCTGAACGTCTGTCCTCAAGCTATGGTAGGCACATGGATCGCTCCTCTAGAACGGAATCTGCCGCGGACAGACAGCCCCACTCAAAGTGGAGGGAGCGGCTACATTTTCCTGCCTCTGGAACAAAACCCTGCCCTTTCATAAAGGGCTTCCCGTGGACAGCACCAAAAACAGAAGTGTCACATAGTGGCTGAGAAATGAAGCAGGATGGGGTTTCACCCTGGTATCTCCTGGTGGATCCGGGGAAACATCTTGCCATGACGCCCTGCGGAGCCACTGCTGAACCGCGTGTGGTCAATATGGAGCCAGCCAGATTCGGTATGGCTTCCTATGAAGGGCTTCTTCCAAGCAGAGCAGTGCCTGCCTTGCCCATGGACGGCCCTGGGTTTCATCCCAGAATTGCCCATTAAAGGGATCAGAGCATTTTAACGGGATGTGATGGGAAACGTCCTTCTCTGCCCAAAATTTTATACTGCATTGTTGTATTTTAATTTAATATTTATATTTTTAATTTATATTATAATTATTTTAACTTAATGATGTGAGCCGCCCCGAGGCTTCGGCGAATGGGGCGGCATAAAAATGTTTTAATAAATAAATAAATAAATAAATAAAATTTTGAAGAGCTAAGCTAGAATAGATGGTACTGGACCACCTCAGACAACCATCCAGTCCAACAAGCCTTCCAACCTGGAGTGTCAGCCTTACATAAGGGATTAGGGTCACACTGCTCTTGAAAGACCTGATATTTGCAGACTGGTTTGACTCCTCTGGCGTTCTGTGTAACTTTTAAGGATTTCTTACTGAATCCTGTGGCTCCGAATCCGCGTTTTAAGGATTGACGCCAGTGTGGGAGTGCTTTGCACCCTTGGAATAAGAAGCAGAGTCATGACACACAACGGCAGGGACCATCTAAGCATGCCACATGTCTCAGCTCTTCCTTGCGGGTGGGGAGAGCAATCTAGCCTTGCAGGGCAACCCCCAGCTGAGAATCTTAAAGGATGGCATGCAGCTAAGATCATGCCAAGTTGCCACTTGATTTGCAGCACAATTTCTGAGAACCTAGCTAAAGCCAGCCAGCGTAATAAGCTGCTAATTTACAGCTTTCAACTTGAGATGAGAGCATTACGGAGCCCGTGTCCAATCCAGACAGATCTGATCTGGGCACGAGCCCCATCTCTAGCAGTAATCTGCTAGGGCATGTAATCTAGTCGAGAAAAGAACGCAGACTTGAAAGCGCCAGCCAGGAGCTCGGATAACGTGCACTGAAAGAGAGTTCTGTTGCTGTATCCTGTGAGTTCACTGATCAAGAGCACGTTTTTGGTATTTTGGTTAAGATACCAACGTAAACACCTAAGTCTTCTGAGTCAGTCCCGCATTAGAAAGTCGCAGGCATTAGGAAGACGCTGCCCGTTGCAAGCTTCCAGGCTTTTCATCTACAATGGAACCAATGATCTGGGTGTTCTTGGCTCAGGATGTGCTATTTGGAGACAACAATCTTAGTTTGGGGTTGCTTGCGGGCCCTTATGCAATCGCCGCCTTCCGCATTCACGGAATTTTATAGTGGGTGGGCAAAGGGAGGGTCACACTGCTCCATTTATAACCCTCTCATGTTTTCCCACCGCTTCGTTTTTCTTGCAGAAAAAGGCCTGTGAGGGAGGAATCGATGTGGCAAGCGCAGCGTGGGCAGGTTTGCACGTCACACGAACCCACACTACCAAGAAGCAACTGTGGGTTAGGTTTGTTGCTCAGAGGAGCACCCACAGCACAGCCAACAGATGAATGGACTCGCCGTGGACCATCCCCTGCCTTCCTCCCCCCTTCCAACAAGGCTATAGAGTTATAGGGGTCAAGTTTTGAAGGGTGGCGATCATCCTTGCACCTCCCCCGTTGTTGTGATGCGACATCAAATGGTCTCTGACTTCTGGCGAACCTATAAAGCCCCCCGCCCCAAGGTGTCCTATCCATGGCAGCCCTGATCAGCTCTAGTCAACAAGGGTTGCCTCCATCAAGGAAGCCACTTCTACCTCAAACTTGGAATGACCTTCTCCCTAAGAGAGGGCAGAAGAGCCTACAGGATCCTTTAAACTATTGGAGTGTCTTTGGTGGGGGTCTAACTTGGATGAGGAGGAGGAGGAACTTTCTCCTCTGATCCTAACTATTCAAGAAGGGAAACGTCAAAGCTGTGAGGACAACAGAACCCCTAACAGCATCAAGGATCAGGGGCGGCAGATGCAATTGAGAATGTTCCCTGCTTGCTTCCCCTCAGCCTGACTGTCATGCAATATACTAAGCGTTTGCAGCTGCACTCTGGACCATGCCTGTAAGGGTTCTGATACCCCCCCACCCTTCTTTCTACCCACCCGCCTTCAGGCCTCAGTTTTGAGCCTTCACCCCGTGTTCTTCTGGGTCCATTTCAAGGTGAGCTCAAGGTGCTACCAAGGACTTTCAGTGCTCTAAGAAGGCCCACCACCACCACATCCATCACCTGCAGCTTTCACAGGGACTGGTATCCTGACTCGGGCTGCACAAATTCCCTCGCCCTGGATGGCTGCCCATGTCTTCTTCTGGCAGTAAAGGAAGACCTTCTAGCTAAACCAGCCTTTGGAAGAACGGGGACGAAGTAAGTGAAGCTCATGTTTTGCAATCAGTGTTGGCAACCGGTTGGAGCAGGCTACGCCCCCAGACAAGTAAATGAGTCGGTTCTTCGCATCACCCCACAGAACCGGCCGTTTGGAAGTGGCCAGAGGAGCAGTCATCAGCCACCATCAGAAGAGGCTACAACTGGCCCAAGGGATGCAGGGCTTTGGTGTCCCCAGCAGCGCAGCAGCGGCTGGACCTCATCAGTGGCATAGTATGAAGCCAGGCAGACACCTCAGCTGGCTCCTGTCTCCCCAGGGCCCAAGTCCCAGTGACCACCAGGGCCTACTTACTGAACAGTGAAAAAATCCTTCAGGTGCTCGCTGACTCCGACCAGTTTGCAGTAGTTAATGCTGTAGAAGGCATTGATCAAGACCATCTTCTTTTTGTATGTCTTTCCAACATCAAAGTCCTACACCGGATCAGAGCACATGTCGTCACACCGGCAGAGCTTTGGAGGCAGGAGCACAACCCTCGGGTGACTGGCTGAGCCACCGTCACATCGCAGTGGGCCTGGAGCGATCGCTACAGTCGCCTTGCTCCAAGTGGTACGTCTGAACGGAGTGCCGGACATAGCAAAAAGTACACCCACTCCAACATCGTTCTTCTAGCGGGTGAACAGTGGGGCTGCAGTGTTTAGTGGAGTGACAGCACGACCCTGTGTGTGTTTTCAGTCAGAAAAACACACCAGTGTGGTCAATGACACCTACCCTCGAGGAAGGGCGGGACTGTGATCCGCGCTATGCATGTTTGGATGCAAGTAAAGGCCTACAACTCCCAGCCTGCACGGGGAATGCTGCAAATTGTAGGCCTTCTGTGTTTCCGTACACATAAGATTGTATCTTTAAGAACTTACTTTTGAAAGGCCAAGAAGATGCTTCTTGTTACTCACACCCACTCTGATTAATAAAATTAGTTCCTTAAGTATCTTTGCATCAACATACTGTGTGCCATTGAAAAGTTTGACCATTTAAAAGGATGTTTTAAAAACACGGTTTGCTCCACGCACAACTGCATACGTAGTAGAGAATACACACATTTCAAATCTATCCATTAAGATTTCTTAATTAATTTCTTTCCATTAAGACATATTAAAGTTGTACTAGGGATAGGATGTATACAAGCAGGAGATGGTATTCTGTGTCTTGTGTTCACTGCAAGAAAGGCAGGATAGAAATGTAAACATTGGCACTATGTGGGGCTTCCTCTTTGGACTTTGCCCCTATTTTAACAGCATGAATTAAATAACCAGAAGTAGCAACATTTTATTAATTTATCTTTTGATTTATATCCTGCCTTTTTCCTACAGAGGGCTCAAGGCAGCTTACATCCTCCTCCTCCTCCATCTTATCCCCACAACAACAACCCTGTGAGGTAGGTCAGGCTGAGAGTCTGTGGCTGGCTCAAAGTCACCCCGGTGGCTCCATGGCTGAGCGGGGACTCGAACCCGGATCCCCTGAGTCCCAGTCCCACGCTCTTAACCACGACACCACACTGGCTCTCTAGAGCTTGAAGTCTTATTTAAGGTGCAGGTTCATTTTCTGTATTGAGACTTACTTGTTTGGGACTGTATTACCTGTTGGACTACCTCCTACCACCTAAAATTTAACCCAAAAGCCATTTGCAGCATTCAAGAGGACTTCATTTGAGTGGCAGCACTGAGAGAAGCTCAGCTAGTGGCAAGAAGGTGAGGGGCCTTCGGAGCGGTGGCCCCCCGTTTCCATTTCAAATTGGCACTAACCTTGAAATGAACGAGGCTTGGCTTGCTGTAAAAAGGACACCCCTTAAATTCACGACCACACACTCTGTGCTTGCGAATGACCCCGCTGTGCAGCTTCTCCAGGTTCTGAGCAAAAATCTCTTTTTCCAGTTTGGTTGCACCGACAGGTTTGGAGTCCTTCCTGTCGTCTGACACCTGAAGTGGTGGTGAAACAATATTTCAGAAAGGCGGAGCATCTATTTTACCCCTTGGATAATCATCTTTTAGGGACTTTTGTTCAGATTGCAGGGAGGCAACTCAGATTGAAATGCCAGAACATGCAGGTCTTAGAGGGAAAGGGGTGCTTTTTAATTTGCCTCTGCCCCTCCCTCCAAGATTTGGTAAACACAGCAAAGCTTTTAGAGCATGCAAGCAAAAGAAACTCCTGCAGAGCACAATTTTTAAAACCCCCGTGGCTATTTGGATGGGATGCATTAACTTCACTTGCTTGAAAAGAGCCCAGAAGTACTAGCTCAGCTGATCAGGTGCTATGGAATGTTCACAAACATTCCCACTACTCATACTTAAAGTACCTGCAAGCTCCGGGGGCTTAGGGGAAGGCAAGCAAGTACAGATGAATGCAGGCAATGCCATGAAAGTGCTAATTAACTGTTTTATCTGTCTGAATACCACATGCATGTATATATAGTGCCTGAGTGCAAATGCATTTATTTGACAGATATATCTCGCTTCTCCACCACTTGGGCCTTAAATAGAGCATATGGGGGGGGGGGTGTTGGATCAAGCTGCGTATAGGACCAGCATGGATGGGCTACACTTCCACACATTCAACTTCCACCCCTTAATAAAGAAACAGACCTCAGGATACCAGCAGAGAATCATGTCCGCCTGGAAAGGAGACTAACCACAACACGAACCGGAAGTGCTGGATTTAACCTATTAAACTTGACGTTTTCTTGGGACCTCTCCCACCCAAAATCTACCTGGATACCACACTGAACCTCTGGGACCTTCCTCCAAGTGCCAACTTGTGGGGGGGGGCTTCTCAGTGACCCCCCCCATCTATGGAATAAGCTTTCCACTGCAGCCTGCCCGGCACTGAATCTGTCTTTTCAGTGCCACTAAAAGATGGCCACCTTCTGAGACTTTTAAAGACTTGAGGGGAATCACCAAGTGCTTTGCAGGGTCATGCCTTTGCGATATTCGTCTGTTTTTATTATTAGTCATTTTAAATATAATTTTTTTCTGAGTTTCTGATATTCTATTGCATTTTTCTCATCTGCTTTTAGGGACTGTGTAAGCCACCAAGGGAAATTTGGCTGTGGGGCAGTGTAGGAATGAAATGAGTAAGTAAGGAGCCACTTCTTTTGGATGACCCTGCCTGACTCCTGGGGTCAGGGGAGCAGCCAGCTCTGTTCTACATTCAGGGTACGGTTGGCTAAATGCAGAAAAATCTGAGTCGGTCTTCTGCCATAAGCTAAGGACCTTGGTGTTTCATCTAACATTTTGTCTCCAAATGATGAAAGGTTAACCTCGGATATCCTGCACTCTTGATCCCAGATGCCTGTAAACTCTGGCTCGGCTAGCGTCTCACTTCCATCTTCCTCCTCGTCTTCATCTTTAATTTCTGGCATTGTCCACTGTGATCCTTCCAGAAAGTAGCATTTGTCCTCAAGCAAGTCACAAGGTGAAGGGGACCGCCACGTTTTCTGCAGTGGAACAAAACAATGGTGACGGACTACCCTAACTTCCACCATTTTGGAAGCGTGGTTTGGCTTTGACTATAAAGGAAGCCCAAGAGTCACTGACAAAGCCAACTAGCCGAGAGACCCTTGACAACGTCCCAAGGAAACGCTCCACGCATTGCCAAGAGCAGCGGGAAGCGGGAACGGCGATGTGGAGACAGAGCGGTGAGCATTGCCTGGTGATGCTGAACTCAGAAAGCGTCAGAGCAGCCCCAGGGGATGACGCCGGGACGGCATTTCGTTCCCAGCATCCCGGCCCTCAGCGTGGCTGGCATGGGGCTTTCACAGCAAACGGCTCCTTTGGCGAACAAGGGCAGTGCTGGGGCAGCGACTTCCAAGGGAGAGAGCAGAGGACGGAAAGCAGCAGCAGCTCTCCGTGGGCCCCGCACTCCCAATCCAGTGCAGATGCTACGTCTGATAGGAGAACCAGCCACCTGGGACAGGTGATCGCTTTCTATCTAGTATGGGCCATTGGCACACGCTGTGGCAGTGAACTCCTAACCTGGAGACCCTTAGACAAGGAAACTTGCAGGTCTGGCTCCGTTTCCTACTTCCTGTCTCACCAGGGCTACACGTCGCAGGAGGGACTGGTGATATTTTAAGTCAGCACAGTGACACTGCCAGTTCCCCGGTTCTTAAAGACTAGGCAGCATCCTGTGCTTGACTCACCTGCGTAACGGTTGCCGCTGAATCTCCACACGCCTCCTGTATGTACCGCCATGTTTTCATGCGCCACCTTGAGGCATCAGAAAGCTTTCGCCTGCCCTTTGGCATCCGCGGGCGCGACTCCCGCCTCGCTTTTTCCAGCTGAGCATTTTCTTTCAAAATCCGAGAGACAATCTCGATTTTCCTTGCTTTCTGTTGTTCCATAAATTCCCTGCATTTCAAGCGATGACATACAAGCTATGAGAGGCAGTGGCACTAAGGAGTGAGCAAACTCCCGATTTTGTAATTTTTACAAGAACACGGAACAGAAGAAGGGAATGTATAGGTTGTTCCACATTGTTTGCATGGCTCCTCTCAATACTTTTGTGGTGTCTGCCACCTCAGCAACATCCAAGAATGCTTGTAAGGTCCTTGAGAGGGGGACTGCTAAGGAAAGGAATTTGCACAAGCCACATAAAATTGCCCAGATCTTCAGGATCTAGCAAGGACTCTGAGGAGTGGTCCTACAGCCACCTCCTTCAGGTGGCCTGGGACCATAGCTTCTCATAAGGAGACTATGACCAGGTTGAATCCTGGTGACACCTGTCTCTCTCTGTACTCCCCAGGTCAGCTACACCTTTGGCAGGAGTTTTGTCAGCTGGAATCCTACCTCCTCCTGCGAGAATCATCTGGAACCATCTGTCCCCCAGGTGATGGATCTGTGTGTCTTGGTGGGTGTGCTCTCCACAAGGAAGAAAAGCCAGAGGTTGTCCAAAACCCATCAACTGAACTGTGGCAAGCTTACCTGGCTCCAGGTCCTTCTCCCACTTGCGCCAACAAGAAAACTTAGTCCAAAGGAAGTCAGCCATGTGCTTCAGAAGGACAACATGCCAGGACAGTGCCAGGACTGTCGCGGAGGCCCCGAGATCTTGCACAGCCTTGGCACGAGTATAGAAATCCTGCAGAACCAATGCCTGGCAATTCTCCACAGACCACCTCTATCCACTTGGACATGTGACTAATCTACACTGCTCGCCCTCTCTGAGATACAGGTACTCAACCAGACAAGTAACCCCCCCCCCCCCGCAAAATCTCCCCCTTGTGTCTAGGAATTGAATGCCGCCATTTTCCTAGCTTAATATAAAACAAGTGACCATCGTGTATCTTCAACGCAAGAGGCATCAGCCTTTTTTCCCCCAGTCGAAAAGCACAGAGAAGGAGATACTTGATTAGAAAGGGCAACTCACTTCTTCTGTCTCTCAAACTCCGCCTGTCGTTTCTGCAGAAAAATCGCTCGGGTGGCGTTGCATCCTTTGGCCTGGAGGGCCTCCTCCATTTTCCTGTCTTGTTCTTGGGAAAGGAGAGCACTGGCTTTGTCGCAGGCCTGCAGGGTTTGCAGATTCTCCTATGGGGCAGTAAGATTTCGGCAGGTTCAGCAGTGCCTGGTTCACACGCAAGGGCTGAGTATGTTGGTGACCACGGGCTGCGACTGACATTGTCTAAACTCAGCTGAGATAGACCTTGGTCAACAAGATGGTTTTGCGGTGCTTATTTACACATGCTGAATTTGCGGTTAAGAATAGACACAGTTCATGGTCCAGCTTGGAGATGGAGGTGTGTGAGTTGGCTTGACTCATGCGTGAAGTGCTGCCAGCACCAGGCTAACAAACCAGAATCGAGGGGACCTAATTCTGAACATTTTCTCCCCACACCCCTACTTGTACCTGTGTTGGGGCCAACCTGGCTCCTTTGCTGCTCGCAAGTGCCTACTAAACAAGCCAAGAAGGGCAAAGCTCTTCAATTTATCCCGATTCCACTCTCTCTCCCACCTTCTCTTTGGAATAGCTTCCATTCTGCAGACAAGTCCTGCTCTTTCCATGCCGATTTACAGAAATGGTATCTGGGATCTTCAGGTTGGGAGACACCAGGAGAGCAACAGCAGCTCAGGTGACAGGGATGCACACAAAAGGTGCCACGGGAGGAGGAAACGTGCCCTGCGATGTCCTTCCAATACAGGTATAAATCTACACCAGAGATGCTGCTGGTGAGAGATTCTAACAACTTCATTTCATTCTATAACAACTGTTGTTAAGTGAATGGATACCAGAAACAGGTGGAAATGTCCTTGGCTGGAGATCCACTCACAGAGTGGATTTTCTGTCACCTCTGCCTAAGCCAACGAGAAGCCCCAACATAATAGGATGCTAGAACGATAAAGATAAGAAAGGTCGTATAATCTAGCTACCTGCAATGAAGCCCCTTCCTTTGCAAGCATTTCTGCAGAAGCTGGCTTGCCAACCATATATGCCCAGCCGCCCCTTGAGATCGGCGGGGGAGGCCCTTCTCCAGGAACCCTCCGTGAAAGAAATTAGGAGGGTGGGTACTCGGAGGAGGGCTTTCTCTGCGGTGGCGCCCAATCTATGGAATGCACTCCCCAGAGAGGTCTGCCTGGCGCCGTCGTGATTTGTTTTTCAGCGCCAGGCGAAGACCTTTTTATTTAAGCAGCATTTTAACTGTTAACATTATTGGTTTTATCTGACCTGGGTGGATTATTTTATACTGTATTGTTGTATTTTTAATTTAATATTTATATTTTTAATTTATATTATAATTATTTTAACTTAGTGATGTGAGCCGCCCCGAGGCTTCGGCGAATGGGGCAGCATAAAAATGTTTTAATAAATAAATAAATAAATAAATAAACCCAATCTGCCGGGTCGGCACATGCTCAGGATCTGCCCAGAATGGCAACAGCTTGCCATCCTTCACTTCTTTACGCTTCTGAAATTGCTGGGCCAAGAGCATCAAAATGAGGCAAATACCCGTTTAGCAGTGATGTTGTTCTTCAGCGACAACACGGTGTCCATTCTCCTTTGCATGTATTCCTGGAGTTTCAGCTCCTCACTGGCTTCCTTCTCACGGACTCTGTCAGAAAACCACAGCCAGTCAAGTTTGCACACCCGTCAACATTGGAAGATGCTCTCTGCTATGCCACACATAAGACACCTAGACCAGATCGAGACTTGGCATTCTCCCTTTACTTGCTCTTTCCATCCAGCTTGGAAAGACAGGCTAAGCCTCTAGGGCAGTGATGGCGAACCTTTTAGAGACCGCGTATCTGACCTGCAACCCAAAACCCACTTATTGATCGCAAAGGGCCAACACTGCAGTAAAACCTGAAAACAGCCAGTCCAAGCTATATATACATCTCCTTGGCAGCACACTGACGGGCCATGCAAAAGCTTGGACAAGTTGCGGCTCGTGACATCATCGCCTGGCGCCACTACTCCTGTCCGAGCATGCGCATGGCCCCTATGTGCACTGTTATCTGACGCTTGGCTGCTGGGGCGGCTTGGCTCGTGTGCCGCCAGAGAGGGCTCTGTGTGCCCGCTGCAGCACACACACCAAAGGTCCGCCACCTCTGCTCTAGGAGGTGGCTGTTGCCAGAGGCAAGAACGGAGCTTCCCATCCAGTGCAGGTACAGTTCTTAAGAAGTACCAATGACAAACCTTCTTAAACTATTCTTCAGAAACTGGACTGCCTTCCGGTGGTTCTGGTGAGCATCTTCCAAGGCTTGGGGAAGACTGTCTTCATACGCCTTGCTGCCTTGCTTTATTTTTCTGCAGAGAAGCCAAATAGATTTGTTACTGGAGTGAAGCAGCATCGGGCATCTGTCAAGGGCTGCCCCCTAGTTGGGGGGGGGGGGTTGCTAGAGCCCCCAGCACTGCCACTTTCTCCTTCCAGCTGCCGCCTGCTCACCTATCCCTCTCTCCAAGGGCATGAGCGACCAAAACCCATTGCCCCGCTACTCTCCAAGAGACGCTGCTGACTGGGCCCTGAGGGAGAGGCGAGTAATTAAGAAACAGAGGTGAGGAGGAGGAAGCAAGCCAACCGAGAACATTTTGAGAACACCTCCCCTCCCCAAACAGGACCAGGGCTAACAGGGCTGTTTGAGGATTCACATGTTGCTGTATTGCTCCTGGATTTTTAGCTCTCTCTGCCTAGCTTCCTCCTTTTACCTAGACTACTGAACAGAGGTTGGCTGTTGGAGCGATTCCTCAGCAGTGAAGGCGGGGGATACAGTTCGGGATCACCAAGCATCGCTCCTTCCGAAGCCATCAGGCTCTGCTTGGGCATGGATACACAGACAGAAGACACGGACTCTTTGCACCGCTAAAACGCTGGCCAAAGGAAGGAACGGTCGGTACCCAAGTTGTAAAACACCAGCCCGGTCCTGGGAATTGGGTGCTCTTGGAGAACCGATCCAATGCCAGTTCATGCACCAGCCCCAGTAGGGAGCACTGGCTTCCCATCATCGCATCCCTGCCCCACCTGCCAAATCTCAAACTCCTCGCTGGGTTTGATTAGGAGAACTTCTAAAATTTATTCTGGAATTAGAACACCTGCAGCTTGCAGCGAAATTACAACTTGCCTTCTCTTTCTGGCTCTCTGCTGCTTTATCCAGCAAAAGTTTCATGCTGAAACACCGCCAAAAAAGCAGTGCCATGTCTGATGATGTTCACGTGTGCTTCTGTACTATCGGTCCAATAGTATGCGCAACATATTTTTAATGAAAGCATGTGCTCATAATCTATTCTGTTTTGGTGGTGATTCATCACAGTGAATGTGCTTGGAACTAAAGTGGATAGATACAGAAGAGTTTCTTTTTAATGGACCAACTATTACTGTTTCTACTATTTCTAGAGCTATAAGTAATATATGCTGTAGAAATATGTAGAGACCAAGATACAGAAAGGGAGGATTCCTAAACCAAGGTGCTTTCATTCCGCAAACAAAGCAAGACATTTAGAACTCAGACATCCAGGAGGAAGATTTGGCAGGGGAGAAATTCGGAAGCATGCTTAATAAGCATGTCAAC
Source organism: Varanus komodoensis (assembly GCF_004798865.1). Taxonomy (NCBI): domain Eukaryota; kingdom Metazoa; phylum Chordata; class Lepidosauria; order Squamata; family Varanidae; genus Varanus; species Varanus komodoensis. Next base: position 4,948,996 of record NW_025336059.1, read on the forward strand.
ATGCAACTCACTGCTCTGTGGTCAGCCACCTCCGACTCAGAAGGCGCTTCCTGTCCTCCTGCTTCTGGAGTCGCTCTTCCGCTTGCTCCTGGCGTCGCTGGTCCAGCTCTTCCTCATCGCGCCTGATCTGTTTGCGGAGCTCCGAAAAATTGCCTTGCTCGATTTCAATCTTCCATATCTCCAGCCTTGTAAGTGTTTACGGGAGGGGTGTCACTCGCGAAGACCATCACCCAACGTGTTTTCACACAGTTCACCCACCCAGGACTGCTTGCCCTGCTCATGAAACGAACTTGCAAGTCACAGATAACGATGTGGCCGCATGCAAGCAGAACCAGGCACGACAGCATCTTTGATGCCGTGAAAGGAAAGTGCATTTACACAAAGCAAGCATTTTGTTTGACTAATACACGCAGAAAGCCCTCGGCAGCTCATGCGCTGGGATGCAACGGCTGAGTTGCACGAAGGTGGCTGGGGTTTGACCGCTGCCACGAACTTTGGAGGCTATATCGCCAGAGCTGGTGCACCGGGATGAGTTGCCCAGCTGAGAACATGGCCTTCAGAATGAACCTTCCCTGTTGAGACCTGCAGAAGACGTTCTACGGAGAAGCCCAATGGAGGCTTGTGGTACCGCAGTCATGGATCTAGTTCTAGGGAGAACTGTCTGGATACCGCCGTGCTCGTCCCTGGACATCTAGGGCAGAGTTTCCTATTGCGTGATGCTCAGCTTGCTATGCTATGGCTCAGACTACAAGCTCCTTGGAGCAAGAAGTATTATTATTATTATTATTATTACATTTTTATACTGCCCATAGCCAAAGCTCTCTAGGCAGTTGACAGCAATAATCATAGAATCATAGACTCAAGTCACCCATCCCATTTCTGCCCAGGCCTGACCCTGCTTAGCTTCCAAGATTAGGCAGGATCAGACACTTCAGGCTACATGGAAGCTGCATGTGTCTTTCGGGAAAGTTAGCCACTCTCTAAACGCATACAAAGGTAAAAGCACCATTTAATACTGACAACACAGAATGCAAAACTGGCCACTGTCTGATGTTCTAGCCTATCCTGCTCTTATTTATCTATTGCACTTATATCTGGTCTTTCCTCCACAGGACTCAAACCAAGCATGGTCCTCTCCTGCACAGCAGCCTGTGAGGTAGGCTTTCTGGCTGGGTGGAACCTTGCATCCGGGTCTCCCTGGTCCTAGTCCAACACTCTAAACATCACTTGATTGCAGGAAGGCTCTTAAAATTGTTTCCCTGGTGGCTTGCTTTCTTCCTTTCCACGCTGATATAGGCATATCGATTTTGCAGCACAGCCCATCTAAAGACACAAGTCAGAAGCACTGGCGTGTTTTGGAGAATTCCAAGGTTTGTGGAAGTAGGTAAAAAACCTAGAAGAGCTGGGAGGAGACACCCAAAACAATGCAACCGGGACTGACCACCTTAGCATCGCTGGCCTCTTGGCTTGCTGGCTGCTTTGAGGAATATGCACAGGACACATGGAAAGCCTAAAATTAATAAAGGCCACAATCCTATGCATACTTCATTGGGAATAACTACCACTGGATTAACTTCTGAGATGTGCATAGCAATGTGCAGCCAATCGTTAGACTAAAACAGAGCTTATTTGAGATTCAGATTTCTTTAAATGAGGCAGCCACTCCATCAGTACAGGCTAATGTCCCATTATTTCTGGCAGATAGCTTGTTTGCAGCGGACGGTTTGTGCCAAAGGCCGCCCAGAACTAGCCACTAGCCAGGTGGGCAGGCAGAAGGACTGTCTGCCATTGCGATGCAAGTGGGAACGCCAACCCTTAAAAGCAGGGCTTCCCCCAGAGAATCCACGAGGCCTCCAAGGGCTGGACAAAGGATCCACGGGGGCTTCTGAGCAAACAGGAGCCATGAAAAATACGGACGAGACCTGCAGCATCACGTGTGCCCTCTGGCGTAACCACCTCAATTCTATTCCTGGCTCCAAAGGAGCTAGGGCCATCCAAGGCTATCCCTGACAGCTTTTTAGAATTATAATTTTAAAAATATTTCCTGCTAATCGCTCTACTAAGCAGTGTCAAAGAAGTGTTCTTTCTTGAGGGGGGAAAAAGAAGCTTTTAATGTAATTCTTCTGCAGAAGGAATGATTTCGGCTTAATCGCTGCTTGACCACTTCCATAAGTAGTTCTTTCTGGGCTGGCTTTGATGTAGTTGCCACAGTACTGTGACCTCAAGGCAACTTTTAAAAGGTTGGGCTTCTCGCACCCCTCCCAAATCTCCCCCCCCCCCCCGCCATGCCAGAGAGCTTGTTTCCTCTTTCTTACATATTTTATCCTTTTACATGCATTATCTTTTCTTGTTCACTGTTCCAAAATCACCTTTCTGGCATAGACAGCAACACATTAATCCTGTAAGCAAGTCCATAAAATCAGGCTGAAGTGTGGAACACACACCCTTTCTGCAAGCTAAGAGAGTTTGCAGCTTTGCTTTCACCTGGCAGCTTACCTTTTGACAGCTGTCGGGTGAAAACAAAGGGAAGAACAAGCCTATTTTCCCTATTCGGAGAGCCAGTGACAGAGGCCTGGACTGGCAACCTGAGAAATCCAGAAATCTCGGAGGAGAATTACCTCAGAGAGGCAAGCATGCACCCGCAGGCATTGCTGGTTATCTCCTCCCTGCCTAAGCCACTGTGAGTATTTTGACTGCTTCATTCTTCGTACTAACAAAAAGGTCTGAAAAATAGGGAGGGGGTCAGCATGGACCAATGCACACATTGCGGGAGCCCTCTGAATTCTCTCCCCTCGTGACCAACGCAGCCCCCTTCTGCAATCTTCTAGAACAGCAGAGTCCTAGACATTTCTACCCAGACGTGTGCTTGAGTTTAGTGGGACTTACTCCCAGGTATGTAAGCAGGCCCTGCACTGCAGCCTGAGCTGCAGCCAAAGGCAGAATCCTTCCCTGCACTGCAATTCAAGGACCAGTCCCTCTTTCGTGTCCCAGAACAGATTCCAAAACGGGGGCAGAGGGGTAAGCTTCCCCCAGGCCAGCCTCCTCTGATGGCCATGGCTAGAACCATGTGCTGTCAGAAATTGCAGGTGACTTCTCACACCGTCCCTTCCCTGCTTCTATGTCCCCGCTGGGTAATGTACATTGCCATGAACTCGCATGGAGAAAAACAGACCGATGCAATTGGAGGACCTTATCAGAGCAGGAACCAAACCCGTTCCTTGCTCCAGGTGATTGTGGGAATTAAAACCGAGGCTGACACATCCTGGCCTCGAAGAATCCGAGGTCCTACCCCAAGAATCCAAGGTGGGTCCTGGGACGCCATCCACTGCCCACAGATGCCAATCGCCTCGGGCCTGAAGTCAGGCCGGCGCGAGAGAGATGGCTTTAAAGCGACAGAGACAAGGCAAGGGAAAGGAACAGATAGTTCCCCCTTTATTTAAAATAAAAGCTCTTCTATGGAACCAGATTGTCACTTCCCCGGCGCACGGCAGCTAGCAAGAACCAACATGATATGAAGGCAGCGTATTTCCAGGCAGTGGTGGAAAAGCACAAAAGGTTGCTTTACTGCAGCTCAGCCTCTAATGGGCCAGCTATCCTTTCCCTTCCACTCAAGTGTTCCACATTTGCATACTTACTGATTACCACAGAGAGAGAGAGAGAGAGACACAGAGAGACAGAAAGAAACTTTAAAAGCAGGACACACCAGCAGGGCCAAGTTGCTAGGCTGCATTAGCAGAAAAGCGTGGCAACCTTTTCGCCATCTCTTTCACGCTCCTCAACTTACATATTTTCGTTGAGCACTGCAGCAATTCTGGACTCGAGGTCCTTTTCATTCGCCAGTTCATCACACAAGCGCCGATGCATTGCCTGTAGGCGGAACACTGCAGCGCTGTCACAATAAAGGGTGGGGGGGAGGGAGAGAAGAAAATGGGAAATAATGCTAAAACCTGGCACATAAAAAAGAAACAATTATGGCGCCTTGAGGGATGGAGGCCTCTGTTTTCAGAATTCCGCTGGTTTATATTAATGGAATGTCTTTCAATTACATTCCGAAAGTATCCCCCCTTTGCCTTTCATTCTCTTTAAAACCCTCCGCACTGGTTGAGTGACGATAATCAAAGCAAGAACCTTTTTGCAGGCAATACGGCTTAGTCTGAGTGGTTTGTGATTTTAAAAGGAGAAGAGACGTTGCAATAGGCGCCTACTTACAAATGTAGGTGGCATCACCAGGACAGAAAGCAGGGTCGCCAGAGGATGGGTTTGGTGGTCGCCCCCGCGCAGTGGGGTCAGGGCTGCCGGGGCCCTCAAGGCCGTGCCATGGGGCCAGTTCGCCGGCTGTGTGCTTGGGCTAGTCTCAGCCTGGCTGCTCCTGCTTCACACGTGCCCCCGGGAGGGAGGGAGGGAGGGGGCGGGCCGGGCCGGGCCATGAACGAGGCAGCTCCCGCAGGTGGTGCCTTCCCTCGGTCATCAGGCAACTGGGACCAGGGCAAGTGAGTGGGAAGCATTGGGCGTGTCCAGGCAGAGAAGACGCGGTGTGCAGCCAGGAGGGGCCTGCAGGGGCTTCCTACTGCCAGCCCCACCTGTGTGAAACGGAAACGGTGGAGGGATGGGCTTTCCGGGAACCAGTCCGAAAGGGTGGGCCACTCATTTCCATGGGCTGCAGCACAACGGCAGATGGGGGAGAGACGGGCCACTGCGGGAGGACCGAGAACGGAGCCCGAGGGCAGTCCTGAAGTGGAAGTAACAGCACCTGGTCCAGGGCCTGGAATTTCTAGACCCACAGACAGGGTAGTCTTGGACTGGTTGGCGCCAGGGGATGACTGGGCACCAGGCTGCAAGCCCAGCGAAGCCCTCGGTTCTGGTTCTCCCAGCTGGGTGGTGGCTGGAATGTCTTTGATGTGGAGGACTGTGAAGGCCTGCAAGCCAGCTGACTCATGAGGCATCCCCTGGGGAAGCTGGCAAGGGCTTCCTCGGCACCTCCAGACTTCTGGGCCCCAAGTCCACCTGCCTCTGCTCACTGGCCACTGGACAGATGACAAGATTGTTCTGCTTCTCTGCAGTGATCCAAGTCCCAGCTGCAGGGTCACCTGAGGAACACTGCCCAGAAGGTAGCTGTAGGTTTCAAAGGGGTCTTTTTCTACCCCAGGTAGAAAGAAAAGGCCTTTCCTGGGCTAGATGCTTCCCCCACGAGGTTTCCATTAGCACAAGGAGGGCTTTCAGGTTTCACCTAGCACAGGTGATTTAAGATTGCATTTTTTCTTCAGCCATGCATCACAATGTAATCTATAGAACAAGGCCCAGCCTATTGCCCTTCAATTTGCATTACAATTATTTTGGCTAACAAAATTTAAACCTGCATGAAAAAGCTTTCCTTCAATGGATTTCAATTTGCTTTGGTTGTAACTTGGAGTCAGTTAATCTCCTTTGTTGAAGACATTTTGGGCGGATATTCAAGTACCCCACAAAACTATACTTCGGCAAAATTTGGGACATTTTGTTACCCCAGCCCTGCTTTGGTTTATAGAACAAAAACCTGTAAAAGGCAAATGGCTGAAACTTCAGGACACTTTTTACCAGGAAGATTTTGACAATGTCCTGAAAGGACTAGAGGGTAGGTTCACTTACGCGCAAATTACATAACAGAATGCAAGCCAGGGAGAGGCAAAAGTTACCCCTAAAATTAAGACAAGGCTTCTTCTGCTCAGGGCTGATGAAGTATTTATTAATACATAGAGGAGCCAAGGTTGTGTTAGATTTCTAGTGGTTTTTAAATCATTGTAAAAACAAAACCTAGAGATGCAACCTACATCTGTGATGTGTTTTGTAAAAGAATATTCCAAACTGCAAATAAGTATCCTAAATTTAGCAACACGTTTCTAAATAGCTCTCAGAGATTACAAAGAAAGAAGCTAGCACTGACTCTGAGTGCAACATATTGAAATGGGCCCAATCACAGATGGGAGAGAGATGTAACCTGGCAGCAAGCGCAAGGAGAGAGAGGGGGGGAACCAGGCACTTGAAGAATCAATGGACCAAAATAGTCAGCCTACCGAGCTTTAGCAATGGTTTTGCTTCAAAAAATTACACTGCTGCTTTTCTGACCGCAGGTCCAGCCTACCCTTTTTGGTGAATTGAAAATATGCACAGAAATAGCCGGGGAGGTCCACAGAAGCCCGGCAAGTATGCAGCCTGATAAACACTGCCCAAGAATCCAAAGCCAAATGAAATCCATGGTTTTTCAGATGAAAAGCACCCACAGGAGTCGAGCAAACCCAACCAGCATTTCCTGTGATCTTGATGCTGTTTTATAGAACCAAAAATGGGAGGGGAGGCCAGGATCAGTTTCTAGAAACATGTGGAATTTCTTCAGAGGTTTGTACTGAGAACAAATTCACTTCGTGCCTAAACCATTGTGGTCCCCTGTAATTTTGTTCCCCCATGTGCACAGAGCCATTAAGAACACAGAGACCTTATTACCCTCCACTTTTAATTAGCCCCGTGAGTAAAACTGTTTGCAGCAACAAGCCTATTTTGCTGCTGCCTTCTTAACAGCTTGATGTAATGGGGGTACATTGGAAATCAGTTACTGTTTCTGAAGCACTCCTGCCTTTACGGATTACTATATTAATTTCCTCTTTTGCCACTTCAGAGAACCCAAAGCGGCCTCCATAATCCGCCTCTCCATTTTATCCTCACAACAGCCCCGTGAGGGAGGGTAGGCTGAGAACCAGTGGTGAGCCCAGAGTCGTGGCCAAGTGGGCACTCAGACCTGCCTTCTCAAGTCCCAGGCTAGCACTAACCACTACACCACACTGTCTCTCACTGATTTGATTTGTTGGGCAACAAGGACAGCTCCAAGAGCTGAGCTCAGCCACCTTTCTCATTTCTAACTGACCAGCTGGAATCTGACCTCAAAGCTACGTGTGGAGAGAGTCCAGCATTCCCGAAACTGTTGCACACATGGATACGTGGTACGGATGGATTTCACTGACCTGGTCCTCCATCTGCTTCCCAGCAGACCAAAAAAGGCTCATGTTTCCTGCCACACGATGAAGCCCTCTGAGAAACGCATTTGTTTTATTGCGGGTTTTAATCATGGACTCACCAAGCCTCCTTTCCAGGAAGAGAATCAAACAGTGACGGACAGACCCAGCAGCAAGGAGATGGTAACAAGATTCCCCTCGCACCAGGTCATGTGAAGAGATATTTGAAAGGCTGAGACTGCTACATACGTGTTCCCGGCCTCCTTTTCGCTCTCAATTTCTTCCTCCACGCGCCTCTGCTGTGCTGTTAGCAAATCCATCCGGAAATGACAGCCATTCAATTCCTCCCTGAAAATAAGCAGAGGATGAGTGGAAATGTTATCCATGTTTCTTTGGATTTGACTGACGGGTGTTAACACTGGCAGTCACTTAATATCAGCTCCATCCCTGATAGTTTTGCATTGGTTAAGATGTTTATAAATCAGCTGAAGTGTTATGTGCTCTGCAGAGATTCAAAGGTGACAGTTCCTGCTGTGAGCCTGCAATCCACAGACATGGCACAAGAGGAATAAGGAATGAGGAGGGGAGAGGAAAACAAGCGTTGGAGCAGTGGAACTTTCTCTTTCTGGTTGAGGGCCAGGGGAAGAAGGCACGGATGCCTCATCCTGAGCCCAAGCAGGGGTGCATTTCAGCCCAGTTCTGTCAACACTGATTGGCAGCGGCTTACAAGGATGAGACAGGTATTATTGCCATGCTCTACAGGGGTGACACTTGGTGCACAGGTAAAAAAATGAACCTTCACACTAGAGACTTCTCGACTGGTAGCTCAGTTTCCTGCCCCTCTTTCCTGTAGCAAGGAACTTAGGAGTAGTTTGACGCAGGAACACTTTCATTCTAAGAATGGCAAAGGAGAGGGCTTTAAGAACTTGAGAAAAACCCTGCTGGATCAGACCGAAAGTCCATCTAGTCTAGCACTCCACACACACGGCGGCAGAACAGTTGGTCCATCGGCTGGAGCGCCCTCCAGCAGAACACGATCTTAATCTTTAGCCCTTCAAGCAGCTTTTACTACATTGCAGGAAGAGGCCAGGGGAAAGCTAACCTGTTTTTTTGAATCATCATCTCCTTTTCTTTGGCTAGGCCGTCAAGTTGATTCAGGTTCCTACGCAGATTGAGAACACGGACTCTGTCCGTGTAGTTCATGGTTCTTCTGCTGCTGCGGGCCTTGGGTTGCTCGGAACTTTCCCTTGAGGTTGGAAAGAGGGAAATAAACATTGTCACCTGAATGCAGAAACCCTGCTCAGTGTATGAATTCTAGGGACAGAGCACTCCTGAAAGATGTTTAAAGACCTTTCCGGAGAATGAGCCCACCGTTGATAGCAGGACCCATCACAGCTCCCACTTTCAAGAAGTTTCTCTTAATGTTCAGCTGAAATTTACCCTCTTGCAGTTCAAGTCCATTAGATCTAATCTGTTCCCCAGAGGAGCAGAGAACAAGTTTTTGCCCTATATAGGACAGGACTTTAAATATTCGAAGAGCACTCTTGTATCTCTGCTCAGTGTTCCCTTCACCTGGTTAGACACACTCAGTCTTGTTAATTTGCTCTGTTCTTAAGAAAAACCAGTGGATCTATTTTTAGTTGTGAAAAGCATGTCTTCTCGGGCCCTAATGAAAAAGAGCCATAGCTGAGAACTCAAAGACAGACTCACCCACAAGCGGCTGAAGGCCCCGTGGCATCTTCCAAAGGACCTTTAGCACCAGCCTGCTCCTCCCTGAGCTCTTCTTCAGGTCCTGATGGAAATGAAAGACTTCCCCGTTAACAGATGTGCAGCTTTGATACCTCCTTCTTGCCAAGTCAGAGCCAAGTTCAGCCACAGAGATGACATGCCAAGAGTTCCGCTGCTAAGAGTGTTTAACTGGGAGAAGGGGAATCTTGCCAGAAAATATAGAAATTTTATACCCAGGGACTTTAAGCAGACCAACACTCTCCACCAGAGCTGTCATGGACAATCGGCCTGAAAGAGCCTAACGAGGACATGCAGTTTACAGTGCTTTGAAGGGTTGGGTCAAATCAGCAAATGCATTGAGGAATATGATTGGGCAAAGAATTACAGTGCTAGGAGGGATCCTTTTTAAGCACAGGGTTCCACTGTCCCAGCCCTGAGGGATGACTATCCAGCCTTCATTTAAAGATGCTGGAAGGCAAGTGCTGAGACTATTCCCTTAGAAATTGGAGTGTTCGTGAACATTCTGTGCTCTCACTCCAGCTCGATCAGTTTGTATCAGGGCTTTACAACCATAAGCACAGCACAATATGAATTCGTGAGCTTGCAAAATGTCACACTATTTTAATGTCTTAACCTTTCCCATTCTCCTTCTCTTGCATGTGGGGCACGGTGAGGCTGATTTCTTCTTTATTGCTGTCTTCCGTAAAGTACAGATCAGGGGTGAGCTCCTCCTCTGAAATACTGGGGAACGCCATGCCATTCCTCTGTGCAAGCTTTTTCCTCCTTTCCAACGGTGCTTAGCTAGCAAAGAAAATAGATGACATTACCACCCTATTTCCAGACAAACTATACAATACAATACGAAACAAAAAACCACAGAATGGGCTTCTTCTTGTTTTGTGACTAAAGCAAAGATCATAACTATTCTTCTACCTTGCAAAAACAACCATTTTGCTTCCCAATTATGCCAAGAGCCACTGTTTTCAGATATGGCACTGGCCAAAAATTGCAGCAAAATTCCATGAATGCATCATTCTATGCAAGTCAATGTCTCTGCAAAGCAATCCTTCAGTTATTGTGCTTATATATATTGAACATATATATATGTCCATTATATATATTTTTGATACAGTTCATGCCTGAACCAAACAAAGCCCAACCTCCTATTATCTCAACACGATTATCTAAGGGTGCAATCTAATGACTTCCTGCCACAATGCACACATGTGCCTTAACACAGGGGCTTGTCCATTTGATGTGGAGTTCAAGGCTTCCCTGGCCTGCATTTCACCTAGATGGTTGATTTTTTTTTATTTTTTGTATTTTTGTATTTAGTGTAATTTATTATGTTCTATTGTATTTCACTGTATTTTATTGTGTTGTAAGCCGCCCCGAGGCTTCGGCAAGGGGCGGCATAGAAATGTTATAACAATAATAATAATAATAATAATAATAATAATAATAATAATAATAATAATTTTTGCTAATTGCGTGCATGCATGTGTTCACACACCTCAACACCTCCTCTTTGCTAGGGTTACCTCTCAGCTCAGAAGACTGAATAAAGGCCTGCAAGAAGCTACAACTTAACAACACGCTGGCTAACTTTCTTCAACGAAGGTTCAGCATCAGGCTGTTTAATGGCAAGAAAGGGGCACTTTAACCGCATCTGTGGCCACTGAATTTTAGAGTTTTCCTCTCTGCAAAGCCCTTGAGCAATGTGTGAACTGTCAAGAGATAGTGGACACAGATACATAGGTGTGCAAACAAGAGCATTTGAGTTTATTCAGACACACAGGAAAAACTTGTAGCATGTAGGTAGACCCCAAAAAGGAAAATGGATTCTGCACAGGATATTCTATTAGTTACGGCAGGAATTTTACGGAGGGTAAGAGATCAGAAGGCAGTTAAACTAGAGGCACATAGGCATAGAAACAACAGGGTTGAATGATTGAGCTAAGAGACAAAAAAGAGTTTCCAGGGCCCACGTACACTGATATACCTAAATCAGGTGTACCTGAGAAACAGGACTGACAATATGAATTTCCTGTTTTGTTCAAGATGCCCCCTCAACAGTTTAAAACCTTTCTTGTCAGTTTCAGACTTTCTGTAGCCATTTAGTTCTAGCAATAATTACCACTCTTTCCACAGGCCTGTACAGGTTTTATCAAACAAACATTACAAGTAGCAAAAGGAGAAATCATATATGGCAACACTTAAGTTTCCTCAAAAGAAACTTTAAATTACTGTAACCACTTTAAATTAATGTAACCACCTTTGATCTTGAAGGATAAGAAATTTACACAAAGCTGCTGTAGCTTACAAATCCAGTCCTTTTAAGTCACAATGTTACGGTTTGGCTTCCAAATAAATAAATATACACCAGCTTGCTTTCGAAACAATTCTAGGCAGAAACAGTGGCCCAGAGGGCATCAAGAAAGAAGCAAAGTTTATACCTGGTTAATTTGGGGTGCAATTTTGCAGGACTTGCCAGAGCCCAGGTTTATATGATGGATATATATTTGAATTGTTTTATGATACATATTTGTATTTCTAAAGCATACTGGGGACTTTGGGGTATGTGGGAAAAACAGCAGTATAGGTATTTATATAAATAGCTATATAAAGGTAAATTAATACTGGGACGGATGAGCACAGGTGGCTTCATCTCCTGCAGTCTAACTTCTGAGATTTAAAAACCTGGCACCTGGGCAAAGTCTGCTTCCCAACATGGGACTTGGAAACATGACCAAGGATGAAGCTGAGGGCCAGAATTTAGTACGGAAATGGCCCGTTTACCCAGGGCCCTGAGGCTGGCAACGTAATGAAAACAAAAATGCTGTTTGAACATGCATTTTAACCTGCCTATTACTTTGCTTTTTATCCCGTAGAGATAGTAGAGCGCCTGTCTGGCTAATGGGGCAAGATATGCATCTAATAAATACACAAATATTAAAACCCTCAACCTGGCACAGTTAGAAACCTTAACCCTGCCTCTTGTGAGCACCTTCAACAGGTGAAGAACATGAAACTCAGCTGCTTTCCCCTCAGCCCCGCCAGCGGGTGAGGTGCTCCTGTAAACTCATTATACCTCTATTTTTAAGCAGTTCTGCGTAAGCACACTTTTCACCGTGTGATATTAATGGCCCACCTTTCCCTGCAAGGCTGTTTCTATCACCTCCCACTTCCTCACACCCTCCCTGTGAGGTAGGTCAGGCCGAGCAGGTCAGGTGACCAGCCCAGAGGCACCCGGGGGCTCCACGCCCAAGCAGCAACTAGAACCCGGATTTCCTGCATCCCGGGTCAGCGCTCCAACCGCTATGTGGCACTGCCACTCACAACGCCACTGTGAAGGGAGCGAGGCCAAGCCTCGGGGGCTGACTCTGGGCCTCCCTGCATGCTCTGGGGCCAAGCGGACTCAAGCCCCGGCCATCCAGGCGCCCTGCTATCAAAGCCACTGCACTGCCCTGGCTCCCACAACAACCCTGAAAGGTAGGTGAGGCCGGCCCCAAAGTCACTCAGGGGGCTTCATGGCCATGAGCAGATGGGAACCTGCAACTCCTGAGTCCATGTAACCTCAGTGCCACTTATCTATATAGGGACATATTGTCCTTTTTAAATTCATTATTAGTTTTGCTCCAGTGAAACTCAGCATAAAAATGGCAAGAAACCCCTGAGGAGTTTTATTTTATTTGTATTTTCCTAATTCTACCATCTTTGGGTATCTAAAACATGCAAACCCATGGAAATTTTGGCATAAAGGCCTACAACTCCCAGCATGCCCCAGGCAGCAAAGCTGGGGCATGCTGGGGTGCAGCGCTGCTGGGGCATGCTGGGAGTTGTAGGCTTCCCCCCCCCCCGCGCGCCTCTTAAGTTCCTCCTAGACGCCTCAATCCAAAATTTCCCCTCAGGAAAACTTCCCTCCCGCGCCCCCTCCGCATGGTATCGCCCAACCGCCACGAGGAAAGCCCAAACTAGCAACCCACCACCGCGGACTCACCTCCCGAGCGCCTTCGAGTCGTCCGTTTGGCTTGGCTTCTAAGGCAACGGGGCATACCAAGTGCGGAAAAGAGGGGGGGCCATGCTCCCTTTTTGGAGGCGGCGGCGGCAGCTTGCGCCCCAGTCCCCGTGGAAGCCCCGCAAGACGAGCGAGGGCTCTTCCTCACGATTTTCGGTGTCTCGGCCGGTCTCTCAGGAGCTGAAGGCGACGGAGAGCGCGCGGCTGCTCCCCTTCTCCGGGGAGGGCATGGTGCAGTCCGAAGCGCTCGCCTCCCCGGGCCAGGCTCCGGACGGCCAGGAGCACGTGCCTGCGAAGGCGCCTCGAGTCCCGTGCAGGCGGGACTGCGGGCGCTCGCCTTTGCCAGGGTCTTGCACTGGGAAAAGGCTGGGCGGCACACCCTACCGGGGGAATCGGGCCGCAAGGAGATGCTGGAGCGGTTGAAAACAGCCCCCGTCCCGGTGCAGTTCCTCAAAGGACGGGGGATGCTTCTGTAGACAGCTGGGGAGCTATCTCAAGCCGAGGCAGCCCCCCAATCAGGCACTGTCCCCAGTTTCTGGGATTGGGTTCACTTCCAGGTATTTCACGAATATCCCACCTTTTCCTTTCTTGCCCTGGACCTCAGGTGGCTTGCATAGCTCTCTTCTTCACAACAACCCTATGAGGTAGGTGGGCTAAGAGCCAGGGACTGATCCAGAGTCACTGAGCTTCATGGCAGGTGAACTAGAACCCAGGTCTCTCAACTTGCAGTCTGACACTAACCACCACCGCCACTCACAACAAGCCTGTGAGGTAGGTTGAGCCAAGCCTCAGTGCCGGGCCCAAAGTCACCCAGTGAGTTTGGTCTTCAAGTGGGGACTAAAACTCAGATCTCTCAAGCCCCAGACCTAAATTACACGGATTGGTCTCTTTTGGTAAAGTTTGCATTTGCTAATTTAGCTGTAGAGATGCAAAGCTAGGAATACTTACATACTCCCCCTGCTTTAGAAACAACTCATCTCACTGCCATGTGGGAGACTGTGAGCAGGTATTACACCCAACGTTCTCATCATTAAATGACTTGACTCTCCCTCTACTCAGCTCAGGGTAGCATGGATGATCCATTGCTTCATCCTCACAACAACCCTACGAGGTAGGCCAGGACCACCAAGTGCATTTCCTGGCTGATCTGGGCCTCTATTCCATACACGGAGTGGCTTCTGAATGAGCTGATCTGCATAAGAAAAGACAGTGCTTTCAAAGCCACTAAAATATGTTCCATATGCCAGGTCCCAATTAATAACCAAATCTCCGGTTGCGTTCTCCATATTGCACTAGGTTTGCCAACGAGCTGGCAGGGGACAGAGGGACAACAGTGATAAGTGCCAAAAAATATGAGTGACTTGAACCAGTCAGCCAAATCCTTATTAAGAGGCCTCCAGATTTTCTATATATACACACGTTTTCCTCCAAGCAGCCCTCTTTCGCTCCCTCTTCTCCCCATTCTGTTTTTAGAATTGGCAACCGAACACACACTCCTATAAAATTAAATCTCCTGCAACATTTGAGTGACAATTTCTTTGTTACTATTTTTAGCTTGGATTTCACATGTCCTTCCCCCCCACCCCAAAAGCTGCCACGGAGGGGGGAGATCATTTTTTCTCCATACCATATTCAAGCCAGCAAGATCTAAGCAGTTTTGTTTGTGTGCAGCCACAAAACAAAAATATTGTAGATCACTAAAGTTGCTTTCTCATGTTAGTCTCACAGGCTTGCATTTTCCACAAGATGCTTATTAAAATGCATCTATTATTTTATTTACTTCTCAGGCCAGTTTAGGTCCTTCTTTGCTTCGGGGTCTGTTTTGTGACAGGAATTAATTACCTTTAACATTACTCTTAAACAAACAGCTGGATACAGCAGGGAAGAGCACTTTCCAACATGTATGAGCCTCATTTATATCTAGTTCTTGCAGCCAAACATTTCTCCTCTCAGATAATGAGCCTGGAGCTCTTCTGTAAGGCTGCGTACATTAGCAGTTCTCATCGCAGTTCGAAGTTCATCTTACCCAGAGGTCAAACAGTTGCCGCAAGATAAGCTTTATATATCAGATAGCCCCGGGTACAAGAAAGATCCAGGGCTCCAGCCTCAAGGACCACAAACTCGCACATTTACACATGGCTCTAGCGTCTGGGTGGATTTAAGGGGCTTCGTCTCCAAAGAACCCCTCTTTATAAAAAGGGATTTGGGAGGTGGATTGAGGAACTGCATGCAATCAAGATGCTAGCTAGGGCCATTCAATGCAATGGAGTCCCTATTTCAGCAGCTGGCCCTGGACTGGAGCCGCTTCCGATTCAGGCTGCCCGTTCGCACTGCCTCTGTGCCGTGCATGGGCCCTTCCTTTGAGATCTTGCAAAACACACTGAATAAAATATCGCCCATTCACCTGTATCCTAAATGCACAGTTCCTCCCCCGCCCCCAGCCAGATCCCATTGTTGAATTTCCTGGCCCATTCATATATTCTACTCCAGGACAGACCAGGGCTAGACACAACCTGCAGAACGAAGGGGTCAAAGTCCCACAAAAGAAAGAACTGCAAGATCTTAGAGTGCCAGGTCGTGGGTGATTGGGAAGTTGGTATAATGCGACCCTTCAAAAGAAAATTGAGTGGAAAACGAACAAATTGTGAGGATAAGGTGCTACCTTGCCCTGCTCCCAGCTCTACTTGCAGGGAGGTTTTTAAAAATTCATTTTAGATGGAACAGTTTGTCAAGATGTGACCTAGGTCCCCCCGGCCTGTGTGGCAGCCCATTCCAGCAATATCAGAAAAAGCAAAGGCACAATTAACACTGGTGACATTCCCAAACCCAAGTCCCTCCACATTCAGTGGGGCTGGCAGTGCACCCCGAGACCCCCACTCAGAATGAAGCCCCATTGAGTTCAATGAGGCCCAGTTCAGGTATGCAAAAGACCACAGCTCTGTGAAGGAACCTGCAACGGCGCTGCCACGGGTTGAATTCTCCAGGGACAGTCAAAACAAACTCCTGAGAGACTCCAGAGTAAGGACTTCTACACTCCCAAGTAATTTTCTGGTTATTCCAATATTCTAGGGCCATTTTCATATAACCCGTCATGTCAAGCCACTTGGCCTAAGGACATGATTGCAGCAGAGATGCCACGTTAGATTTCGGTGTGTAGGAAGGATAGAGAAACTCACACAGAAATGTTCAAACACCCACACGGGGACACATTCAGGATGAGTAGTACATTCCTGTCATGTCACCAATAATATAAATTGTAGGAGGAACAGGAAGAAGGATTGGAATTTTAAGAAGTTTCAAAACTTCTCAACAGCCTTGCAGGGCAAAGGATGAACACTCAGATCCTAAAGATGCTTACTTGAAATAATTTAATGGTGTCTCTTCTCAGAAATGACCACTGCAGAAGGACATTCATCCTGATTTGCCCTGCTGCATGGAATATCAAATCATAGGCAATTCTACCTCTGAAGTATCTAAGGCTAATTTCCTATTCTCACCTGGGAGCAAGCCCCCACAAACTCAATGGAGTCTTACTCCTGAGTAGACAAGATAGCCCTGTCTGCCTGGCACCATCATTATATTTATTTTATTTTTCAATTTATATCCTGCCTTTTTCCTACAAAGGGCTCAAGGCAGCTTACATCATTCTCCTCCTCCTCATCCCCCCAACAACAACCCTGTGAGGTAGGTTGGGCTGGGAGTCTGTGACTGGCCCAAAGTCACCCAGTTGGCTCCATGGCTGAGCAGGGACTCGAACCCAGATCCCCTGAGTTCCAGTCCCACGCTCTCAACCACTACACCACACTGGCTCTCCAGCTCTTATATGCTTTCTGGCACCAGGTCAAGACTTTTATTTCACCAATATGTTAATGTTAAATTAATAAATATGCAATCAAAATCAATTAACTTATTTTAACTATCCCAGGTATTCACAGTCATGATATAGCTAACTTACCTAGTTTAGGATATAGACTATATTATATTGCAAGCCATCCAGAGACAACAGTGATGGGCAGCCTATAAATGTCCTAAATAAATAAATGATACAACCCAGGCAATCTGACGTATGTCTACTTAGACGCATGCTCCATGGAGTAGAAGGGTGCTTACTTCCTGGTTCCAGTGCACAGAATTGCTACAAGCAGTTAAATCGTTCCCAGTACGCATGTGAAAGGTACAAACCAGGTGCATAGTACCTCAACTTACCTCTCAATAGACAGTCATGCACATGATTGCACTGTTAAGCTGCAGGAAGGGCAAATACTTTCGTTTTGTTTTAAACAGGAGTTACTTTCATTTTGCATTGTAGCAATATTAACAAGGTCCTTTTCTTTTTATAAGTAAAAGGTTTGGGGGTTTGGGCATGCCTGCCTGCAAGATTTGGCCTGCAACTGCATGCTTGCTCAGGAGCCCTACAGGGTTTAAGTAGGACTTCTGAGTAGTTATGCAGATAATTAGGTGCGCTGGTGAAAAACACTCACAGGGTCTGAAATGGGGCATTGTGGGAATAAGGGGAACTAGCCCCTTTCCTAAATAGCATGTCCTAAAATTAATCAAATATGGGGCTGCAAATAGCCAGAAACATGAATTACACAGCTCTCTCCCAAACCCTTAAGTCACCAGAAACTTAACAGTGTCTCAGTATTTTCAATCCTCCCAGCCTGTTCCAGAGTAACTGCCAAATGGGCTGAATCCCAGATTGAACTTGCTTTGCAAAAGCAGCACATTGCTTCCCAAAAAAGAAGAGAAAGGCTTTCGTGTTTGTCTCTCCAGTGCATGTCCTCTAAGCCAGTGCACATGGGTCTCCTCCCCATTTTCACAACAGCCCTGTGAGGTAGGCAGGGCTGTGAGACCCAGTTTGCAAGATCAGAAGCTGATAAACAAGAGTAGCTTGTGACATATTTCCCAGCCTGTGCCTTATTGTATCATCCAGACCCAGGCAGTATGACTTGTTGAAGGGAAATCAGTGGCCTGTATAACCTTCCGACAACACATGGTAATGTCAAGCTTGTTTAACCCTTCAACATCCTGCCACAGTTCAGATGACACAATAAGCCATGGCTAGATGCTGACTGGGGATCTTGCACCCGTGCATGGCTTGTTCAGTTTGTGTGAGCCAACCCAGTGACTCAAGCAGCCAGGGAACTTCATGGCCAAATGGGGAAAAGAACCCCAAATCTGAGATGCAGTTTAATATTCTAAGCACCATGGCATTCTCTCTCTTGCGATAGCAACCCAAAAGCACCATTTTGGGGACTCCCCATCCAAGGCTTCCTTGCTTGCGCCATTAATCCCACAGAAGCACCTCACTTACCGGCACTTCTTGGACCGCACAAGCAGAGAGAATTTCTCATTCTTCGCTGTGGAGAGGAAAACAAGCAAAGAATTCACACTGCTCCAAGAGCACCAGTGAAGAACAACCAGTAGACGGGTTTATCCAAGGACAGGGAAATCTGAAGAGCCTTCAATTCTATTGTTGGAATTTAAGTATAATAGACTTCTCATGAGATTTAAAAGAGTGAGGCAGCTATTAGAAGGAGTACTGGGAGATGGGGCGGGAAGGAAATAATTGGAACTCTGTACAGAGTGTTTTCTGCTTGCCGCAGTGAAGGTACAAGAGCCTAACCTGGGGGAGGAGTTCTGTAACAGCACGTGAAGTGTGTGCAGAAGGCCTGGGATTAAACCCAAACATTGCGAGCAGGGCTAGCCAAGATTCCTTCATGGAACCCCAAAGAACCACTGATGGTCATTGCAGGCCAGGAATGGACAACTGAGTACAAGGTCCGGTTGGGTTATTCAGCCAGTTTCTGGTAGCCCTTGAGCAAAAAACCATCTCTTCCCTGGCCACTTACCTGAATGCAGACATGGAAAATGAGGACTCAGTCACTCTGGTCTCTGCTCCTTTCCACCCCAAAATTTGGCTTCACCTGTCACCAGCACATGGTCCACAGAAGATGACCCCGGACAGGGCCACCCTTCCATGAGGAAGACAGTTGCAAGCTACATGGATTTGGGGTCTGGTTTAGGAGAAACTAGCTCTAAATTAATGCCCTATGTAGTTCAGCTCAAGGTTCTCAGGAAAGCTTAGGAGCTACACTCAGGAGGCAAAGAAAAAACCCGGAAAGAGCAAACCTAGATACTCAACAAAGGACAGGGAAACCAGAAATAAAGGAAAGAAGCAGGTACCTGCAAAGCGCCCTCAAACCAGAGGCAAGAACACACAGAAAGCAAAACTCAGGTAAGCACAAAACAGAGAGACAGGAGCAGTTTCCACGAAGACCGCCGCAACCAAACTGAGCAAAGCCCCAAAGCCTTTCTTACATAGGCCCTTCCAGGGCTCCCAGCTGCAGCTCGTGATCACTCAGCTGCCAAACCTTGCAGGCCTTGCGGGGCTGATCCTGGTCCTGCGAGCACTTGCGGGGCAATCCATGCTGCCCCGCATGTCTCAAGGGGGCGCTGCGCCGCTGCTTCCCATCCTGACAGGCCGTGCCAGGTCACCCGTCGCCGCATGGGAACGCTTGCCGTAGGAGGCCAGTGGCGCGGGGGGGGGGTGCTTCGGAGAGGAGGAGTGGCAGAGAACGGAGCCTGCTGGTCCCCCCCTTCAGGACTCCCTCCCTGCGTGCAAGGACTGGGGTCCTTGTGATGGGGCAGTGCGGCTGGAGCATCTGTAAAAGGCTTCGGGTGGGGCATAGCTTGGTCATAGTAACAGAGGTGTCTGTGGGGAGCTGGTGTCTGTTCTGGGTCTTGGTTCAGTGGTCTTTCTACTCCTATTTTGGTGTCCGGCTTTGCAGAGACTCCCTGTTCCCTTTAGCTGGTTCTCTTTCATCTATTCTGCTTTACAGACTCCTGGTAGGCTTTGTTGGTATCTAAGCCTTACCGGTCGTCTCTCCCTTCATTTCTGGACCTGCCACACCTTGCTGATACCTGACTCCATTTGCTCTAGGCACGCTGGGCCTGCTCCCTTTTGCTGAGTATTTGCTGCTGTCTTTGCTTTCCTGTATTCTCTCTAGACCTGGGTTTTCCTCCATCGCCCTGGTGCTGGCATCCTGGGTGTGGACACCTGCTGGTGACACCCTGGAGCTGACACAACTGTTTTTTCTGGCTTTGAGCTCTCTTCCAGCTAGACGGTGTTCTTGTTGCAATTTCATCTGGTAGCTCTCTGTTTAAAGACTTTCTCTATCTGATAACCTGTCCTCTTTTGGGGGGAACAGTCCTCTGTTTTGAGGTGTCCTCTGTTAAAGGGCCTGTTTTATATCTACAGAAGGCAGTCCTCCAGCTGGAGGCATTTTCTGCCTTACACTATCTTGTCCAGGATTGCTCTTTAGAAGGCCAGATACAGAAGATGAAACCCAAATATTTTGGCCACCTAATGGAGAAGAACCTGATGCTGGCAATGATTGATGGTAAGGGGGCAGCAGAGGATGCGGTGGCTGGATGGAGTCACTGGGGCAGTGGGTGTGAGCTTGGGGGGACTCTGGGGGATGGTGGAGGACAGGAGGGCCTGGAGGAAGGTTGCCCATCGGGTCATAATGGGTTGGATGCTACTTCACAACTAACCACAACATCTTGTCCGAGCTTCAATAAATGTAACTTAAAGAGAGAAAGCGGTGGAGTCTGCATGCTGGCTCTGCACTGCTAGCCCCAGAACTGCAGGTCACTCTTCCCAACAATGTATATTCTATTTCTATCTAAACTATTGTGGTCTTCAATCTAAACTGCACTTGAAGGAAACAACGAAAACAGACATCTTTAAAACCAGCAGCGCAGTCCTCCGTTCAAACAGGTCACGTTGTCAGGGAGGTAATGCCTTGGCACAGAGGACTGTTCTCTGTGTAGACAGCAAGGCCTTCCAGAAGGCGGAGGGCTAAAAGAGGACTGTCCCCTTCAAAGGGTTTTGTTTTGGTCACTGGAATGCATGGCAGATGTTCTGACTTCTTGCCTGCACAAATGTGGAATGGTGTGGATACATCACACCTTCTGTGTCTCCAGTCCAAGGAGGAGAGACTGTTTGATGAACTTCTTCGACATAGCTCTTTGCAGAAACAGTGGGGGTGTGGTGGCGGGGAAGCGCTGGCATAAACATGCGTAATCTGCAAATCATGTTTCTTCTTCATCGTGTACCATTTAGCACTAGGCTATGTGTTATCTCCTGGAACCGGGAGAAATTGGAAGCAGTAATTCACCACCAAATCTGTCTCTGTTGTAAGCCACTAACTAGTATAAGCGCTGCTTCTTTAAAACACGCATCAGCCTTTTTTTCTTCGCTTCTCCTGTTTTAAACTCCAAAAGACTCCTCTGGTCTGGCAGATTCTCTTTTGCTCAGGGTCTCCTGAATCTCTGTAGCGCACCAGTTGCAAGTTTCAAGGAGAAATATTACAGAGTGTTAATTGTACTAAAGGACACATGGCAAAAAACCCAGAGTTTTTCCTGTTACCCACCCTGGGGGCAAAAAAAGGTATAGCTCTGTATTGCAATCCTTCTCCCCCCCCCCCCCCTTTTTTTTGCCAGGGTTGGACATTTTTAGCTCTTCTGAGTGGCTGTCACCTTGGAAACGCTGAAAAGAAAAAACCTATATCTGTAAACATTAGCATTGTGTATGGCACATACAGTAAAAGCAGCAGGTTCTCCTTGTGTATTTCATTGCAGGGTATCTATCCTCTGGCACTTTAAGTTAGCAAATGAGTTCTTTTGTATCTCCAACAGCCCTGCAAGGTAGGCCAATATTTCATTCTGCTTTACCCCCCAAACCAGTTTCTTCTTTGACCATCTCCAACCGGTGAGAGAAAGGGAATTTCTATTGCAGCTCCTTGTCTGTGGAAGCTGTCTTCGGTGAGGCCTGTCAGGAATCTATTTCAATATATTTCCCACCTTATATCCCAGGGCCTTAAAGCATGTTGTTCCATTGCTTGGGTTTGCGTAACAAGCTACAATTCTTTGCTTACTACCATGTCACCCGAGTGCAGTTGGGGCACCTCAGTGTGATAATGTTACTTCTCAGAAACCATGGAAAAGAACAATGGCTTGTTCTACAGTTGCTGCTTACCACAATGGCTTGTTGTAACTCTGCACAACCAATCCTTTGTGGGAGCAAATCCAGAACAGAGGGCTGGTTGGCCAGAGCTGGCACAGAGCTGGTCTTAAAGCAAGCAAATAAGTTGCCATCTTGCATGCATTTAGGCAGAAAATAGAAAATACCTGACAATTCCAGCACTGAGTAGGATCTATCTAAATGCGTACCAATGTGCACCCTGAATATACACTTATGCCAAATACACTCTGGCAACAATAATCCACTAAAATAGCACTAAGTTACAGGAAGAGGAGCATGCAGTTGTGCAGAAATGTATTTCTTTGCAGATCAGAGGGAACCTGTACGAACAGGGAAGTTTGCAGAAGGAATTATAACTTGCCATGTAGCTTATGCCTCGAGGAAACCACATGAGACAGTCTGGTTGCAAAGTTTTGCCACATCCCGCTCGGCACTCGTGCCCCTTATTTGCTGTTAACAAGTCCACAAATGCCTGCTTTCAGGAGTGTGGAACTGGAGCCAATCCCTGTATAAGCATCCCCAAAAGGGGACCGAAATATCCCTGCAGAGAGATTATTACAGAGCTCTTCAGCCCCGCTTGCAAAAATAGGAACAAGAGGGCAATTATGCATTCAGATGTGAAGATGCAGCCGCATGACAGTTCTCATGTGGAGTTCGTGGGAGAGAGTGAAAGTAATTATCAGGACGCCACTGCATGGGTGGGAGTGGGGTTTGTTTGTTGCCTTGGGGAAATCTCGGGACCTGTTCGCAGAGCACAGCTGACAGATGGAAGTAAAGCCACTTGTCATTCTTTGAAAGTGCCTTATAGGGAAAACCTGGAAGAAGGCAAGGTGCTGCTTTAAAAACCAAAAAAGTAGGCAGAGGAGCAACCGAAACTCTTGTCAGCCATCAAGACGGTGGAGAAAGTTTGCTCATAGGAGAGGAGAAACCCTGGGGTACATTTTGCCCTGTGGGATGCACCCTATCGATGCTCCCAGCCAGATTGCGTGTTACACAAAATATTGTGTGCACTTCAGTGGGTTTTTTGGCTTTTTCAAAATCATCTTAGGAAACAGCTGTGATTTTTGTCTGGACAAAAAGCAGCTGCAAGGAAAGAGTAGCGTGCAAAATTAACCCTTTCTCCTGTGCTGTTTTTCTGCCAGGGAAGGCACTACTGGAAGTTGGTTTTTTGCCCCAGAAATATTCCTCCAAGCAAAGAGCCCCTTCAGGGGCTTATAACAACTTTAGAGAAAATTACAAAGCATTGTGAAAGTATATACTGGAATATGTAAGGTTCATAAAGGGGCAGGATATGCTTAACTTGGTGGTATTCTTAAAATCTGGCGTGATGGGGATGCTGATAATTTTAGGATTTTTAGGATCTTTTCCCCCATTTGGTTGTGCGGCGGATCAGGTCCTTAATGTGGGAGCACAGCCTCCCGATGGAAAGCCACCCCACTGAACTTGGATGGAGCTAGGTTGGCGGCTCACGCAGTGCCGAAAGAGGCCAAAAGAGGCAGTCCATTTTCGTCAAATCGACATGGGCTAATTTATATCTATAGATGCCAGTTTTGAAGTAATGACTGTAATTGAAAGAGAATTGCAATGCAATGCACTCAAGTGGGGGGAAATGGGACCCCATCCTGGCTGTGCCTGCCAATGTCCGGTTGGTAACGGGATGAACTGTTTTAAGGCCGCCAAGCCTTGCAGCCGAGGCATTCTCAAACGAAGGTCTCTCCTCCACCCGTCCTCCGAAGAGAGGACTGCCCTCCACAAAGTGGCACGGATTCCCACGCCACTATTTGTGCCCCCTAGCAGCAAACAGTACAGGACCCTCGCCCCTTCCAGGTGTGCCTGAACACACTCCCGCACATCTCTGGGCATGCTGGCTGGGGGTGATAGGACTTGCAGTCCAACACATCCAGCAGGGCAATGTTGCTCTGCAGAAACCTGTTTCTTCTGTTTTACAGACTTGGGAATTAAAAGGCCGGGATTTTTCTGGTTGCCTGGGGGGTTGCAGAGGAGAAAGAACTGAAAGACAATTTTGCAGCAGTCCTGTTTTTTGTTTTTTTTTCCCCTGATCTGTCCAGTTTGATTGACCCAGGCTTTCAGGTCCCACTGCCTTCCCAAGAAATTAAGAGTACATTAAAATAGAACAATTACAATGTGTTACTAAGACCATGAATAAAAACCCAGGTAAGATTTTTTTATAACAAGCCATGTTTTTATTTTACATCAACCTACTGCAGACCGGAATTAAAAGTCTTTCACACATTCGTAAACCATATATGTCTCTCCTGGACAGGGAGTTCCAAATGTGGTGGGGCTGCCACTGAGAAGGCCAAGCTGCTAGTCCCTAAGAGGTTTTTGTCTCATGTTCAGACAGAAGAAAAGTCCTGCTACTGCCACCACGCTCCACCCAGCAGTGCAGAGGTTTGTTAACAGAAACATACTTGGTACATGAGAAAGCAAGGGAGCGATGTGTAATATTTTCAATTTGTGTAAGAATTGTCAATGGCATGCACCTTCTAAAGCAAGATGTGCAACTTGCATTTCCTTTCTTTCAAAGCTGTAATCTTCTTTTTCACATGAATATTAGAAGTTACTTTAATGAATATTCCAGTTATTTCAATGAGTACGAATCAATGGGAAAAATTGCACAATTAATCAGCAGAGGTTTTCCACTGACAGCTCTGGGAAATAAGTAGCTGTGTCAAGAAGCAGCTTGCCTTTTCCTTCGGGAATTCACATAGTTGGTGGTGTTACTGTGGCAGATTGCCCTGGGCGGGTGGAAGGAAAGGTTTTTTCCTGGATTAAAAGAAAGATTTGCATCTCTGAGGCAAGTATTTCCAGAGATTGTCCAACTCAAGACATCTGCAGAGTTTGGCATCTTGCTCCCTGTTTCCTTAGCCTCTTTTCCAAACATCAGTGCTAAAAAGCCCTGTAAAAATGAGCAGAAAGGCGAGGGCAAGAGAGATCAAACAGCTCTCTCCCCTGTGACTTTCTCCTCTTCCTTGTCCTTTCATTTCCTTGGGAAAATGTGTGTGAAGAAAGAGTTATTGCTTGCTCTGCCTGGCAAATGATCCCTTGAAAATACCTCTACGCAGTATGAGAGTAAAGCATTCAAACACAAACCTCTCCTGTTGGATAATTTTAGTTTCTTGGAGGAATGGGGGTAAAGATTGCTGTTCTCTACAGGGAAAGTCTAATTTCAGTTAAAATAGCACTTGAAGAAGGCTTCCCCAGTGTGATGCTTTTCCTGTGTTATATATTGCAAATCCCAGGCTACATGGCCCTTAGAGATGAAAAGAGGGGCTTTTGTATTCCTCTGCCTTTCCCTGGAATTTGCTCTGGAACACCTAAGCTGCAGGCATGACGGAAGCACATGCTCTGTCCCATGGGTAGAAAATGCACTGTAGAACAGAACATTAGAAGAGAATCCTAAAAAAATATCCAGGGCGACCGATAAGCACAAGTAAGGCTTATGCTTATGAGATACCCAAATGCTTTCCTTCTTTCTGCACCCCCATATAAAACTATGGGTCCTTTTAGGGCAGATGTTCCTCACAGCCTGGTCCATGTGTCTGAGGACACAGTCCCCAGATATACCTGTTGGAATATCCTCTACAAAAGCTTGGCCCAACCTGTCTCTTAACACAAGTGCTAGATTACACTTCCCACCAACCACAGCCATGGTCTTGTTTTTTAGTGGGACACCCCCCCCCCCCCCGAAAATACTCCAGGTAGGATGCTCATCCCTCTTGGGAGGCTGCTGGCATTCGGTGGGTGGGGAGAGATCGAAAACCCAAAGGGGGACAAACCATTCTGGAGCAGAGTGTGGGATTCTGAACAGGAGGTGCCCATGCTGGAATATTTTGTTGTCGTTCCTATTCGTCCAACTGAAATCTTCATTTCTCCCTTCCACAGGAGGAGAGACCAGCCTTTGCCAGGTGGTCCTGCAGCCCCATCCCCTGAGCTTCCTGCCACACGTGGAGCAATAATCACATTTCTGCACCTGACCTCTAGGAAGCAAGCTTGGAGCTGGGAGATCTGTGCTTCATGGCAGAGCAATGCCGGTCCGAAGGGGAACCTACCCTGAAAGGTAAGCTGACTCACTCGAACTGGGCTTCTGTGTGCGGCGGAATGAGACACACACAAAGCGAATAGTAAAGGAGGTGCTGTTGCTTCAGCGCTTTCCATGTTATTTCAAAAGGAAACTCCCTGCAAGTAAACATCTAGCATGCCAGAGGAAAACCTCCAGCTAGCAAGTCTGTCTCTCGATTTGCAGGGCCCTCTAACACTCGCAGTTGTCACTCCTCCGATATCCATTTTATTAACTCCTCCAGATCTTGGAAATGGCCATCTGAATTCATCCAGCTCCCTCCCACACACAAATTAACCTAATTAGAATAGGAGAGGGCCATCGGGATGTGTTGAGCCATTAAGCCTGCACGAAGGCTGGAATCGTAAACAAGCTTAATGGGGAAGGAGCCCAATTCCGGAGGAGCAGAACTTCAGTCTTCCTGGGGTTCCCTGGGTGGCTGAACCCCTTCCAAGGTGGACATGCCCCCCGTCTGTTACTTTGCTAGCTTTTCCTCAGGGGCTCAGGCCTTCCTCGTGGCCAAGTCTCCTCCTTTGCATGTAGAATAGAAGGGCTCCAATTTAATGTGAGGCCAAGGCCCCTCCAAAGACCTGCAGTCTCCCCCCCCCCCCGATCCTTACCCCCAGCAAGCCTATAGCCATGAGACTTACTCCCAGGTAAGCATGCAGAGGATTTCTGCCACCTCATGCTCCTTTGCAGAATCCAAAGTCGTCCGCAGTCCCATCGTAATGCTGATCTATATTATTTATTGCAATACTACATTTATGTCCTTTTTAGCTCTTGTGAGGAATCCGGGTCCTCAGCTCCATTTTATCCTCTCAACCCTGTGAGGTGGGTGAGGCTGATCACTGACTGGCCCAAAGCCCCCCCCCCCCCCCATCCCCCCGGAGCTTCGTGCCTGATCCAGAGTCAGCGCCCTCACTCTAGGTGCCAATCCGAACTTCGAAGGTGCTGAACTGCAGCCCCGAAACAGTCCCCCCCCGCAAAAAAAAAGTATGGCACCTTAAAGGTGGGAACTGTGACCCAGAGGGGCCCCTTACCCATGGCGGCTTTTGCCCCGAGCTTCACCGCAGCTATCCATGGTGCTGAACCGCCAAGGTCAGCGGGGCAGGGTCTCGGGCTCGAGCGCGCTCCTGAACTTGGCAGGGGTGGCCCGTGACGCGCGACCGATGCCCAAGCGGCCCCGGAAAAGTTCGGGCCGCCACCTTCGCCTCGCCCGCGCTTGGAGCGGCAGCGAAGGAGCGCGCCGCGCCGCTGGCACCCACCCGCCGCGCCGGCCCCCGGCAGCTTGTTTTGCCAGGAAGAGGGGAAACGCGCCTTCTCCCCCCCCCCCGCTTCTCTTCTCTTCCTGAAACCTTCGCTCCCCGGAAAGGTGGTTCGGCTCTCCTACCCCGACCCAGACCAGCCTTGCGCCTGGGTTGGCCGGCGGGCGCCCTCGCTCCCCGCCTCCCTCGCTCCCCCCACCAAAACCCCCTTTCTTCTCTGTATCTAGGCTCTCACTGCGCACGTGGAAACGCGCCCCTTCCTCCTCCTCCAGCTGCCGCGCTCTTTGCAACGCTCAAAATCTGTAATTTTCAGAGAGGGTTTATTTTCGGCCACCAGCTTTACACGGATCCGCTCGCCTGTTTGGAAATTCTGGTTTATTTAAAGCAGCAGCCTCACTTTGACGGAAGAAGCCAGCCAAGCCGCGGGGACAGGGCGCCCCATACCCTTCTTCTGTGGGGAGTATCTCTGACGCCCGGGGGGCCTGCAGGGCGCGCACCCCACGGAGAGGAGTAGGTCTCCGGGCGCGCAGGCTTGGCCCGGAGGGCATCTTTCGGTCTGTCCTTCCTCGCGTGCCCCGATGGGCTCCCGGCTTCGGTGGCGGCGGCTGGGCGCGCTGCTGAGCCGGGGGGCTTGACAAGGGCCCTCGCTGAACTTCCCACGGCGGTGCCAGCGCAGCGAGAAAGCGAGCAAGCAGGACGGTTTCTCGAGCATGGCCCCGTCACGCCAGCGCGCCCCGCTCCGGATTCGCAGGGGCAGCCGCCCCCGGATTGGGATCTGGCCACGCGTCCTCGCCTGAACGGACTTGGGAGACGCTGCTCGGAAGATGGGAGTTCTCCTGCGGATCTGGCCGCCTCTGCTGCTGCTCCTCTGCGCCCCGCAGCACACCTGTGCCAGGTGAGAAGCGAGAAGAGCCGGGGAAGGATGCGCACCGGAAAGCTGGGCATAAAGGCCGGGGGGCTAGTGGCGCTGAGCGCAAGGGAAACTTATCTGCGTGTGCCTTGCTTTGGGGAGCGATCCGAGAGGAGCTTACTCTCAGGGAGACTGACATGGGATTGGGGCTGCTCCTCCGTAAACCCTCCGTAGGCAGCTTCCAGCGCAGACCCGAGGCTGTGTTTACTCCGGCTCGGATCAAGATTTCTTCCTTCCTTGGTCGGAGCTGAGGTGCCCGGGCAGGGGTCTTATTTCTCTGGAAGTTAGCATCGGGGTCAGCAGGTCTGGTTTCTTTGCCCCTGAAATATCCCTTTTCCTGCGCCGGAGAATCGTCCTATCATGGGCCACCCCGACTATGAGTCCTTATTTGTGAGTGTTTGCATTTCACAGACAGGCAGACAAACCTGTGTGAGTTTAGGGGTAAGAATTTCACTTCCTGGCAGAAAGGCACTTTAAAAATTCAGGACCCAGCCCCACCAGACTCATCCACACATGCAGATTTATATGCAAGTTCGCAAGTCATTCCTACATATTTGTTTATATTTTTCAAGATGCAAAGCCAGGTCATTATCCAAATCATCCAGCTTTACCCAAACCTCAGATCTGATGATGATAATAACCTAACTGTAGTAATTCTTCAATTAATTTGTGCCCTGACCCAGATCCAGATCATCCCAAATCAACAGGAAGAGTTTTTTCCTCTCTGCTTAATTGCTATGCGGGGGGGGGGGGGGTGAAAGGATGGGGAGAGGCAGCATCCACAGTCTCAACCCTTTTGAAGACTTCCCCCATGTGGCAGGTTAGAGGGGCAAAAGTAATAGATCCAAGGCCCTGGAAAATAGGTTTGGGGTCAGAGAGCCCCACGGGGCCAGGCCTAGCAATGCCCTGGGACCAGATTGCATCCTGGCTCTTAGCCCAACCCCAGGTTTTGCTGGTATTCGTGTGTCTGTGAGTTGTTTACATACACACAGTTGGTAACTGCTCACTCATTTGCAAGTTTTGGCTTCATGGGAGTATGAATGCAGACCAAAGATCCCACACAAGGTGGTTTGCCAGTGAAAGTATGAAGTCCAAAATGGGGGAAAATTGGGGCTTTACTCAGCTCTACCCCACCTGGTGGAGAGTTTTTATTGGTCAAACTGGATTTGAAGATGGGGCTTGCAGCTCCTGAGTCATGATACTGTCCTGAGTCTTTCCAAGGGCAGCGAATAAAGAAAAGAAGCTAGGAAGATTATAACATTTGTTTTTCTAGCGATCCAGCCTCTTCCGTTTGGGCATCCTTGGAGGACTAAGCCAGGGGATGCATGCTGCTTTAAGGGAGAGATTGGCATGGGTCATGAAGTCTTTTTTGACCTACAATGTTCTTTTGGCAATGGGCTTTTTCGGGTGGTGGGGAAGCCTTCTCCATAGGTTCCCCAGCCGTTGGGGTGACCAGATGCCAAAGGAGGAAGGGTTTCTCTCCCTTTCCAGGCGGTGACACCGTATGCAGCATTTTCCTTAGACCTCCCTTCAGTTTGATGGCAGTTTGATTCTGAATAAACCTAAACAGGACTGAGGCCTTCTATTGATCATGAAATTTCAGTACAATGAGCTAACAGCGAAGCTAATAATAGGTCTTATCTAGGAGCACCGATTCTGTTGCATTCATTAGGGGATTGCCATGGCAAATCCTTTTGCAAGTTCCTAGAGATGGGACATAACTGTTCCACTTTAAACGTAGCAATATTTATACGCTAGCTCCCTTTCCTTTCTGAATTTCACTGAGTCTTTTATGTTATAAGTGGTCCATATTTTGCATCTCCAGCTATATGCGACTTCTTAAAAGCATTTTTTAAAAGCTGTGCATCTGTGAATCAGCCTGTACACATGCTGATCAGGAAGATATTTGTATGATGGGATGTGGAAAAAAGGTCAAAAGATTAGTGGGCAGCTTGAACAAAATAGAAGCACAGGATTTCAGTGTCGAGAGACCTGACTGGTTATTTAATCCAATCGCCTGCTCAGTGTAGGTTTCTTGATGTTGCAACTTCAGTGTCAGGCGGCCATCCAGGGCATCTTTATCTCTGGCGGAGGAGGTTGTCTTGAGGTTGTGTCTCATGGGTGTGTGTGTGAGAGAAATGCACACATGCACATCGACAGATTATGTTGTGGGGTTTTCCTATCTCCAGTTATGGCTCTGACTCCAGAAGCAGTTCACTAGTTAACAGCCATTGTATTAAGATCCAGAGCATGCAGGAAGCCATCTGATGGGACAGCGGAAACACAGGGGTGTGGAACGGTTGTCCATGCATCTTTAAGCAGCCCCAGAGCCTGGGGCCTGGCATGGGAGAGTGTTTTTCCATGGGGGTGGGAGAAAGTATCAATACAGGTATGTGTTTCGGCAGCTACGGGTTTGTAAATGAGGGGAAGGGAGTCCTGAGTGGGTTTTTATCCACCTACCCCCTTAAATGATCAGAGGAGGAGACCAGGGCCTGGTGTTGGAAGCACCATTTCAGGGCTGGCTTATAAGGCAACGTGAAGCTGTTGCTTCAGGCGGCAGAGACCAGAGGTGACCAGGAGATGCTGCAAGGGGAGCTGCACCCGCTCAGCTAGCCAGGTGCCTTCCAGTGCAGCGGAAGATGGCGGTGTCCTTCCGTCTGACTGTGCCAGTCTTGACCATGGGGTGGGATGCTTATCTGCCGCTTCCAGGAAAACGGAACTTGGTTGGACTTGCACTGTCTTAAAAACCAGTCAGACTCAAGTAGCTAGCACACCTTTTCCTCTTTCCTTTGCCCTCCCTGTGCAATTAAGCATTAGCTGCCCGCAGTTGTATTAGCACAACTGGAATTATCACCACCGATTGTGTGTTTGTGGGTATTTTAACTATTGTGCAGAAGAGGTTTCTAGCCTGCAGCACTTTCCTCTGCCCTCCTGGGCCCTGTTGTCTCCAGCAACATTTTTTCCCCCTGTATGACTACTTGAAGGTACGGAAGCCAAATGCTTTTAGAACTGGCTGTGTTAACATATGCCTGTGAAATCCTGTGTGTCTGCTGATAAGTTCTGTTGAATTTGGAGGGATTTGTACTCCTGAGAAAAGTGTGTATAGGATCGCAGCTGTAGTGAAGGACTGCAATCTACTAGAAGAGAGTTGAACTTGTTTTCAGTTACTGTTTGTTTAATTATTAGATTTACATTCTACCTTTTTTCTTTCAAAGAAAGAAATGTGGCTCTCCCCATTCTCTCCCCACTGCTCTCAAGCTTGTCCCCACCACAACAACCCTGTGAGGTAGGCTGGGCTGAGAGCCTGTGACTGGCCCAGAGTCACCCACTTGGCTCTAGCGGGGACTAGAACTCAGACTGCATGAGTTCCAGTCACATGCTCTTAACCACTACACCATACTGTCTCGTTGGCCCTCACACTGTTCAATGCCAAAGTTTCCCACTGGAAATAGAAGGGACCTTCACCCTCGGTTCAGGGAAGTGTTGATAAAGTTTGGGAAATGGTACTAAATGGAGAGATCTCATCTATCATGAACACCAGGTATTTGTAAAAAGGGAAATGTCATCCTGTCACTAGCTCTCTTGATCCTGTGCTTTGCAGGAGATCAAACACGACAGGTGTTAGTGGCTGATTTGTTTCAGTTGTCATTTTTAAATCAGGGCTTGTGTTTTCTTTTGCATTATATCTTCCCAGCCTGATGTGAGTGGCCATAGTAGGCTCTGGACTGAACGATCACATACGTCATGTCACTGAAATGTGGAACATGAATTTGGTGGCCATCTGGCCCCTTCCACTGAGTGGGACCCCAGACTCTGCCCCAAAGTCATGGAGGTGCTCCTCAGGAGTAGACATAAATCTTGTAACTGGGACCAGTTTCTTCCATTTTCTTTTGAAGCCCTTTTTGTGCTTCATAGATTTGGTCCTGAAGTGTTTTAGGGTACAATCCTGTGACTGTTTGAACAGGAATGCTGACTGAAAATTGAGGGACATTTCTTGTTCAAGGTGGCACTTCCTGTGTGTTCATTCATGGCCTTATTTAAATGGCCTTCTCTCCAAATTATATTTCATGTCTATGCCTTCCCGTAGCTAAAGCTCCTGAACTTTGCCACAAGGAAAGGAAACCTCTCTCCAGAGATGAAAAGTTTGGAAATTTCTGCATTCCTCACTGGGCATTTGGATTATTCTGAGAAGTAACTTATGAATATAAAGAGCAGATACCTAGAAGTTTTTCAACCCTGTTCAGACTTTTCTTATGCACAATTTGTGTGATCACGCAAGCTTCCTTTGTTTGTGTATCTGCATCATGAAGCTGAATCTCAATCCATTATGCAAAATACATTTAATATTTTCTCTAAGAATTCCTGTTTCTGAAAGTCTTTTACTTCTGCAATGAAAGAATTTATCACACAGTTTGTAAATATTGCATAAGGTACCGATAACATTTAGACCATTTTAAAACTGTTTCTCTAGTCTGATGATCTTGCCTTTAAGTCACACACAAAGGCATCATTACTTATCAAGGTATCAGGCAGAATATGCTGATCTAGAAGTAGAGAAGGCATTTATTTGATAAATTATTCCCCCCTCCACCCCCACTACCCCTCAAAGTCATCTTAGTCATCTCATGGGATGGCTCCTCTCCTTTCCTCCTCCTTTCGCACTTCATGGGCGTCCTGCCTCAACGAAACCCTGAGGCCTGGTCCACCCACCGAACTCTGCTTTAGCTTTGCCAGAGATGATATTCCATTTATTTGAAAACAAAAATGAACCTTAGCCTCAGGATATATGCACTGTGCGCAGCTCCCTGAAAGCTGAGACAGGCTAAAATTCGGCGTGAAATTCTGCTGAAACTGCAGCCCAGCTCTGCAGCTTCCTACCACCATGTCCAAGATGGAGCATCCAACTGGGGAAAGCTATTTTATTTTTAGAGAAATGTTGCATGTCTGCTTTGCAGAAAAGATGCTAATATGTGTGTGGCTTTTGTAGACTGCCTTTCTGCTTAAAGCTTGCATGGCTTGCACAAACAATTACAAGTCAAAACAATGCAGACACTAACTCTCAAACTAGACCACCTGTCAGGGCTGTTGTTATGAGGATGAAGCTGAGGGAAGGCATTCCTTGGAAGAGGAAGAAAGTGGGGCATAAAGCTAATGTAATGACAACCATGAAGCAGTCGCAGAAAAATAGTCATTAGAAACAACGCCCAACCATTCACCAACAGCCTTAAGCCTTCCTTAAAGGAGGCAGTTTTTTTTACTGCTTGTGGGGGGGAACCAGAGGAGTGCCTTCTCACGCATCCCCACCAAAGGCACCCCCAAACAGAGCTGTCTGGAAAAAAGGGGTCTTGCTAGAAGGACGTAAGACCCCGGCAAGCTGTGTTACAAAAGACTAACAACAGAATAATTCCTTTCTCTCGTCGTATTTATCGATTTAATGAGGTGTATTTGCTCCGTCATACCATCCCAAGCTCCTTGGCTGAGACAATCCCGACTCTATTACAACTAAACCAAGCAGGAGTTTAATGAACTGGAGCTGTCGCATTGTGTTCTGCTTGAGCGTTAGATCAAAGTCACAGGTTCTGCTCTCCGGTAACCACTGGTGTAATTAAATTTGGGGGCTGGGTGGCGAAGTGGGTTTAAAGCTGGGCTCCGTTGTGAATTTGAGGGGAAGATGGGCATGGATCCTGTGTGACGGAGGGTAATCCACTCTTGAAGGCATCTGCCATCTGTTTGAAGGCCTATCTATTTGCCCTCCCGCCCCTGAGATCGGCAGCAGAAGCCCTCCTCCGGGAACCCTCCAAGAAAGACATCAGGAGGCAAAGTGCCCGGAGCAGGGCCTTCTCTGTGGTGGCGCCCCATCTGTGGAATGCACTCCCCAGAGAGGTCCGCCTGGTGCCGTCTTTATGTTTTTCAGTGCCAGGTTAAGACCTTCTTATTTAATCAATATTTTAATAAGTTTTAATATTGAATTTTATCATATTTTAATTGCAGCCAGAGTGGGTTGTTAATTAATTAATGTTATGTAGGTATTTGTGTTTTATTTGGGTAAGCTGTCTTTAGGCTCTGAGATGGCATGCAACATCCTAAATAAATATCTAGCCCAGGAGCAGTTTGATGATAAAGGATCCAGGGCAGGTACCCCAAAGCTGCAGGTGTACAATTCACCAGGCTGCAGTCTTCCTCCTACGGTGGGATCCATTGAGTTTCTACTTAAACTGTGGCTATTAGTTCTAAATGCGCATATAAACAGGCAATAGCATAGGCAAAAATTGTGCACATCTGCGTCTTTTCTTTGAGACTCCCTTTTGGTAATGTTTAAGCGGCCACTCAGGAGGTGGTCTTTGGAAAGCCAGTTGGCCTCAGTCTTCCTATCTGTAATATCTGAGATCTGCGGGAGAGTCCCTTCTCCGGGAACCCTCCATGAAAGAAATTAGGAGAGTAAGTACTCGGAGGAGGGCTTTCTCTGCGGTGGCGCCCAACCTATGGAATTCACTCCCCAAAGAGGTCCGCCTGGCACCGTCGTTACTGGTTTTTCGGCGCCAGGTAAAGACCTTTTTATTTAAACATCATTTCAATTGTTAAAACATATGATCTGGCCAGGGCAACTTCTTCTTCCTTCTCTTTCTCCTCCTATATTTTTATTTACTTACTTTATACTGATAATTTTAATCTTATATTTGTAAATCAATGTATTTTTTGTATTTTTGTATTTAATGGTAATTGATTATGTGCTATTGTATTTCAATGTATTTTATCGTGTTGTAAGCCGCCCCGAGGTTTCGGCAAGGGGCAGCATAGAAATGTTTAATAATAATAATAATAATAATAATAATAATAATAATAATAATATGGTGCCATAATACTGAGGCATGATTTTGCATGGCTGCTCAAAGGATAATGGCCATATCTTGCAGGGTGTAACTCCTTGAATTCTAGGCGGGGCTGCGGAAAGTTGGAATGTCATTACGGGGTATTAGCAAACCCAAGCAGCCCTTCCTGATGACATCATTCCAGTTGGACTGAAGTTAACTTTCTCTGGGCCTGTATTGCCTAGTGGTTAGAGTGCTGGACTGGGACTCGGGATTGGGTTTCTAGTCCGCACTGGACATTCAACGGGTGGCTGTGGGTTAGTTATCGATTCTCAGCCTCTCCTATCTCTACAGGCTTATTGTGAGGATAAAACAGAGAGAAAATGAGGGAGGGCTAACCATTCTTGAGTTCTTGCTAGGCGAAAAAGTGGGATATAAATATAATTAACATCTCTCTCTCCACCCCCCCTCTCCGGAAAGCATTCAAAGATATAGGGGGAACTCAATTTGAAGTTCGCTCAAACTTTTCTTTAAGATGGGAGTTCTTACCAACTGGGTGTTCTACAAAGCCAATCCTGTTTGTGGGATTGATATGCATCCCAGTTTCCTTTACTCGAGAAGGAATATGACATGGTCAGGCTCACTTCTGTGTTCCCCCCACTGTCCATTCAGAAGGAATTCCTGCTCTGTCTAGCCAGAATCCTTTTATTGCAACGTCTCTTGTGAGCTAGATTCGTCTTTCTCTAATCCGGTGCGCTCAAGGAACAGTAGTGCTTGTTCACAGAAAACGCTGCTTTTTTATTTTCGTCTTTAAGGTGCTAGACTGTTGCCTTAGCAAGCTTATGAATGCCAAATCTCTCCTATGCAGCAGCGATTGCTTTTCCCCCTGCAGTGGAGCACTAACAAAGAAACAGTACGGTTTACATTGCAAAAAGAAATCCAGTTAGAACTTTTCAGCTTAATACGTCCCTTTTTAATGCTATCTTAAAGTGCCACTCTCAGCCACGCTGTGGAAAGAACTAAGCTTCATCAACCTATGAAGATGCAGCTGAATTACATTGCAGAATCCTTTGTGGATGTCTTTGTCTGTCCTGAGACTTGGTAGAATGCCAATTTATATAAGGTATGAAAATCAGATTCTTAGGATTCTGGAAAAAAATATGTTTATCTCTAAACTGCCCTGTGAATATTTCAACTTGAAGAAGGTTCTATACACTCTTAAAATCATTATGTGAAAAATGGAGGGTTTCCTGGTGCTGCACCTTATCAGTTATTCTCCCTGACCCAAGAAGTCACAATGCTCTCTGTGAGGTACTCCATGTTTTAAATTTTCTTTTTAAACAAGCCTTTAGTTCTACTCATATTCAAGCATATTTATGATTAGCTTCCCTTCTGTTCCCCCCCCCCACCCTCAATTGTTGCTTTATAGTCTGGTGATCTTATTTTAATGAAGGGTTATTTTTGTGATTTGAAAAATATTTTTTTAGCCAGTTGGAGCAAATCCTTTTGAGAAGGGAAATGTGGAATGAATAATAGCCACATAAGGAAAGCTTGTAAGATCATAAGTGCTGGATCAGGTCATGGTTTCCACCCAGTCCAACATTTTGTCCTTATAGTGACCAGACAGCTGCCCACAAGAAACCCTCAAAGACAGAAGTACAACAGCACTCCTATCCCATGTTCCCCAGCAATTGATGCACACAGAGGTAACATGTAGCCATGAGGACTAGTAACCATGGAAGGCTTTTTCTGTCAGGAATTGGCCTAATTCTCTTTTAAAACCCTCCAGATTGGTGGCCATAGTGGCAGTTTGTGTTGCAAACTGCACAGCTGGACCAATCGCTGTGTGAAGTAGGTCTTTTCATCTGTCCCGAATCTCCCACCCACCGGATTCACGAGATTATGTATTTATTTAAAAATGTTTATATGCCACCTCTACCTATGACTTCTCTAGGCAGCCCACGCTGCCATTAAAATAACACATTCTAAGAACAATGTTAAATCTCAACAATAAAATTGTAAACAATAAATCTAATACAAATATACAATTCCAACAAATTAATAAACCAGCAGGCCTGAGTAGCATCCATGGGACTGGGAGGAATCAAGAATGAAAATATCTTTTAAAAAGATAAGTCCTCGCCTGGTGCCGAAAGGAATACAAAGATGGCGCCGGGCGAATCTCCTTAGGGAGAGCGTTCCAAATATGGGAAGCAACCCAGAAGAGGCCCTCTTTCCCATTAGCCACCACGCCTCTTTCCCTGATGGATGGATCCTGCAAACGGGCCTCCTTGATTGACCTCAAGGGCTGGGTAGGTATATTCAGGGTGCAAACTATCCTTCAGATAACCAGCCCACACTGGGGTCTTCTAATAGGGGAGAGGGAATAAAACATCTCCCTGTCGACTTTCTAATGGCCACGCCTGATCCTGTGCACCTTCATCGAGTCCCTCCTTCCTCGCCCCTTTTCCTGAGCGAAACCCTATCAGCTCACAGGGAGCTGCCCCTTGCTGCCCCTTGGAAAGGATATTGTAGTGCCGAACAGTGCACAGGAGCCTAAGAGTGGTCCCACCATAGGAATTTCCTACTAATAAGACCATAAAAGCCATAGGAGTAGTCTAGTCCGGCACTTTGTTCCCACAGCGGCCGACGAGATGTGCTCATGGGAAGCCGGCCCAGGATATGGGAGGGGAAGCAAGGCCAGAGACACCTCTTCTGATGGGGGCCCTTCTCCATTGCGGCCTTTATTCTGAGCCTCGTAGGGCCCTCCGTGGTGGCCGGTATTTGGGGCAAGGCATTTCAGCACCACGGATAGTTCCCACAAAGCAGGGCTTTTGCCATCAGTGCTGAAGGCTTGGAAACAGGCAGAGCCTCGGTGCGAAGACCAGAGAAAGCAAGTCTACAGTAAATTCGCGTCTGGGGTGATGGGCCTGAGCTAGGCATCTCCTGAGCCCATGTGCCCCCGCTTATCGCCCATCAGCACATTCTTTGCTTAGTGCTCCGCTCAGGAGAGGGTACTTGGGGAAACGTGGAAGCATAGGGTTGGGCCCCTCTGGAGCAGATGTCTTGCCAGTATGCAAGAAAGGAAGAGTAAGAGGGACCATCAGGCAGGGAAAAGAAAATGTAAAGAGGTCAGCTTTGTTTTGTTTTGGGTTTTTTTGCATGTCACACACAGGCTTCTGTTTGCTTGAATGCTGAGCTTTCCAACCGCCTCCAGCCAAGTGGGGTATTTCATTCTTTTAATTCAAAATAGAAACATAATCTCTTCCAGCCGTTTTGTGGCCTAGGTTTTTGCATTTATTTATTTTATTTATTTTTGCAATAAAAATTAAATCTTTTCTATTTGCAGATAATTGTCACGTACCTCTCCTGACCTTGCAACCTAGGCAAAGCGCTTTATTTTAAAGGCAAGATAATGATAGATTCAACATGTGGTCTGCCTGGTGATGTTGAAATCTAGCAGCAGAAAGAAGGGCTTTTGGTGTTTATAAGGTTGCTGTGAATTAAGCTTAATGCTTTTCCAATTACATTTCAAAATATCCAACATATTTACAGGGAATTTCACTTCCGGGAGTTTTGTAGTCCAACATATCTAGAGGTCCCCAAACAACAATGCCCGGCTTTAAGCAAACAACCCTCAGCTCAACAAGGTGAGGTATGCAGTGCCTTAGGTAGCCAGGGGTCCTAACCTATTTGAAGGTGGCCATTGACCATGCTGGCAGGGGATGATGGGAGTTGGATCCCTGCACATCTGGAGAGCAGGCCAGCTGAAGGTCTACATCAGGGGTCAAGCTCTGAGCACTCGATCCACCCCATTTATTTTTTTATTTTTTTATTAAAACATTTTTATGCCGCCCCATTCGCCGAAGCCTCGGGGCGGCTTACAACAATACATTAAAACCACATAAATTAAAATAAAATAAATTAGAAAGCAAAATGGGGATTTTGAGCACTGTGGAACATGAATA
This sequence comes from Varanus komodoensis, assembly GCF_004798865.1. Taxonomy (NCBI): domain Eukaryota; kingdom Metazoa; phylum Chordata; class Lepidosauria; order Squamata; family Varanidae; genus Varanus; species Varanus komodoensis. Next base: position 4,987,807 of record NW_025336059.1, read on the forward strand.
GCACACTTTTTTCTTGTCTTTCCCACACCTGGACAGGGATTCAAAATGTATGGGATTTACATTTTGGAATCTACACAGTAAGGGACGTTTACCCACTTCGGTTGTTTCAGCAATTTTGTCCTTTTCTTTGGACAGAGAAGAGCCCTGTGAAAAGCGGTTGTTCATTTGTGAAAATGCAGCCTCATAGCAGCTTTTTAATATGAAGTGTGGCGGAGGGGGGTTATTCTTGAAGGGCGAGCAAGAAATTAAAGACTTGAAGCATTTCGCCATCTCTCTGTCCCTCCCTTCCAAACGGGAGTTGAGGAGTGTGGGGAGAAGCAGCAACTGCTCTCCTGCCCTGCTTGGGAGCTTCTTCCGGGCGCTGGGCTGGCCGCCTTGTGAGCAGAATGCTGGCCTTTGGGGGACCCTGGCTGCCGAGAAGGGGGACCTGCCAAAGGAGGCGTGGACTGCATGTGGACCCTGAGTTATCCAGACCGGCTGAAGGCCGCTTTCTAACTTTAAAAACAGACAACATGTTTTTTAAAGCTCTTTCAGTTTTTCTGGGACCTGTCCTCCAAAAATCCCCTTTTTGTAAGAAAGGACACAGAAGTTGGCATCCTGCATGCTGGGACTGGCGGAGCCTTTGCGCCTGGGGAAAGCAAATGCCAGGGGGTTTTAAGATGCTCTTCCGTTCCCTTTTTCCTTGGCCCTGCCCTGACACACACACACAACCACTGCTGCTGTGACAGCTCCTTGCACGGTGACTTTTATTAAACTCTCGTTCTGTGATTGAGTAGTGATGAGTCACTCATCTTGGGATGCATTCTCAATTTAGGGATACAAAATGTGGGCTAGGCAGAAGAAAGGGAGCTGCAGAGGTTGGCTGGTGCTTTGTTCTGCTTTCTGTTTGAGCATGTTTTTTTCGAAGATATTTCGGCTTCCTACGGAGGAGGAGTTGTGCAGAAACTCTCCCCCACTTGGCGGGCTCTAGGTATGTCGGATTTCAGTGCCTATCATTCCTGGTGCTCAGGCTAATAGTTTGGGGGAAGCTGACAGACGGGGGCTCCGGCAGAATTAAGCTAAGCTACAAAGATGGCTCTCTGCCCCAAGGTGCTTCCAGTTGAAATGGAAGCCATTGAGGGCCACAAGGGGTGGGTGATGAAAGTGTGTCCTGATTGGGCTGGAAGAAGCACCTGTTTGATGGGAACAGCCAATGAAATTTCGCTGTTGGGCAACCCCCCCTCCACACACACACACACACAAACACACCTTGAAAGCTCCCTCAAGGGAGATGCCTTCACAAGCACCGGCTGGGTCTGTCTGTTACCCAGAACATCTTCTGGAAGCCAGAACCCGACCAGAGCAGAAGACAAATAGGTTCCCCCACTGCTTTGCTGTTCCAGCATATATCCAGGGCATTTATCAAGTGCTGATGTTAAACGGCACTGAGATTGACCCGGGAACAAGGGCTTGTCCCCCTTTCTGGGCCAACGCCACATGGAGGAGCAACACTAAACGAATCTCTGGGAACGTTACGTTAAGTCCCAGTCCTGGGGATGTTTATGGGATCTTAGACTACAGCCTTTCATCAATATTTAACCAGATTTTCTCCTCTTCTACTAGCAATATTTCTTTTCAAGAGCTCTGCGTATTTCTGACGCATTTGCAAGCTGCCCCAGTCGCAGTTTTTGAGGTCAAGCTTATGTAGCATTTGAATAAACTCATAACCAGCTTTGGAATCCAGGGGACTTCTGTAGAGTGAGGAAAATATATTTTATATATATATATATAATATATTAGGGTGTGTGTATTAGGATGTAACTGTATGCGTGTTTAGATGGAAACAAGCCCTTCGACTCTCAGCATTCCCCAGGCAGGCTTGCATTTTTAACTGTAAGATTCTTAGGACTATGTACCCTCCCCAGGTTGCTTATTTTTTTAACCCTTTATCTACCACTGAACTCAATAGGACTCACTTCCAAGAAAACCTTTAAAGGACTGTACAATACAGTCTTCAAAGTTAGGGCCAGCCAGAATTAATGAAGGGAAACCTTAATTGCTAGGGTTGAGTATTCTGCTTTTATGTTTGGGGCCATGTGGGTCTGTCTGCTGTCTTAAGGGAGCGGGAATCAAAAGCCACGACAACCCCATTAAAGATAATTAACCATCCATTACACGGATCTCTTGATTGTGTGTGTGTTAGATTCCATGTAATATCCCATGAGGCTGAGATAAGGTTCTAATCCTTAACTCCGCAGAGATTACTTCTGGCCAGATCTGTATAGGATTTCGCAGGAGGTCATGTCACGCTGCAAGATGACTTCCATTTGATTAAGCTGGATGACTTTCTCCTGCTTCAATATGCACAGGATTGGACACTAAACTACCAAACATTCAGGGTAGAAAATCCCTCTCTTTATGCTAATAGTGTGACCCCAGACAACTACAGAAGTCCCGAATTCATAGGTTGAGCCCTTGTGTGAAACATGACACTTATCACCAGGGAGGTAAGATACCTTTTTGTGCTTTGGAAAGGATGCTACCTGCCCAGGGCTGGAACCCTATGGCCATTCACTTAGAAACATAGAAACTGAGCGAGTCAGAAGGGGTCTCCTGGGCCATCTAGTCTGACCCCCGGCTCCAGCCAGCTCCACTCATGATTTGCCTACCATGTGCATGTCCAGCCTCTCCTTGAACAGACTTGAGAATAGTCTCGGTTAAACTGGGGGTAGATCAGTCAATCAGAGACAGTTTTGCATGGATTCTGTCACGATTATTACTGCTTTACATTTATATCCCAACTTCTCTCCTCTTGCGAGGAACCCAAAGCAGCTTACACAGTTGCCCTCTACTCCATCTTGTCTTTACAACAACCCTGGGAGGTAGGCTGAGAATGACTGGCCCACCGTCTCCAAGAGACCTTCATAACCAGGTGGGTTCTAGAACCCAGAGCTCCTGGGTCCGACCCTACGCCTTTTCAGCTAATTTCCACATCAGGGTCTACAATCTGTGAATGCCTGAAAATGTGATTTGACTCTTGTCCACAATACTTTCTTTAACTTGCACGGACCTTGAGCAATAAGAATCTTTCCACAAAAATGTTGGAGAAATGCACGGTCTGAAGGGATAACTTTGTTTTTACCAATGTGTCATGCTGCAAAGAGCTAATTAGACTTGTTGCTTAAAAATGTGGATCAAACAAAATTATCCATGCATCCCTCAACAAGTGTCAGCAAAATCTTCCGATTTATCTTCCGATTTACATCCTGCCTTTTTCCTACAAAGGGCTCAAGGCAGCTTACATCATTCTCCCCCTCCATCTTATCCCCACAACAACAACAACCCTGTGAGGTAGGTTGGGCTGAGAGACTGTGACTGGCCCAAAGTCACCCAGTTGGCTCCATGGCCCAGCGGGGACTCGAACCCGGATCGTCCGAGTCCCAGTCCCAAGCTCTTAACCACTACGCCACACTGGCTCTCACTTGGATCCAAGTAGACAGGTTGATTGGCAGCTGACCACCTTCAAAGCCAGCCAATTTTCTGCGTACTCTCCAAATTGGCAAATTCTGACCAAACCTGACACTTACTATTCATTCCTAAATCTCTGGCAAACTCCTAATCTTTCTAATGGAAAGCAGTTCTTTTAAACTCTTTTAAAATTAAATGCTTCTACTTGTTTTTCTTTCTAGCACCCTCTTTCTGCTTTTTACACAGGGCTATGAATGACATTGGGGATTATATCGGGTCAAACATAGAAATATCTTGGTTACCCAATTTGGATGACCTGATGCAAGGTTACGCCCGCAATTTCAGACCAGGCATCGGAGGTAAGACCTCGTGTGTTTGGCAAACTGTGAATAAGGGTAGGGAATAATGGATTATATGTATTTTTACTGTCTTTTAGGGAAATTACACAGCTGATCATTGTGTGCCATTCTGGAATCAGACCTTTTGCAATTATGGTCATGAATGTCGCCATCTCTGACTAAGACGGTCTGTTAGATAAGCTCCCACTAGGTCCCTTTCTCCTTTGAGGGTTAAAAGATCACAGAGCAGCTGAGCCAGGATGGTGCAGTGGTTAAGAGCACTGGGATTTAGGAGATCCGGGTTCGAGTCCCCACTCAGCCGTGGAGCCCCCTTTGGGCCAGTTCAGACCCTCAGCAAAGCCTTGTGGCTTTAAGAATAAAGAATGAAATCAACTGAAGAATAAAATGGACCTTTCTTTTCTCCCAGTCATTTTAGAGTCCTAATTCTAGGTAAAAGGGGCTATTCCAGTGCCTTTGTTGTTGATTATGTGCTGCACTCTTTTAAATGACGTTTTAATATGATGCACGCTATATTGTACATCTGAACTGCACCCAGAGAGCTTCAGCTCTTGGGTGGCATAAAAAATTAAGTAAAAGAATAAAATGCTGTACTTTATTTACCAGTATTGCATTTTATATTTTTCAGCTGTGTTTCAAAACAGCATTTTAGTTCGCAGTCTGCCCAGAGAGCATCCCTTCAAACCCGCAGAATGCTTTGGGTGGGGCAGAATAGAAATTATATAGAGATGGACTTGAATAATGCAAGGGGCCGCGTTCACAGCTCCCTGTGTCTTTCCCCAAACAGGTCCTCCAGTTAATGTCGCACTGGCCATTGAGGTAGCCAGTATTGACCACATCTCGGAAGTCAACATGGTAAGCCACTGCTTAAGACTGCAGGAAAAAGGAAACTCTCCAGGTTTGGATATTCCGCTGGGTTCCTTTTGTGCCTTAAACCATGGGGAGATGTTGTTAGCACGAAGAGCACCCCAATGTAATACTTCGGTGTTTCCAAGGATCCAAGCTGCTCCCTGAATTCCTAGACGTATAAGATAATTGAGCGAGCTATAATGCTGAACCATTGCAACCCCTCTGTAGTGCCCAGGTAGGCAAACTGGGATGCGCGAACCCCCAAGGCGCACCATGCGTGATTCTGCCAGCTGTTGCACACATTTTGCAGCTGCTCAACAGCTCCGCCTCCACCCCCAGACTATGCCTAACACAAAAAAGCAAAATTCGAGGCTTAGCATCAGCTGAAGACCCGCTGCTGCGAAGGAAGCAAAGGCAAAGAGGCATCAGCAGTTGTGGAGGTGGATGAAGGCATCTTGGCATGAGAAGAGGGAGGTTAACATGGTTCCTTTCAGCTTGTTCTGCCACAGTTTCCTGTGGCATCTGTCCTTGTGTAAGTGCAGTCTACAAGCCAGCATCAAGCCATGGTTTAGGAACCTGGTTGGCAGAGAGTGTTTGTATCACATTTTCCCGGTCTGCGGTGTCCTGGGGCAATGAGGGAAGGAGCCTGGATTTTGGGAGGAGGAGCACTTGGGCTTGTCTCTTGCTCCCTGTCCAACAAACCGTGGCTTGCTGGGCCAGAAATGTGATCCCTGGAGCGGGAGGAATCCTCTGTCCCCATTTTAAAGTACAGCGACCAACCAACCCCAGAGTATCAGCATCCTTGTACGGCCCTGCCGGGCCCCACCACCCCATTTTCCCCCTTCAGCCCAGCTGCCATGTTCATTTCCCAGAATGCCCTGAGACAGCCTTGCACCTTGGTGAGCAGCCTGCTTTTTTGGAGGGTCCGGGGCTCCTCAAATCGGAAGCCAGACTTATTCTAGTACCATCCCCTTCCCCGCATCTGGGTGAGCGGATCTGCATATTATTCCAGTGGTTTGTTAATTATGCAAATCAGTCACAACAATTTTCTATCCGTTGCTTTGTGTCTGCTCTTGGCAACTACCTCAAATGATTGGGGAAAGATCAGAAGAACCGTCTTTTCCCTGATCATTCCCTTACGCTTTATTCTCCGACGACGGCGAGCGTGTATCTTTCTGCTTGTAGAGCTCATGCCTGCTTTGGAGTACGTGAAACTTCCTCACAGCTAAAAATTATTTAGGTTGCGGAAATCATTTTGCATCCTGCATGCAAACAAACACCTGGGAGTCCATCTGAGCAATTTTGGTGGGGGTTTCCAGACTCCTTAGCAACCCGCTTGCAGATACAGGCTCACGTCTTACCCCTGCACTGAAGTTACAAGGTGGTTTAGCAAGCAGCTCACTTCGGCCACTGGGCCACGCCATCTCCCCAAGCTCAGCCATTGAGTGCTGGTGGCGCAGTGGTTTAAACCGCTGTGCTGCCGGGCTGGTAGATCGAAAGGTCGCCGGTTCGAGTCTGCACAACGGGGTGAGTTCCCGCTGCTCCGTCCCAGCTCCTGCCTACCTTGCAGTTCGAAAGCATGCAAATGCAGGTAGATAAAAAGGTGCCACTTCAGTGGGCAGGTAACAGCATTCTGTGCACCTCGGTGTTTAGTCATGCCGGCCACATGACCACGGAGACTGTCTACAGACAAACGCTGGCTCCCTCGGACAGGAAACAGAGATGGGCACCGCCCCTAGAGTCAGGCGTGACTGGACATAACGTCAAGGGGAAACCTTTACCTTTACCTTTTTTACTTTGGCCACTGGCCACGTCATCTCCCCAAACTCAACCGTTGAGTGCTGGTAGGATTTAATTACAACAAGACCTCCCAAAATAGGCCTCCCTTCATTCATTCATTCATTTGTTTGTTTATATGCCATCTATTTCCATGGATTGGGAGTTGCCTGTAAAACTTGCTGTGTGACTTTGGGCCAGTCACAGACTCTCAGCCTAACCTACCTCACAGGGTTGTTGTGGGAGGCCGTGTGCCTTGGGGTTTGACTGTTGAAGTGGAGCTGGGGAGATCCGGGTTCTGGTCCCCACTTGGGCATGAAGTTCCTCTTGGACAGGTGGAAATGCATTTGCTACCAGCGATGCTTGGTCTGGACGTCCACGTGGAGGGCATGTCGTGAGCGGAGCCGGCTGGAGCCGGGGGTCAGACTAGATGGCCCAGGAGGCCCCTTCTGACTCGCTCTGTGTTTCCATGTTAAAGGAACTCACACTCAATATATTTGTACTTCCTTCGGCTTTTAAGGAAATGCCTGATGTTGATATAAATAACAGCAAGGGACTGAAGCTTTCCAAACTGCTTATTTTCTAGTCAGTCTAGCTGGACCTGTTCTTTGCTCGCTCCCAAGCACTGCCCCACGATCTAAGTTCTGAAATGGAGCTACAGAGGCCAACGAAAGCAACGTGAAGGATGCTGCCAAGGCTGGCCCCACGGAAACTCTCCCCACAGCCGCCTTGGGGTGCATCAGTGCCGTCTGGTTCTCGTTCCCAGGAATACACCATGACCGTTTTCCTGCACCAGAGCTGGCGAGATGACCGGTTGTCGTACAACCACACCAACGAGACCCTGGGCTTGGACAGCCGCTTCGTGGACAAGCTCTGGCTTCCAGACACCTTCATCGTCAACGCCAAGTCGGCTTGGTTTCATGACGTCACTGTGGAGAACAAGCTCATCCGCCTGCAGCCCGATGGGGTGATTTTGTATAGCATCAGGTAACATACCGCCCCGAGGCTTCAGCGAATGGGGCGGCATAAAAATGTTTTAATAAAATAAAAAATAATAAATACGCAAGCTGCGGGTGAGGGGAGAATTCTCTGCCACCTGAGCCTGCCAGCCCCAGGCAACCGTCTCTCGGTAGATTTCCTAGTCTTGCTGCAGCATAGAATTGTAACCCATCTCGAGCTTGCCTGTGAAAGCAATAGATGGTATAGAAAAAAATTTAAATGATGTACAAGGTTAAATGATATACAGGTTGCTGACGGGGACGGGGCGTTATGCTCACATGACTCCAGTCCTCCGACAGCTTCACTGGCTTCCCATTGAAGTCCGGGCCCAGTTCAAGGTGTTGGTTATGACCTATAAAGCCCTAAATGGCTTGGGACCTGGTTACCTGAAGGAGCGCTTACGTCCATATATGCCCAACCGCCCCTTGAGATCTGTGGGAGACGCCCTTCTCCGGGAACCCTCCGTGAAAGAAATTAGGAGGGTAGATACTCAGAGAGGTCTGCCTGGAGCCGTCATTATTTGTTTTTCAGCGCCAGGTGAAGACCTTTTTATTTAAACGTCATTTTAATTGTTAACAATATTTACTTATTTATCTGGCCAGGGCAACTTCTTTTCTTTTCTTTTATAACTTTTCTTTTATAACTTCTTTTATATCATTTATATTTTTTTATTTTATATTATTAATTTTAATTTTATATTGTCATTTTTGTATTGTATTGTATTTTATTGTGTTGTAAGCCGCCCCGAGGCTTCGGCAAGGGGCGGCATAGAAATGTTCTAACAACAACAACAACAACAAGCAGGCCAGGAAGGACGGACGGGTTGACTGGGCCCTTTTGGAGTCTTCCCGGTGATTTGGAGCAGCTTGGCAATGCCCAGGGCTCATTTTAATGCCGAACATGTTCAAAGGCAAGGGGAAAGGTCTTATAGTTAGAATTATTTTATTTATTTTCATTTAGTAAAAGCTCTTCTATCCTACCTCCTACAGAATGTCTCGGGGCGGCTTACAATAAATAAGCAGAGTAAAACAAGCAAAATAAAATTATGCCGACAGTCCACTTAGGGAAGTTTCTTTGCGAATGGCTGCAGAGATGACTTGAATTGCACAGATAGTACTCCTGACGTGATGCTTCGTACTGCAAGAGAGGCCTCATGAAAAGAACTCCAAGCCTGCAAGAAAACTGGAACAGCCCTCGGACACCTTGCGGCCTTCGCTTCCTTCTCAGCTTTGGTGCTTTTCACTGGGAAAAGAGAATATTTAATTGGTTGTTGTCAACAGGGTCTTTGTCCAGTTTTTGCTGACCGGTTTTGCAGAGCTTCTGCAGTCAGCGCAGTGCAGAATAACTCTCGTGTGGAGGTGTACGTGAGGCAGGAAATGAGATGCAGGCCACCGAAGCAAGGGCAACCACCGCAGCCTCTTGCTGCATCGCAACCAAGCAACTGTTCAGCGACCGCCCCATCTTGAGAGAGTCCAGTTCTTAAAGATTTATGACAGTGCCATGTCTGGTCAAATGTGACGGCTTTCTTCTTCTTTTCCTGTCATCTTTGGGCAGAATCACCTCGACAGTCGCCTGCGACATGGACTTAACCAAGTACCCCATGGATGAGCAAGAGTGCATGCTGGACCTAGAGAGCTGTGAGTTGAACCCCAACATGCACAAGCGGGGTGTCTACAAAGGGGGGATTTGGGGGGGAATTGCCTTCACGAACGGCTCCCACGCTTGGTCGGTTTGTTTTTAAGTACAGTCCTGGCGGGGAAGCCAGACCAAGAAAAAGAGCTAGCGTCTCAGGTCTTCAAATAGTTGACAAGCTGCCCAAGTTGTAGGATTAATACTGAGCTTTGCAAGTGCACGCACACCCCGCCCCGGTAATCCCTTTGCAGCCTGTATTCCTGCTGCGTTGGCGCTGTCTCCCAGAAAAAGGGAGCCCCCGAACTTCATCCAGTTCCCTCTTGTTTGCTTTTCCCTTGGACCTCTCGGATGGCTGATCTTTATTGTAGCAATATGTTTTGCTACACTTGCTTAATCCAGTTAAAGTGTTTATATGCCATCCAATACCAGAGTACTGGATGGCATATAAACAACAAAAACCAACAACATACTAACACACACACACTGCATCCAACCATTAATGATAAAATCAAAGATGAAACCAATTAAATGTTAAAATGTTGGGAAAATAACCATTTTCACTCAACGCCAAAAAGAATAAAGTGACCGTGCCTGGTGAACCTCCCTGGGCGGCATGTTCCAAAGTCGGGGCACCACCAACTGTCAATTTATGGTTTTATTTGTTAATTCATTGTTTCACTTTGCATATTTGTAATATCCGATGGCTAAATACAATAAGGGACTGCAGGTGGCGCAGTGGTTGAAACCACTGTGCTGCTGGGCTGGTAGATCGAAAGGTCGCCGGTTCGAGTCTGCACAACGGAGTCAGTTCCCGCTGCTCCGTCCCAGCTCCTGCCCACCTTGCAGTTCGAAAGCATGCAAATGCAAGCAGTTAAAAAGGTGCCACTTCGGTGGGCAGGTAACAGCATTCCGTGCACTTCGGTGTTCAGTCACGCCGGCCACACGACCACGGAGACCGTCTGCGGACAAACGCTGGCTCCCTCGGCCAGGAAATGGGGATGAGCACCGCCCCCTAGAGTCAGGCATGACTGGACTTCACGTCAAGGGGAAACCTTTGCCTTTACCTTTACCTTTTAAATACAATAAGCTTACTACCTACCTACAAATATTGGTTGAGAAAATGAGCTCCAGTCCATGTTTAGGGTTGTGCACTTTTGGAGGGCCCACAATCTCAATATGTTCCATGCCCCCCTATCTCTCCTAGCTATTCTTCAACGTATATGTTTGTTTATATCTTTCCAGAAAGACTGTGTATGTCACAACATCTCAGCGTCTGTGGGGAAGATGCTGTCTGAGCACAATGACTGTACAGTCTTGGGTTGTTTTGCCTCTTCTCTCGCTCTCATTTCATTTTTAGCACTGGCTATTTTCTAGGCAATTAAGTACCATACATTTCCACCCTAGCAAATTTAGCAATCTGCAGTTTTTACTTATGCAATCGGCAATTGCTGAAGCAACCCACGAAGAGACGGCAATTTCCCTCCACTGGCAATTGTGTGCCGGGCTCCATTTTTAATTTAATTTTGAGGGTTTGGGATTCTAGAGCAGTAAACATAAGAAGTGAAGGCACTTTCAGCAAATGCATTAAACTTGGGCTCTGTTTGGTTTGGTTTTTAAAGCAGGAAAATTAACATTCCCTGCACTAGTTTTTAATGTAGAAAATGGACAGTGGGTGAGTGTATTTCCACCATCTTGCAAGAGTTGTGGGAAAATGCCAGAATTGTTTCCATTTCTATCTTGTGTTGCCTTTAAAGCGTTAAAGGCAATGTTCGCCTACTCTTCCTTTCCCCCCTCACAACAACCCTGCAAGGTACTCTGGGTGGAATGTTGCCAGTGAGTCCCAGGTCTCCCGATAAACTGCATCGCTTTCTTTGGACACTGGATCTGGAATTTATGTTTGAAATAATCCTACTTTTGTTGGGTGACTTTAAACCACGTTTCAAGATGATAAGGTTGCAAAGGCTCTGTATAATCTCAAAACCCAGGGGAATTGCAAGTTTCAGCTTTCAATTCTGGTTGTCCTTCCTGATGATAAAAGCAGAATTAATTCTGCAATGCTTTTCTTCTTCTCCCAGAACACTTAAACCTGGGGACGTCCCGTGGAGCTGATGAGCGGGGTCTGTGGTCAGATAAAAGGAAATATCTCTTCACACAGCATATGAACTCTGGGATTTGCTGCCACGGGATGTGGCGATGGCCACCAATCCGGGTGGCTTTGAAAAGGGATCAGACAGATCCATGAGGGAGGCGGCTATCAGAGGCCACATGCTGAGGAGCGTGGGCAGAAGGGATCCCAAGGGATCCTGTGGGCAGCTGGTTTGGCCCCAGTGTCTAGTGAGTGCTGGACTGGATTGGAACTTTGGTCTGGCCCAGCATGGCTTTTCTTATGTTTTAGAGGAACGGTTTGCAGGAAGAAGTGCCCCGGGTTCAGCCCTCAGGATCTCCTGGCAGGGCAGGAAAAATTCCCGCCCAAACCCCAGGGAGTAGCTGCCAGCCAGTGTCCAGAGGCTCGGCGCTACATGCAGCAATGACATCATGTAGTCTGAGGCAGCTTCCTGGGCCAGGAAGGGCGATGATGCTCTGGGGCCCATAAGGTGCTTTGTTGACCCTGGAAATGACACCTGGACCATCCAGATAGCGCCGACTGCTCAGGGACCAGGGAGGGAAACTTCATCCTGAGCTTGTCTGTCTCTCTCTCTCTCCACACATCCCCATATTTATTCAGTCTCTTTTGACAGATGGTTACTCCTCGGAAGATATCGTGTACCGCTGGTCCGAAAACCAGGATCAGATCCACGGCCTGGATAAGCTGCAGCTGGCTCAGTTCACGATCACCAATTATCGATTCGCTGCAGAAGTGATGAACTTCAAATCGGGTAAGCAAATCTGCCAGTCTGGCAAACTCTCTAGGGAAAACAAGGACGGAGTCTTCTTATTTATGGCTGGCAGCTAATGAGATGAAAGCAAAGAAAGCTGTTAGTCCCGGTTGTGTTCCCCCAAAGTTTGGCAAAGCGTAGGGTTGTCTCAGTGTGGAGAACAGTATCTGCCCAATCAAACTGGGGAGGAGCAGAGCTAAGCCGGGACGCTTCTGTTCGCACGAGGTCCAACTCACTGTGTCTGCTAGATGTTCTCTCCTTAAAGGAGGCCTAAGTAACTCCAAATGAAATTGAAGATTAAATGGAATGAGCATTTATTTATTTATTTAGAAAATTTCTATGCCGCCCCATTCGCCAAAGCCTCGGGGCGGCTCACAAATAAACCAATTAAATCAATTAAAATATTTATTATTTATTTAGTTATTTATATCCTGCCTTTTTCCTACAAAGGGCTCAAGGCAGCTTACATCATCTCTCCTCCTCCATCTTATCCCCACAACAACAACCCTGTGAGGTAGGTTGGGCTGAGAGTCTGTGACTGGCCCAAAGTCACCCAGTGGGCTCCATGGCTGAGCGGGGACTCGAACCCAGGTTGCCTGAGTCCCAGTCCCTTGCTCTTCACCACAACACCACACTGGCTCTACTATACATTAACAATATAAAGCAAGTTAACAATATAAAATAAGTCACCCTGGCCAAAGAATAAAATAAATAAATAAATAAATAAATAAATAAATAAATACTACCAACAGTTAAAATTTAGCTTGTGATTCTATGCATGTTCAGACACAAGCCCCACATGTAGCCCAAACCCCACAGAATTCATCGAGGCTTGCTTCTGCATATGCACACATAAGATCCGGCTGTCTTTGGCTATGTCCGATACCTCCGACAAATTTTCTCCAAAGCCCAGTGTGTGCTACAACCCGGGAGGCAGACGGTCATAAATTCCCATTCAGGCTTTCAGCCTTCTGGGCATCCGCAGACCAATCGCATGCTCTCAGCCCAAACCACCTTACAAGGTTGTTGTGGAGATGAAACTTCTGGGAGAACGGGACCGTGGCGTCCGCCTTGCGGGCAGGACCTTTCCGTGTCACCCTGCCCCCGTCTCATTCTTTCAGCTGGCCAGTTTCCCCGCCTGAGTCTCCACTTCCACCTACGGAGGAACAGAGGTGTTTATATCATCCAGTCCTACGTGCCTTCCATCCTCCTGGTCGCCATGTCGTGGGTTTCCTTCTGGATCAGCCAGTCGGCGGTGCCCGCCCGCGTCTCATTAGGTAAAGTGGAGTCTTTCTCCCAAGATGCAAAGCCATCACGATGTTCACGGTCCCAGAATGAGATGTTGTTGTTAGCCGCGTATTAGTCACGCCCCAGATAACACTGGGAACGGCCATAGACCTTGTTAGACGTTGTTTCCACCTATGAGTCCTGTTCTTTGCTGTGCGCAGTAAAGAGGAGACTTCAGCTAGCCGGTTGCCAAGCACAGTTCCCCCCAGAACACAGGAGGCTTTCTGTAAAAATCTGAGGCGCAACCGAGCTCAAAGCCCCAGGAGGTTAGTCAAGGAGAAACAGTCTGGAAAATGAGTTAGGCTGGACCTGAGGATCAGTAGCCCAGAGGTCCAAATACACAGCAAGGTCAGGGGGAAGAGAGACTCTGGCAGAGTCTGGGGCTGAAAAGAAGGCATCATTCCCAGCAGCACTGAAGTTCCAAGTGATGGGTGATGTAGTTCGAATGAGCACAGCACCACCCATGGTCCAGCTGCATCAGGTGTCTTCCCTGTGAGGGAAGCCCAGCGTCTTCGGTGAGGAAGTATCCCTTTCCTTGGCTGCCATGGGTCTTAAGATGCAGGCATTCTCTGGGGCTAGGCAGCAGACCCTTCCACTTCAGGAGCCGAGCTTCGTCCCTCTCCAGGAAGCCGATCTGAAGGCATCATCCTTGGTGAAGGTCCTGGACCCCCTTGGATAGTCCCAACATCTGGCCTTGGACCATGACCCCAGCCCGGTGCCATCTGTCCTACAACCTGGCCCCTCTCAGATGTGTTGGACCGCTACTACCAACACCCAGAGAAGTCCAGCACATCTGGAGGACGTGACTGGTGGTCGGGGAAGGGGGTGTGTTCATCTGGGGAACCTCGTAGGGCCAGATCTGCCTGAGACTCAGCACCCCCCGCTAGAAACCATTGGCAATAAAATGCAGAACAGCATTTTGAACACAGTTCACCTCCACCCATGATGTACGTGCTCTGTGCTCCTCTCAGGTATAACCACAGTCCTCACCATGACCACCCTGATGGTTAGTGCTCGCTCTTCACTCCCAAGGGCTTCAGCCATCAAGGCGCTGGATGTGTATTTCTGGATCTGTTACGTGTTCGTCTTCGCTGCGCTGGTGGAGTACGCCTTTGCTCACTTCAACGCGGACTACATGAAAAAGCAAAAGGACAAGCTGAAGACCAGCAGGCCGGCAGGAGAGGTCAGTGAACACCCCCGGTGCCTCCTGGCTCTTTCTTCTCAAACGTTCTTGGGTGCATGTGTGAAAGGACTTTCTTCCCTTAGGGGCATTTGCCTGTCTTTCTGCATCAAAGCTTTTGGAAATGCTAGTGATCCTTCCTCTACTTCAGGCAGCACCGGCTGCAGGTTTGGATTGCTCTCAGGCATGACAATCTGAGTGGGCTCTCTTTGCCTCTGTGGGCATGTCGTGAGCGGAGCCGGCTGGTGCCGGAGGTCAGACTAGATGGCCCGGGAGACCCCATCTGACTCGCTCTGTTTCTATGTTTGCCCCCTTGCCGTCATGGTCAGCAGCTGCTCTGGCTCCTTGTTCTCATCGCATCTCATTAAATGCCTAGGGGAAGAAAGCATTCTGAACTTGGCCCCAAATGGCCTCAATGGGGAGAAATTTCCATAATCATGGGCCACCACTAAAGAGATCCTTGGAGGCGCCCCTCAGAGGAAGGCGTCAGAAGCTGAGTGTAGGGCCCAGGGAGATGTTGCTGCACATCAACAAAGCATTCTGACTTCTAATTACATCACAATTGCTTTAAAAAGGTTTCAGTTCTATGGTTACCTGCTCTGCAGGCAAGCCTCTTTCAGCCTTAGTATTCCTCAGCTGTAGCATGGAGCTGGACTGACTTTATTAAATCCTGCAAGTCGGGATTGAATCCTCAGCCTCCTGAGCTGGTTTGCTCCTAGTGGCAGTTCCCGGGTCATTCAAATGCACGATTCACAAAATCTGCAAATGCAGAGAAGTTCTGTTGCTGTCCGTCACTCCTCTCCCCTTCCCTCTTTTGATATTACAAAACCCTCTTTCTGGCGGGTCTCTCTCCTCTCTCTCTCTCTCCCTTCAGGTCAACGTGAAGAATGCCATTGTCATGTTTTCCCTCTCGGTAGCCGGCGTCAGCCAGGAGCTGGCCGTCTCAAATAGGCCTCGCAGGGCCCCCAAAAACCTGCCCGGGGCACTGGGGTCAGGGGAGGTAGAAATGGGACAGAACAAGCAGCAGCAGCAGGGGGCCAAGCCTGAGAAGCCCACTGGCCTGAAGTCTCTCTTCAAGCCCATCGATGCGGACACCATCGATATCTATGCCAGGGCGGTCTTCCCAGCAGCCTTTGCGGCAGTCAACGTCATTTACTGGGTGGCTTATACAATGTGAGGGTTCCGAGCGGAAGCCACTCTCTTGGCTCTGGGCTGACGTGGGACCCGGCGCGGAAGGAGCTCGGCCAGACCCACGTCCGTATCGCTGCACTTCCAACGCCAGGAGGACAACTTGTTCAAGCAAGAGACGGTTCTTCCTTCTGTCATGGACGGATGGCAGGTCTCGAGAAGGGAGGAGGCAACGAGCTGAATGGCCACTGCCTGCTTTTGCTGAGTCGTTTTGTTCTCCTCTTTAGCTTAAAGAGGCAACAAACCAAAGGCCGCCCCTTTCCCAGTCTGGCGTGAACCTCTCGCAAGAGCCCTCCTTCAAAAAACCTGCCGCACAAGAAGCTGTCTGGAGGTTTCACCGGGGAGGGGTCAGTTTCCCATCTCTTGGAGACTAGCCTTGAACGGGAATCTGCTCGCCAATTCTGCAAACACGTTTGCAACCCCAAACTTGCCTACGAACAGGCACATGAACACGATTGTTGAGGGAATCTCCTGTTTCCTGAACTTTTAATGAAGTTTGAAAATGTTCTTTCCCCCCAAAGCTGCAGTTTCACTCTTTAGTCTGTGGTGGAAATGCACATCCTTGATCAGGAAGAAATGGGATGTTTTGCAATGCACAGTTTCGCAAATGCACACTTTTACCGATGGAAAACCTTGTATTTTTCTCAGCCAGGAAATGAAAAGCTTGATTATGTTTGGGAACCTCCGCAGAGCTTTGAGTAGGAATTTTGCGATCCCACTGAGCTTAAACATTGCAAGTTTGCTCAAAAGAAGATTGACTCCCAGAGTGATGTCGGCTAGGACCAAACTGAAAGTAGCACTTTGTGCACTGGCGATGAATCTGGAATGATTTGGTGGGCTGCCAGGCAGAATTGCTCTGGGGACCACCGGAGGGTGGTGTTGCAAAATGAGATGCACGAGACAGAATGAACCGACATGCTGGGCTTTGCATGGTCTGGATTTTACCAGATTTTAACCTGGCCGAACACCGTTCGTGGTTTCAGCTAGCAATTGTCTAGCTGGCTGGTGGACCATTTCCTCATGGTTTTGATTCTCTGTATTTCTTTCTCTCTCCTTCTGACAGCATTGCAGGGTTTTGTTGTCATTTTTTTCTTTATGGCAGAGTTTTTGTCCTCTCTCCACTAATTTGTTATCGGTACATGTGGAGGCCAACAGAGTGTATATAAGTGGGAAATGCAAAAGCCTCCACCCCCGAAAGTACTTTGGGAGTGCTAAATTTCAGCAGCAAGGGTAATACTTGGTTTGGCTTGGTTTTCTTTTTAATGTGTCATTTGTCTTGGATTAACATATTTAAAGCATTTTTAAATGATCTTCTTTTAGCCACAGCATGAAATAAATCAAAGATCTCTACTGACATGTTCTTCCTTCAGCTCTGCTTCAAGGTTGGTTGAGGACGGCAAGGATTCAGTGGAGGTGGGTCATGATTCATGGCAAGAATGAAAGGCCAGCAAAACTGCAAAAGGCCTTCCTGCCCTCCCTCCCTCCCTCCCTCCCATTTCTAGGCTGCCTGTAGCTTTCCTGGGCAGCTTCCAATTTTTAAAGCATACTTTAAGTTACTTTTGTGCTCTCCTATAACTGGGTGTGGGCAACTCCTGGGCCTCCAAATTTGCCCTCCAACTCCCGTTGATCCCAGCCAACTTGGCCAGTAGCAAAGGACAGAGGGCGACCATCCAGCAATGTTTGGGATGCCACGGGTGTCTTGCTCCTGCCTTATAAGAAGAAACATAGGCGCATCTCTGGGAAAAATCAAAATTTCAATCTCTGGGGAAATTCTGGTGTCGGTGTAGTTTGCAACCCACCGAATTGCAGAGATTGCAAGAAAATAACGGATTTATCCTGAACAAATCTTGCCAGACTAATCTGACCTATTTTTTAATTTATTTTTTAAGTATGTGTTGTATTTTTTTTTGTGCTGTCGGGTAACAGAGGCGGGTAGCGGGGGTAGTTCTTCTGGACTGGGGAATGCTGTGGACATAACATGTCTTGATTTGAGCAAAGGTTTTGACGAGTTGCCTTATGATGCCCTGTTTAGCAAGCCAGCTAAAAGAGGACAAGATAGAACAGCTCTCAGGTAGGTCCACAGCAGGATGCAGAATCAGTGCTTCTCAAAAGCACCTTCTCAAAGTGGGGAGAGGTAACAGGTGTTGGGCTCATTCTCGGGCCCAGTGCTCTCCAGCACCTGCATGGGCGATTTGGTTGAGGAGGTGCAGAGAATGAAGATCATATTTGCGGATGACACAAAATTGGGTGGGACGGCTATTTCCTGGGAAGACGGAAGCAAAGTTCCACGTGATCTTGACTGGGTGCAGTGCTGGGCCGAAAACAGAATGGAAAAATTCATAAGGGCGAACGCCAAGTTCCGCACCCAGGAAAAAGACACCAAATGCATTGCTACGAGGTGGGGGATTCATGGCTCAACAATAAAGCACGTGAGAAGAGTCTCAGAATTGTGGGTCTGGAGCCCGGTGAGTCAACCTCGTGGAACGGCTGCAAAATAGGTAAATATGATTTTGAGCTGCATAAATGGAAGCATCACTCTCAAGGCATGTGAAGCGCTTGTTCCCTCCTCCTTCCCACTGGCTGGGTCTTGTCTCAAGTCTTACGTCCAGTTTCAGGCTCCACAGTTTAGGAAGGATGCAGACAAGCTGGGAAGGATTCAGAGGAGGGGCAACAAGGAGGATCTGGGGACTGGAAGCAGAGCCCTCTGAAAGAATTGGGCATGTTTAGCCTCCAGGGGAATGAGAGGAGATAGGAGAGCACTCTTGAAAGAGGTGGTCCCACAGAAGTTGGCTGGGATCTTTTCTCCATCGTTCCAGAGTGCAGGACACAGAAGAAGATATAGGAAGCCACGTTCCAGCTGGACAAAAAGTCTTCCTGTTAGAGCGGCGTGGCAGAGGAACCAAAGAATGAGGGTGGTCGTGGCCTTTCCCATCTGGTCAGCCATCTGGGAGGGATGGTTTAACTGGGAGTCCTGCACTGAGTTGGACACTGGGCTCCAGCGACGATTATGGACTGAAACGCAGAATGCGGAGGGGGGTATCCCCCCCCCACCATACTTGCATTCTGTAAAGTTCAGAAACGCACAAAGGTTTGCAAAGACACCTGGTTTGCTAAGAGGAATCATTAGATTGATTAACCTTCCCACTCGTGGTAAATTTGAGCTCTTGATGCCAACAGGATCAATGCCAAAGCAAGTTCATTGAGGAACGAGAGGAAGGTCCAGGGATGCTCAGGTGAACCCGCGGGAGAGCAGAACCTGTTGCTCAGAAGAAAAGAGAAAACACAGCCCTGTGAGGACACAGCTGGTGGCCTCCAGCCGCGTGGAAGGCCAACATGTTAGGAGGAGAAGATAAGCAAGAGCAAGTATCGGGGCAGTTTTTGAAGGGCCGCGGTGGGACCGGAGGGCTGCATGAGAGGAGCCCTTGGTCTGACCCAACAGGGCTGCTCTTACACTCTTCGGGAAAAGCTGCTGGTCCTCATGGGCCTACATTCACCAGTTGCTGGGGACCTTGGGCGGGGAGGTGCTGCTACACTCATGTTTTGCTGGGGGGCAGCTGGTTGGTTGGTCACTCTCTGAACAGAGCACTGAATGGGGTGGGCTGGATCTAGTGGGGTGCTCTTGTACGGCTGTGGGGAGAACAGTCGAGCGTTCTCCAGCCATTTACAATTGATAGGACCTCGGAGGAAGGCAAGGCTGCCTGGAGCGCTGAACAGGATCGCAAATGTTGCACGTCCCGCTTGCCACATCTCTGTCCCAGCAGGGAGCTCAAGCTGCCGCAGGGGGTGTCTGTCATCCAAGGCCCAGCCTGATCTAGCACTACCTGAGCCAGAATCTCCCAGTCCTTGCTGGAATCCTCATGCCACCCCGGCGTGAGCTTGAGCAGAGCCTGCCGCGGTCGAATTGCCTTGTGGGAGGGCTGAAACACCACCTCTTTCCCTACTCCCTTCTTTCGAGGATGCAGCTATCCACAGAGGAGCGTTCCAAAGAGCTCCGTGCATCTTTCACACATGCGCAGTGGCTGGAAAGCTTGAACATGGGGACTCTAGTCCCTTGCAGGGGGCCTCCCTTTAATACAACCCCAGATGGTAATGTGGCATTAGCAGAATCGGTGGGGCAGGGGGTAGGGAGAATTGCATCAGTGTCCCAGGGAAGCCCTGTGCACTGTTTCTTCCAAATTCATCTGAGAGGAGGGCATGGGAAGGGACAGATCCACGGGGGTGATGCGGTTTTTCGGCACCCTTTGAGCAAAGACGCAAGGCAAGGGGCAAGGGGAAGCGCCAAGGCTGGTCATGCGGCTTTCCCGAAAGCTTTTGCTGTGTGGCTCAAGCAGAAAATGACCAGGAAAACCGGCCCTGATCCAACGAGCCTTCCGTACTTGGGGGGGGGGGGGGGGCAGCTAGACTCTCCCTAGTTCTGTGGCCACCACCGCCATGAGCAGCTGCTGTCATTGGGTTAAGCAACTGAAACTTGGTTAATCTTAGAGCCAGCCACCTTCTTCCTGATGCCAGAAGAGCCAACGGGCAAGGCTGAAAGGGGCAGGGGCCGGGGAAATCACTGAGTGGCTTCCAAGACTGCCCTGAGCTGCATTAATAATAATAATAATAATAATAATTATTATTATTATTATTATTACTATTATTTCCGTTGTACTCTCAATTGTATTTCCTTACAAGGAAGAGCCAGAGCAATCCTGGCATTATTCTCCAACTAAATATTTGCGGGGAGCAAAGGTAAAACAAACAAACCCAGTTAAATGAAAAGAAAAGCTGGGAAGGCCTGCAAGGAAATACTTGTGTATATCCTCACCACCTAAAGGAGGTGTCTTGTTAAAGATCGCAGCCAGCAAAGTCCACACAATTTAGAAAGGGAAGCCAACTTAGCAGCCTTTTAACCAGACATCTCAGTTTAAACCTGACCTTCTACATGCAACCAGAATTGAATCTTTTGCAGTAGACTTGTTTGCCTTAGCTCTTGCGGCTTGTGATCCCTACTCATGGACGTTCTTGGGTCTTTCTCATAATGTCTTCCTCTCCCAAGCTCGCTAGCCATTTCACAGCTGTTTCCAGAGTGAGGAAAGTCAGCAATTACATCTCAAACAGGGAGCAAACAAGAAGGTAAGTCCAGTATGTGTTGCCGTTTCCCTGTGGTGCAGCACCACTTTGAGGCTGGAGACTGGAATATATAGAAAGGCAGAGAATGCCAAAAGCTTGACCAACCCATGTAAAATCCACACTGTCCTGGCCCTAAGAGCTGGCTTAAACACCTCCCATGGAGAAACCCTCGATCTTCATTTGCGTTTTCTATTCTACTAACTATTCTATTCTATTCTATTCTATTCTATTCTATTCTATTCTATTCTATTCATTTTCTATTCTACTACCCACCACAGCCTACTGAAAATCTTGTACTGTTGTCCCTTCACAACAATACACATGGAGTAAGAAAGAATAGCAGTTCCTTTTCATTTGTTTTAGAAAATGCTGCTTATCTGCCTATTTCACTGAAATCCTGGTTTTCAAGGCTTTCTTTTTTGATGCGGGAGAGAAAATCCGTAGATAGTCGAATACATGGCAACGAGTGCAATTTATGTGTGAGTTAAGGCGCTTGGTAATTCCTCACCCACACAGAGGATTAAAAGAATTGCTAAAAAAAAAAAAAAAGCAAAAAACAGACTGACAGAAGATGCATGCATGTGGAGGTAAGAGACTTCTAACACTATGTTAAATAACTTCACAGGAAAAATTCTGGCTTAGGTTATTTTTCCCCCATCTTAAAATTAGGGTATCTGCTATTTTGTAATATCAAATCTTTCTTTAGTGACAAGGAAAGAACCCTGCTTTGGTCTTCCCCGAATGTATCATTTAAAAGACCGTGGGCTCACACTGGGGATGATAGATGTAGAAATGCCAGCTTCCCCCCCCCTTCCCATCTGGCGTGGATGCTGTCGGAGGTGTGAAATCTATATTTCATGGGCCATCTGGGTGTTTGCGATGCCTGGGAAGACAGCTGGCCGATCAAACACAATCTGTAGGACACGCGGGACTGTGGCATGCCACAGATGGGACCTTCCTCCTCCGGTACACGGGGAAGGTGAGGACTGCCCTCCCGCATTGGCCACTGCACCACGGGCTGGAGACACGTGCAGCCATGGAGCCAGCGTTCCTGCACATGCCGCGCTGGGCACATGAGCATGGCGGGGCCCTCCCCCCACTCTAGTGGCGAGACCCACTGGGCACGGTCCAGGAGGAGATGCCTCCGAGGAGGAGGATGGTTTGCAGGAGCAGGAAAGAACACGGAGGAACTGATGGCAGAAAAACACCACCCGCTCCGACCCTGAGCCCTCCAGCCCCTGGTTGGCAGGAGAGACCAGGACCAGCCGTGGTGCCTCAACTCGAAAGGAGCTATCCATGGTCCTGAAACTATTTGGTGGCGTAGGGTGGCTGGGCAGGCTGGAAGTTGGGGGCTTCTTTCCGTCTGAACTTGCAGGGGATTGGGTCCTATATCCAGATCCTTAATCTGTTCTACCTAAAAGGGCTACTGGGACGGGCTGTCGGATGTTACTTTCAGTGACCACTGAAAAGGTCCAGAGCTCGGGACTGAGAAGACACAAGTTTCCACATGCACTGGAACCCATGTGTTCCAGTCCGTGGCCGCTTTCTCACAATGCAACAAGCTACATTGTGCCTTCTTGTGACTTCCGCGTGCTTCTGAGGCCATGGTTTACAAACCGTTCCAGTTAGCCATGACTCGCTGCTGGGTTCATTCACCCCAGTACGGCGTAATGTGATTGCAAAACCCAGGCATGCCATCTGTAAAGAACTCTATTTCTGAAGGACGCCCCATTTTTAAAAGGAGACACATGGCTGGAGAAGGAAAGGGTACGTGATGTCAGCAAAAAAGCTCGGGCTGGAAGATTCCATGGGGACATGCAGCAGGAGGGGAAGCGTATGTGGGTCAGAGCACCCCTAACCCGGGGAAAGATCAGGCCCCAGCTCTTGATTTCAGCAAGAATCCCTGGGGCAGAGCACTACCCTTTGATACGGCCCTTGCACTTGAGTAGGCTTTAGTCCGAACACCCTCTCTGTCCACTGGGCTAGTTTATGGAGGGCAAAATAGGTCGTGAGGCCCATATCGCTCTGTCTCCTGAAGCCACACCACTGTTCCCAGTACAGCAGCACCTGCCCGGCACCCTGGCTGACCTTCAGGGTGGCAGAGAAAGTGGTGTTTGCAGAAGGTGGGAGAGCTTTGGTTGAGCCGGCTAAACTTAAAACTTCCATCAAACTTCCTTCATGCATCTCCACTTTGCGAATTAGAATGTTTTCCCCGCTGCTAATATGCGAAGCCTTTCTTGCTCTGCATGGTAGTGGATGATATAACTTTGGGGACGCGTTGACACTTCAACCTCGTTTTGACAAGTAACCCAAGAAAATTAGTTATCTCCGTAACGCCTAGTGTTGAGCATGCGTCTGGTCTATTTTAAGAGGGGCTAAATAATATTGCATGCCACCCGTCAAATTCGCAAAGGAATTGCCATGGAGTTTAGCCGTTTTTCATACGCCATTGCTCCACAGTTCCCATGCAAGATGGGCTCGGATCCCATTTCTGGTATGGCTAGTGAGCTCCTCTTTGAACTTACTGCCCATGCTGAGCTATACCCCTGCCCTCTCCTCTCCTCTTGACTTACACTCGCAGTTTAAGCTGTTTCTCCAAAAGAGAAAGCAACACACACATCAAGTGTGTGTCAAAAGAAGTTCAAGAATTAGAAAAGAATGAACAAAATGGCCTAAGGAGAAATTAGTCATTAATAAATAGAACGGTGGATCAAATGAACACACAACTAATTTATCGCATCTTAATTCTGGGCTGTGTGGAGTCATGCCCTCTTTTTTTTTTTTTCAGACCTGGGTCTCCCACTGTTCAGTTTCCTAGGATGAACATTTTGGGGTTCCCATAGCGCACAAGGAGGAAAACTTCTTATCCACTGTTTCCCCAACAGGCGTCACTTTGTCCACCTCTGTTATGTTTTCTCCCATAGTCTCTTTTGTAAATTAAATTGCCTCAGAGATCGTAACCTCCCCTGGTAGAGGGGTTGCGCCAGGGCCGAATCATCTGCGTGCTACAGAAGAGTACGACTGGGGAGAATTCAGCTCTGTTTCCTCCTTGCACCTTGCAATGCTTTCTTTTGGCCTGCAGGGAAGTCAAGGACACCCCCTAGGGGAAATGGCAACCATTAGACCTACTTTATTATCAAAGCCCCGAGCAGGACATTTATGCACCTGTCTTGCATCCTTTTTTGGAGGATGACCAGGAGCTAAACCTCTCCAGAGTGACCTGAGTCACTTGGGGGAAAGGAACCGCCAAACCTCCTCCCCAGGACACATTTAACTACCCCCACAGACACAGAAACACATGCCTAGCTGGCTGCCAGTCCAGAGGCGAACTTGTTGGTCAATGTCTTGTTTGCATGCTTTTAATAAGTGCAAGGTCTTGCACTTGGCGCATAGGAATAGCTGTCATAAGTACAGGTTAGGCGACAAGTGGCTGGAGAGCAGCACTTGTGAAAGGGACCTCTGGGTTCTGGTTGACTGCAGGCTAAACATGAGTCAGCCGTGTGATGCGGTGGTCAAGAGGGCGAACGCCACCCTTGGTTGCATAGCCAGAAGTGTGGCTTCTAGATCGAGAGAGGTATTACTACCACTCTACATGACTCTAGTGTGCCCGCAACTGGAGTATTGTGCTCAGTTTTGGGCCCCTCATTACAGAAAGGATATAGCCAGGTTGGAGTCAGTGCAGCGTAGGGCCACAAGGTTGGTGGCCGGTTTGCAGGGGATGCCATAGGAGGCGAGACTGAGGGAACTGGGTTTCTTCAGCCTGGAGAAGAGACTCCGAGGGGTATGTTGGCGACATACAGGCATGTGAGGGGATGTCACATGGAGATGGGTAGAGACCTGTTCTCCCCTGCAGAGGAAGGCAGAACGCGCTTCAATGGAGCAAAGCTCAGGGGACCAAGGTTCCATTTGGATGCCAGGAAGCACTTCCTGACAGTTAGGACCCCGAGGGTGTGGAATGGGCATCCACGAGAGGTCTTGGAGGCCCCATCGGTGCGGGTGTCCAAGGATAGGCTGGACGTTCACACGGTGGGCATGTTGTGAGCGGAGCCGGCTGGCGCCAGAGGTCAGACTAGATGGCCCGGGAGGCCCCTTCTGACTTGCTCTGTTTCTATGTTTCTATGTTTTCTATGAATAAGGGCCAATGAGTGAATGCATACTTGTGAGCAGGCCATCCCCGATTGGTGCTGTTGACGTGCAGCTGCAGGGGCCCTGGAAAGTGCTGGGTTTGAACGTTTCAGCCACAGAATGTTGGAGGGGTGTGTTTGCGTCCCCTTCTGACAGGCTGGTCTTTGATCAGCCTTGAGGCCCTGCCTTTGGAACCAACCCGGGGGAATTTTTTTGGAGTTCTGATGCACTGTGAGTAGAATAATCTCTTTTCCTTGACGCGGAGTTTGCTTGAACAAATTAGAACACCCCCCCCCATCGCAAGTTTCTCAAAATGGGACATTTTTACATCTGAGAGACAGCAGCAATCAAGCAGAATTCAGAATATGGCTGGATGTTTTACTTTCATCCTCTATATGATGCCTGAAGCAGTTTATAGAAAATAGAACACCCCCAATATATGACTTAATTGAGCTGCATAGGTATTGTCAAAAAGGAGAGACTCATAAAACAATAATGTTCTATATGTATTTTCTGACCAGATCTATAAAGAATTAGAGAAGGTGTGATGTGAGAAAATGGATAATTCTCATATTCCATTTTCTTGGGGGATTTCATGCTGGAAGACCTCTGAATCTGTAGGATGTCCTTTGCCTCGCCTTTCTGCTGCCCGTGGGGTCTGGTCAGCCACAGGATTAGCTTCCTCCTTGTCCAGATGCATCCTCTGCTCCCTCGAATCTTTCTACCTGGCACTTTTTCTTTCTGATAGCAATTCCCTTCTCTCCGCTATCCCTCGTCCCTTTTCTGCAAAGGTACACTCAGATACTTCAGAACATTTTTTCTTAAATACCACAGAACATCAAAATAGGATAGACATAAGGACTAGCACCTTGCTGAAAACAAGAGAAGGAAATGAGAAAAAAAGAAAGGAGACTCGGCCTGGCCTATTTAAATGAACGTAGGTCTTTTTGTCTCTGTCCAGGGACATCACCACACAACCAAGCCTACAAATTGCATCGATTCGAGAGAGTGTAGTGTATGTGTGAGAGAAAGCATTCTAATTACATATCTGTCTGGCAGGATGATTGTTTGCAAAGTATTAAACTGCTCCATTTTTCAAGATTTATCCTTAATGCCTCTGGCAGAGGGAATGACAAGAATATAAGAACTGCTTTACCTGAAAAGTAGGCTATAAATAAGTATAAGCCAAGGCAGATTTTGATCCTCTGTTGTGGGAAGAGAAAATCTGGGAGGTCCCTCTGGGTTTTTTAGTGCTCTTCCATCTTCAAACTCCCCATGAAGAGCAACGGCCTTTGTAGGTTCTGTGCCTTTCTGGTTCTGTGCCTTCCTGGGCTAAAGAAAAAGAACTGAAAAGACAGCCAACCTGCCACGATCGACATCGGAACTGACAGACACCCTGGTCTCTTAGGGTTTCCCACACCATGCCAAGATGTTCTTTATTTCTAAGTTGCAATAGCATCAGTTCGTAGCTGTAAATATCAATTAGCACACATTATTGATATTTAGGGGGACTGCAGGTGGCGCAGAGGTTGAAACCGCTGTGCTGCTGGGCTGGTTGATCGAAAGGTCGCCGGTTCGAATCTACACAACGGGGTGAGTTCCCCCTGCTCTGTCCCAGCTCCTGCCCACCTTGCAGTTCGAAAGCATGCAAATGCAGGTAGATAAAAAGGTCCCACTTCGGTGGGCAGGTAACAGCGTTCCGTGCACTTCGGTGTCCAGTCATGCCGGCCACACGACCACGGAGACCGTCTGCGGACAAACGCTGGCTCCCTCGGCTGGGAAATGGGGATGAGCACCGCCCCCTGGAGTCAGGCGTGACTGGACGTCACGTCAAGGGGAAACCTTCACCTTTATTGATATTTGACCCCTTTTTATTCTCCCACTCTTGCTTTTGCGCTCTCTCCCCCTCCCTCTCCCCTGCTTTCTCTTATTTGGCAATTCCCGGGTAGCTACCCTAGTTCAGATGGCATGTTAAACCTCGGCCTTGAACTGGAAGCCTAAGATTCAGTAAAAATCTATGCAATGAAATTAAGAAGTGCGTAGGTCTCCTGGGGCACGTTGGGGCAGGTGCTAGGTGAGAAACCTGGCAACAGGTACCCCATCAAAGCAAGCCCCGTGCCCTGCTTCCCCAAGTGCTCTCAATCCCTCGGGGATGACTGGCCAAGAATCGCATTGGGGACTCTTGCCTGGGGCCTCTTCTTAGAGACCCCCCAGTGACTGGCTTCGACCAACCTGCCCTTTAAACCAGACTGCCATCCCGCGGCTGGTTCTCCATCACCCACTGAGCCTGGTTTTTGGAAAAAGCTGGGGGAAACCTCCATTAAGGATTCGGGCAAAAGGGACAGAACGGAAGAGGAGTATTCCGTTTCAAAGCACAGAGCGGCACGGGCCGTAAGGCGGCAGCAATCCGCGGCCAAACGGCGAAGGAGACACGTAATTGGTCCCCGCTGTCACACCTTCCTGGTTGTGTGGAAGGTCTGGGGTCGCTCGATGCAATTCCTCTGGAGCCTGGGGGGGACCCTCCCTCCCTCTTTCTGGGGGACCTAAACTCCAGCACCTCCCAAGAAGAAAAACTCTGCGTTTTCTTTGCTGGGGTGTATCTTTCTTTCAGTTCCCATGAAATGTCTGTCGTTCATTTTAGTTTCACCAGTTACTGTGCTTGAACCGACAGTGCCTGTTTGAGCCCAGTGGCGAGACTGGCAGCAAGCACTGGGTTCAAATCCATCTCTTATCTTATCCTGTCTTTGTCTTTTGTTTTGTAACCGTGGGCAAAGCAGCATCTTCCCAGAGCCACTGTGGTGTGGAGGTTACCATGTTGGGCTGAAGTCCCCACTTAGCCCAAAAACTCACTCAGTTTCAGCCTCGCCTACCTCACAGAGTTGTTGTGGGGATGAAATGGAGCAACCTTGGCTTCTTCCCAAGCAGAAATACAGTATAATAACCCCAGAGCTGGTGAAAATGCAAGAGCAGCAAAACTCAACCCACAACTCTGCTGAACTGTTATATACCTAGTATTTGTAGGTGCAACTTTCTCTCTCTCCCTCTCTCCCTCTCTCTCAGTTCCTAAGTAACAGCGCCGCAAACAACAATCCCCTCATGTTTTTCTTTTACATTTCTCATAGTTTCCGAACACCTAAAACACAAGGAAAGGCCACCTTGTGTATAAGTGTCGCTACCATAGATCCTTAGAACTCGCTTGCCCTCTGCTGGAAGAAAGAAATGGATATGGAATTAAAATACCGCTGCACTCAGGGCTTACCCAGAGCAATTCCTCTGCCCCCTTCCCACGTCTCTTTCTGTGTAATCAGCCTCTCATTTCGAGGTGCCACAGGGTGACTTTCTGCCCTCGCTACTCAGAACTTTTAAGATCTAGGGACGCCTCTAGAACTGAGCCTCTTCTCCGTTAAGAAACAACCTGCTGATTATGGGGGGTGGGAATCCCCCAAAAAGGTAGCAGAGGCGGGAAGGTTTTCTGGAATCTGAATGCCTCCACAGTGACTGATGTTACCTCCCCGAAGCCAGGCTTAAAAAAAAAAAAATCCATGCATTTAAATTATTAACTTAGTCACCAAGATACTTTCTGTTGGGGACTGTTGCTAGATGATGTTTTTCTCTTGTGTTTTAGTTGCTAGTAGCAAAGCAATGGTGGGAAAATGAAGCTGAAAGGCAGGCGTCAGCTCTGGGACCCACCCTTTAGCCCAAACATGCATCGGGGGAGCCCAGTCTTAATTTTTTTCCTATATAGGATTTTAGAAGTGGTGCAGCGGGTGGTCAAGCTGTGAGGCTTTTGCAGGGGAGACGAATGCAGGGTTTTCAGCCACTGCTCTGGGACCAGCACCAGTCTGGCGGGGGCGGGGGGAGCACATACCGCTCACCACGGACTGGCTCAGGGTTTCATTCAGGGGGTTGCCATACATTGGAGATGACTTGCTGGCATTTAAAAACAACCACAAGGTGACATATAGGTATGTGAGGGGGTGTCACACAGAGCTGGGCAGAGACCTGTTCTCCCCTGCAGAGGAGGGCAGAATGTGCTCCAACAGAGCCAAGCTCAAGGAGCCAAGGTTCAATCTGGATGCCAGGAAGCACTTCCTGACAGTCGGGACCCCGAGGGTGTGGAATGGGCGGTGATGGAACCCCATCAGTGAGGGTGTTCAAGGACAGGCTGGACATGCACATGGTGGGCATGTCATGAGTGGAGCCGGGGGTCAGACTAGATGGTCCAGGAGGCCCCTTCTGGCTCTCTCTGTTTCTATGTTTCTATAACCCTCTGAGGTTGGCCAGCTTCAGACGGCCATTTGCCATGGGTTTCCCATGAATTTTGGGGGCCAAACCCTGGTTTCTCCAACAAGAAGTCCAGCAGGACACCCCTCCCTGACACCTCTACGTCTATCAGTTGTCCTCCTCCAGCACCATGTTTTGAATGCATCCATTTTCTTCCTGACTGCTTTTTCTGCTGTCCCGCTTGCAAACCCATGCATGAGGACGGAGTAAATTCTAGACCTTTGCTCTCAGGGGTTGTTGTGCAATCTCTGTTTTTATTCACATTCAGGAATCTTGTCCTAATTTTTTTTTAAAAAAAAGACTACGTGCAATCACATTATAATAGTTCATTTATTTCCGTAGAGTAAGGTTTATTGCACTTGAGATTTTTTTTAAGTTAGAAGGGCTTTGGCTTGCAATTTAGGAATGTGGCCAGCAGGGGTCATCAAATCATTTTCAGGGGGCAATGTCGTGTTTGATTGTACCTTGCAGTGTTGTTTTTCCCTTCCCAGACAGAATCCTTGATCCTTGCTGTGTACGAGAGCCCCCAAAGTATCTATAAAAAGGAGGCAGCTTTCCCCCCAAACAGACTGAATCCTTCTTCAGAAAGTTCGCAAATCTCAGTCACATTTGCAAACAACCTCAACCCTGTAGTTCCTTTGCTTGTTGTTGCTGTTAGTTGTGAAGTCGCGTCCAACGCATCGCGACCCCATAGACAACACTCCTCCAGGTCTTACTGTCCTCTACCACCCTCCAGAGTCCCCCTAAGCTCACGCCGACTGCCCCAGTGACCCCATCCAGCCACCTCATCCTCTGCCGTCCCCCCTCCTTCTTTTGCCATCTATTGTTCCCAGCATTAGGCTCTTCTCCAGGGAGTCCTTCCTTCTCATTAGGTGGCCAAAGTATTTGAGCTTCATCTTCAGGATCTGGCCTTCCAAAGAGCAGTCAGGGTCGATCTCCTCTAGGACTGACCGGTTTGATCGCCTTGCAGTCCAAGGGACTCGCAGGAGTCTCCTCCAGCACCACAGTCCAAAGGCCCCAGTTCTTCGGCACTGCCTTTCCAGCGCTGGACTCAAGTCTCCCATCTGGATTCTAACCAGGCCTGTCCTTGCTTAGCTTCCAAGATCAGGCAGGATCAGGCACTTCAGGCTATATGGAAGCTGCTCTTCACTACCCCACTGCCAGTAATTCCCCCCCCCCCCCACACACACACACCTCTTCTTTGGCCCAAATCAGGAGGAGGAACAGAAGATGCCCTGAGCTCTTCCCTTCCCACTTCTCTGCCTGCCAAGGAGAAAGCGTTCCAGAGGCAGAAGCGGCTGGTGATGGCGACAATGAAAAGGTGGTCTCATTGAGGGTAGGGAGCCATTGGGATGCCCAGGGAACACGGCCGCTGTTTTCTTTTTTCTTTCCTTTTCTTTCCCATTGCATGGATCTGCTTTGCCAAAAAACAAATGCCACATTAATTCTGCAGTGTGGAATATCCTTGCCAGTCTGTCCAGAGGAGTGCTGGTCCCAATTTCCCAGCCAAGTGGGTGCATCATTCATAAATATTCTGGCTGCATCTGGCTGCAACACAAGCATCCCGCACCCTTCAGAAAGGGCAATGCACAATTTTGCTCCGGTCTATAAATTTATTTATATTTATATTGCTATTTATATCCTGCCTTTTTCCTACAAAGGGCTCAAAGCAGCTTACATCATCTCTCCTCCTCCATCTTATCCCCACAACAACAACCCTGTGAGGTAGGTTGGGCTGAGTTTGTGACTGGCCCAAAGTCACCCAGCTGGCTCCATGGCTGAGCAGGGACAAGAACCCAGATCCTCTGAGTTCCAGTCCCATGCTTTTAACCACTACACCACACTGGCTCTCTAAATTTCCCTAACCAGCACTTTGCAAAGGCTACAGCAGCAGATGCTTGATGCTCTCTGGGAGACTCAGGTTCTACGTTTTATGAGGGAAGAATCTGTGTAGTACATACTTCATGAATAAGCTTCCACAGCATTAACTTTTTGGCCACCGAAGGCTCATGGCAGCACACTGTAAAAAGCTGCATTAGCACGAGCCATTTCAAGGCATTGTTACCTTCCTTCCTTTGCTAAAAATATTTCCCAACAATTGTGGTCCAAATGATTCCAGTGAAGCAATTGCTCAATGTTCAGAAAAGTCTTGGACTGGAAAGCTTAGTCCAACTTCATGTCATGCCACTTCATGCCTTTATCATTATTTTTAAGCATGCTTAAAGGGCACACTTTGAAGAAAGACTCGCTTTCTAGCAGCAAATTGGTGTAGGGCCCCAGTTTGGAAAAATAATGGGATCCTGCCAAAGAAAAAAAAGGGGTTGTGGAGTGGTTGTGTTCAGATGCCAGCTGAGCCCGTCCTCTTCAAGAGTGCGCCCTCCCATTTCCCCTGCCCTGGGTTACCTGCCCAACCCAATGAGGGTAGGCAGCTGAGCGTGACCATTCTGGATTCATTTCTCCCCCGTCCCATTTTTTCCTGCCGATTTTTTGCACTTCTGCGAAGTCCGAAGGTTGAGTCAGCTCTGGTACCATCAGGAGGGGACCAGCAGACCAGGCCTCCTCAGGAGAAAGGGACTCCTCTCGAGTAGGGCTCTGGCCAGATTGCGCTAATTGACCTGCAGGTGAGGCCTGGGCGGGGCTCATCAGGCCTGGGCGGGGCTCATCAGGCCCGGGGATAAAAACCCCCAGTGCCGGCCTCGCCGGCTATTAGTGCGGTGCTGTTCGTGCTGCTCTGGCGGTTCCGCCTCGGCTGCTGGATCTGGTGGCGCGATGGACGTTGGCTGGGTGCTGCTTCTACACCAGGTAGGACACTGTTTTGATTTTTACCTTTGCCTGGTCGCTTAACTGCTACTGTTTTAGCCTTGTCAAGCATACTTGATCATTGCGGTGTGTTGTGATCTCTGCTGCCTTCTTTGCGCTGGGCTTTGCGGTGCCGTCCTCTGCTGAACGCTTGTGCTTGTGTATTTGCCTGTTTGTGCCCTTGGATTTGAGCGAACAGAAAATCGTTTTGAAGTTACAGCAAGTTTAGTTGACTTTCCGCCTTTGGGCGGGTTGGGGTAGGTCATCTCAGACGTGTTCGTGTTTCTGGTTGGTTGTTGGCTTGTTGGTGTATCAGGGGTGTGTCTCTGTGAGAGGATGAGCTACTCCTCAGTTGATGAACAGGGGTGCGTGTGGTGGGCTAGAGAGGGGCCCTGGGACCTCGGGGGGAAGTGGACCGGCGTGCTTGAACTTTCCCTTGTGAAGGTTCAACTGCAGCCGGAAAGGTGCTCCAGATTATGGAGAAGGGAACTTGAATAAACTGGGAGCAGTAAGTGCATTGGCAACTCAGTTTTAGGGGGGAAAGGACACGAGACAGGTGGGAAATAGCGAAAAGGGAGAAACTCCAAGCACAACCATGAACAATTCCAATATGAAAAAAGTGCCGAAGACGGGAAAGTTACAGGACAATCCGGAAAAAGAACTTTTACCGAAATGGACAGCAAATGTTTTGCATTGCGTTGTTTTGTACCTTAAATCCTTTTATTGGATTGGACTGGATTGCATTGTATCCCAAATGCTTTTGGATTGGATTGTGTCTCGCATGGTTTGCATTGCGTTGTAATGTATTGAATTGCACTGTACTGTCTCTCACATGGTTCGCTTTGTTGTATTGTATACTGTATCTCACACGGGTTGTACTGAGTTATATTGCTTATGGTTTGCTGTACTGTATTGTATTGTCTCTCACATGGTGTGCTTTGTCCTGTACTAGATTGTATTGGATTGAATTGCATTGAATTGTCTCGCATGGTTTGTTTGTTGCTATTGTATTGTGCTGCATTGTACATTGTATTGAATTGTGTTGCACTGTTTGCTTTGTAATTGAATTGTATTTTATTTGTTCAAAGTATTTCTGTGCCGCCCCCGTTGTAACAAAGCCTTGGGGCGGCTCACAAAAAATACATGAGAACATGCATAAATAATTTAAAAGAAGAAGAACGTTTAAAAACCCCTGGTGCGTTCTTGGCTATCTGTAAAATCCTAATTAATTCAATAATTTAGCGATTAAAATAAGTTTTAAATAAAAGTCTTGTGCTGTCTTGAATTGTCTCACGGTTTGTAATGTATGGTCTATTGCGTTGTGTATTGTATTGTGCTGCGTTGTGTATTGTATTGCGCTGCGTTGTACCACATGGTTTGTGTTGCATGCTGCATTGTATGTTTGTATTGCATATTGTATTGAATTGCATTGTCTCACATGGTTTGTATTGCATATTGTATTGAATTGTATTGTCTCACATGGTTTGTATTGCATATTGTATTGAATTGCATTGTCTCACATGGTTTGTATTGAACTGTGTTGCATTGTCCCTCAGGGTTTGCTTTGTTGGTATTGAATTGCCTCACGGTTCATGTTGCTTTGAACTGTTGCTCACGTTTTGTATTGTATATTGCATTGTCTTTCACAGTTTGCTTTGATACTGAATTATGTTACAT
Source organism: Varanus komodoensis (assembly GCF_004798865.1). NCBI lineage: Eukaryota > Metazoa > Chordata > Lepidosauria > Squamata > Varanidae > Varanus > Varanus komodoensis. The sequence continues at coordinate 5,021,394 of NW_025336059.1, forward strand.
TGAATTGTTGCTCAGGGTTTGCTTTGCATATTGTGTTGGGTTGTGCTGTATTGCATGTTGCATTGAATTGTGCTGCATTGTACATTGCATTGCACTGTATTGAATTGTCCCACAGGGTTTGCTTTGTTGGTATTGAATTGTGCTGTATTGTCTCCCTCATGATTTGCTTTGTTGTTGGATTGCACTGGATTGTGTTGCTCCCATGGTTGGCTCCGTTGTATTGTGTTGCCTCTTTCATGGTTTGCATTGCATTGAATTGTCACTCATGGTTTGCCTTGTGCTGTGTTGGATTGTATTGTCTCTCCCATGGTTTGGCGTTGTATTGAATTGTGTCTCACAGCTTGTACTGCATGTTGCATTGAACTGCGCTGCATTGAGTTGGCGCTCATGGTTTGCTTTGCATATTGTACTGCATATTGCATTGAATTGTGCTGTATTGCATTGTCTCACATGGTTTGTGTTGCATATTGCATTGCATTGTTCCTCAGAGTTTGCTTTGTTGGTATTGAATTGCACATTGTATAGTGTGTTGGTTTGTTGCTCAGTCTGTATTGAATTGTGCTGTCCTGAATTGTGTCATGGTTCATGTTGCATTGAACTGAATTGTGCTGCATTGAACTGTCCCTCATGGTTTGTATTGCATTCTATTGTGGCTCAGGGTTTGTATTGTATATTGCATTGAATTGTACCACATGGTTTGTATTGCATATTGTATTGCATTGTGTTGAATTGCGCTGCATTGCATTGTCTTTCACGGTTTGTTTTGGTATCGAATTGTGCAGTATTGTATAGTGTGTTGGTTTGTCGCTCAGGGCTTGCTTTGTATATTGCATTGAGTTGCGCTGTATTGTCTCGCTCATGATTAGCTTTGCTATTGGATTGCACTGGATTGTGTTTCTCCCATGGTTGGCTCTGTTGTATTGTGTTGCATCTTCCATGGTTTGCCTTGCGTTGAATTGTCACCCATGGTTTGCCTTGTGCTGTGTTGTATTGTCTCTCCCATGGTTTGGTGTTGTATTGAATTGTGTCTCACAGCTTGTACTGTATGTTGTATTGAACTGCGCTGCATTGAGTTGGCGCTCAAGGTTGTATTGAGTTGTGCTGCATTGCGTATTGCGTTGTCTTTCACGGTTTGCTTTGATACTGAATTGTGCTGCATTGAATTGTCGCTCAGGGTTTGCTTTGTTGGTATTGCATTGTGCAGTACTGTATAGTGTGTGGGTTTGTCACCCACAGTCTGTGTTGAATTGTGCTGTCCTGAATTGTCTCACGGTTCATGTTGCATTGAACTGTCGCTCACGGTTTGCATTGCATTCTGTTGTTGCTCGGTTTGGATTGCATGTTGCATTGAATTGTGCTGCATTGTACATTGAATTGCATTGTCTCATGGGTTGTTTTGCATATCGCGTTGTTTATTGCGCTAAATTGCATTGTCCCACATGGTTTGCATTGCGTATTGCATTGAATTGTGCTGTATTACATTGTCACTCTGGGCTTGCTTTGCATATTGTGCTGGGTTGTGCTGTACTGCAGCTTGCACTGAATTGCACTGTGTTGCATATTGAATTGTGCTGTATTGCATTGTCCCACATGGTTTGTATTGCATATTGCATTGAATTGTCTCACGGGTTGCATTGCATATTGTATTGAGTTGTGCTGTGTTGAATAGTCACGGTGTGCATTGCTTATTGTATTGCATTGTTTTTCACGGTTTGCTTTGTTAGTATTGAATTGTGCAGTACTGTATAGCGTGTGGGTTTGTCGCTCAGGGCTTTCTTTGCATGTTTTGTTGGGTTGTGCTGTGTTGAATGGTTGCTCATGGTTTGAGTTGCATATTGTATTGTGCTGCATTGTATATTGTATTGCATTGTATTGTGTTGCTCTGTTCGCTTTGAACAAATAAAATAAAATTCAATTACAAAATATTTCTATGCCACCCTCATTGCAACAAAGCCTTGGGGCAGCTCACAAAAAATACATAAAAACATACATAAATAATATAATTTAAAAGAAGAAAAAGGTTTAAAAATCCCTAATTTTAAAATCCTAATTAATTCAATAATTTAGCAATTAAAATAAGTTTTATTTTATTAAAACATTTTCATGCCGCCCTATTCACCGAAGCCTCGGGGCAGCTTACAACAAGTTAAAAATAAATAACATTAAATTAAAAATATAAACATTAAAATTAAAAATACAAAAATAATATAAGCTGCCCTGGCCAGATAAAATCCAATGATATTAACAATTAAAATGCTGCTTAAATAAAAAGGTCTTCGCCTGGCGCCGAAAAACAAATAAAAGTCTTGTGCTGCATTGAACTGTCGCTTGGGGTTTGCTTTGTTGGTATCAAATTGGGCAGTATTGTATGGTGTGTTGGTTTGTCACTCTGGGCTTGCTTTGCATATTGTACTGCATATTGCATTGAATTGTGCTGTATTGCATTGTCTCACATGGTTTGTGTTGCATGTTGTATTGAATTGTCTCACGGGCTGTAGTGCATTTTGCACTGAATTGCGCTGCACTGTATATTGAATTGCGCTGTATTGCGACGTCCCACAGGGTTTGTTTTGCATATTGCATTGCATTGTCCCTCAGGGCTTGCTTTGTTGGTATCGCATTGTGCAGTATTGTATGGTGTGTTGGTTTGTCGCTCACAGCCTATGCTGAATTGTGCTGTCCTGAATTGTCTCACGGTTCATGTTGCATTGAACTGTCGCTCAGGGTTTGGATTGCATATTGTATTGCATTGTCCTTCACGGTTTGCTTTGTTATCGAATTGTGCGGTATTGTATAGGGTATTGGTTTGTTGCTCAGGGTTAGTATTGTGTTATTGCATTAAATTGTCTCACTGGTTGTATTGCATGTTGCATTGAACTGTGCTGCATTGTATATTGTATTGCATTGTCCCACATGGTTTGTGTTGCATATTGCGTTATTGCGCTGTATTGCATTGTCCTTCACGGTTTGCTTTGTTAGCCAATTGTGCGGTATTGTATAGGGTATTGCTTTGCTGCTCAGGGTTAGTATTGCATATTGCATTGAGTTGCGCTGTATTGTCTCCCTCATGATTTGCTTTGTTGTTGGATTGCACTGGATTGTGTCTTGCCCATGGTTGGCTCTGTTGTATTGTGTTGCCTCTTTCTTGGTTTGCCTTGCGTTGAATTGTCACTCATGGTGTGCCTTGTGCTGTGTTGGATTGTATCGTCTCTCCCATGGTTTGGCGTTGTATTGAATTGTGTCTCTCAGCTTGTACTGCATGTTGCATTGAACTGCGCTGCATTGAGTTGGCGCTCATGGTTTGCTTTGCATATTGTACTGCATATTGCATTGAATTGTGCTGTATTGCATTGTCTCACATGGTTTGTGTTGCATATTGCATTGCATTGTTCCTCAGAGTTTGCTTTGTTGGTATTGAATTGCACATTGTATAGTGTGTTGGTTTGTTGCTCAGTCTGTATTGAATTGTGCTGTCCTGAATTGTGTCATGGTTCATGTTGCATTGAACTGAATTGTGCTGCATTGAACTGTCCCTCATGGTTTGTATTGCATTCTATTGTGGCTCAGGGTTTGTATTGTATATTGCATTGAATTGTACCACATGGTTTGTATTGCATATTGTATTGCATTGTGTTGAATTGCGCTGCATTGCATTGTCTTTCACGGTTTGTTTTGGTATCGAATTGTGCAGTATTGTATAGTGTGTTGGTTTGTCGCTCAGGGCTTGCTTTGTATATTGCATTGAGTTGCGCTGTATTGTCTCGCTCATGATTAGCTTTGCTATTGGATTGCACTGGATTGTGTTTCTCCCATGGTTGGCTCTGTTGTATTGTGTTGCATCTTCCATGGTTTGCCTTGCGTTGAATTGTCACCCATGGTTTGCCTTGTGCTGTGTTGTATTGTCTCTCCCATGGTTTGGTGTTGTATTGAATTGTGTCTCACAGCTTGTACTGTATGTTGTATTGAACTGCGCTGCATTGAGTTGGCGCTCAAGGTTGTATTGAGTTGTGCTGCATTGCGTATTGCGTTGTCTTTCACGGTTTGCTTTGATACTGAATTGTGCTGCATTGAATTGTCGCTCAGGGTTTGCTTTGTTGGTATTGCATTGTGCAGTACTGTATAGTGTGTGGGTTTGTCACCCACAGTCTGTGTTGAATTGTGCTGTCCTGAATTGTCTCACGGTTCATGTTGCATTGAACTGTCGCTCACGGTTTGCATTGCATTCTGTTGTTGCTCGGTTTGGATTGCATGTTGCATTGAATTGTGCTGCATTGTACATTGAATTGCATTGTCTCATGGGTTGTTTTGCATATCGCGTTGTTTATTGCGCTAAATTGCATTGTCCCACATGGTTTGCATTGCGTATTGCATTGAATTGTGCTGTATTACATTGTCACTCTGGGCTTGCTTTGCATATTGTGCTGGGTTGTGCTGTACTGCAGCTTGCACTGAATTGCACTGTGTTGCATATTGAATTGTGCTGTATTGCATTGTCCCACATGGTTTGTATTGCATATTGCATTGAATTGTCTCACGGGTTGCATTGCATATTGTATTGAGTTGTGCTGTGTTGAATAGTCACGGTGTGCATTGCTTATTGTATTGCATTGTTTTTCACGGTTTGCTTTGTTAGTATTGAATTGTGCAGTACTGTATAGCGTGTGGGTTTGTCGCTCAGGGCTTTCTTTGCATGTTTTGTTGGGTTGTGCTGTGTTGAATGGTTGCTCATGGTTTGAGTTGCATATTGTATTGTGCTGCATTGTATATTGTATTGCATTGTATTGTGTTGCTCTGTTCGCTTTGAACAAATAAAATAAAATTCAATTACAAAATATTTCTATGCCACCCTCATTGCAACAAAGCCTTGGGGCAGCTCACAAAAAATACATAAAAACATACATAAATAATATAATTTAAAAGAAGAAAAAGGTTTAAAAATCCCTAATTTTAAAATCCTAATTAATTCAATAATTTAGCAATTAAAATAAGTTTTATTTTATTAAAACATTTTCATGCCGCCCTATTCACCGAAGCCTCGGGGCAGCTTACAACAAGTTAAAAATAAATAACATTAAATTAAAAATATAAACATTAAAATTAAAAATACAAAAATAATATAAGCTGCCCTGGCCAGATAAAATCCAATGATATTAACAATTAAAATGCTGCTTAAATAAAAAGGTCTTCGCCTGGCGCCGAAAAACAAATAAAAGTCTTGTGCTGCATTGAACTGTCGCTTGGGGTTTGCTTTGTTGGTATCAAATTGGGCAGTATTGTATGGTGTGTTGGTTTGTCACTCTGGGCTTGCTTTGCATATTGTACTGCATATTGCATTGAATTGTGCTGTATTGCATTGTCTCACATGGTTTGTGTTGCATGTTGTATTGAATTGTCTCACGGGCTGTAGTGCATTTTGCACTGAATTGCGCTGCACTGTATATTGAATTGCGCTGTATTGCGACGTCCCACAGGGTTTGTTTTGCATATTGCATTGCATTGTCCCTCAGGGCTTGCTTTGTTGGTATCGCATTGTGCAGTATTGTATGGTGTGTTGGTTTGTCGCTCACAGCCTATGCTGAATTGTGCTGTCCTGAATTGTCTCACGGTTCATGTTGCATTGAACTGTCGCTCAGGGTTTGGATTGCATATTGTATTGCATTGTCCTTCACGGTTTGCTTTGTTATCGAATTGTGCGGTATTGTATAGGGTATTGGTTTGTTGCTCAGGGTTAGTATTGTGTTATTGCATTAAATTGTCTCACTGGTTGTATTGCATGTTGCATTGAACTGTGCTGCATTGTATATTGTATTGCATTGTCCCACATGGTTTGTGTTGCATATTGCGTTATTGCGCTGTATTGCATTGTCCTTCACGGTTTGCTTTGTTAGCCAATTGTGCGGTATTGTATAGGGTATTGCTTTGCTGCTCAGGGTTAGTATTGCATATTGCATTGAGTTGCGCTGTATTGTCTCCCTCATGATTTGCTTTGTTGTTGGATTGCACTGGATTGTGTCTTGCCCATGGTTGGCTCTGTTGTATTGTGTTGCCTCTTTCTTGGTTTGCCTTGCGTTGAATTGTCACTCATGGTGTGCCTTGTGCTGTGTTGGATTGTATCGTCTCTCCCATGGTTTGGCGTTGTATTGAATTGTGTCTCTCAGCTTGTACTGCATGTTGCATTGAACTGCACTGCATTGAGTTGGCGCTCAAGGTTGTATTGAGTTGTGCTGCATTGCGTATTGCATTGTCTTTCATGGTTTGCTTTGATGCTGCATTGAATTGTCGCTCAGGGTTTGCTTTGTTGGTATCGCGTTGTGCAGTACTGTATAGTGTATAGGTATGTCACTCTGGGCTTGCTTTGCATATTGTGTTGGGTTGTGCTGTGTTGAATGGTTGCTCACGGTTCGCATTGCGTATTGTACTGCCTATTGCATTGAATTGTGCAGCATTGTATATTGTATTGTGCTGTATTGCATTGTCTCATGGGTTGTATTGCATGTTGTATTGAAGTGTGCTGCGTTCTATATTGCATTGCGATGCACTGTGTTGTGCTGTATTGTATATTGAATTGAATTGTCCCACATGGTTTTATTGCATATTGCATTGCATTGTCTTTCACGGTTTGCTTTGTTAGCGAATTGTGCAGTATTGTATAGAGTATAGGTTTGTTGTTCAAGGTTTGTATAGCATATTGAATTGTGCTGCATTGCATATTGCATTGAATTGCATTGTTCCACATGGTTTGTGTTGCATGTCGTATTGAATTGCGCCGCACTGAATTGCGCTGCCTTACATATTTAATTGCGCTGTATTGAATTGTCTCACAGGCTGTATTGCATGTTTGAATTGTGCTGTACTGTGTATTGAATTGCACTGCATTGAATTAACTGTATTGCATTGTCCCACATGGTTTGTGTTGTATTGCGCTGCATTGTGTGTTGTCTCATTGGTTGTATTGCATATTGCATTGAATTGCGCTGTATTGTCTCCCTCATGATTAGCTTTGTTGTTGGATTGCACTGGATTGTGTCTTGCCCATGGTGGGCTCTGTTGTATTGTGTTGCATCTTCCATGGCTTGCATTGCGTTAATTGTCACTCATGGTGTGCCTTGTGCTGTATTGTGTTGTATCGTCTCTCCCACGGCTTGGCGTTGCGTCGTGCTGTATCTCTTCTGCTTCCTTGTACCGTATTGGGCTGTGTTGGATCGCACGTCAAATGCTGTTGGACCGGATCGGGGTGTCCGGAGTGACCAGGCGGGGTGGCGCCTCTGGCGCAGGGGACGTTGCGTCCTCTTGGGCAGCTCGTCCCCCTCGGGTCCCCGCTTGCCAGCCGGCTCCCACCTCTGGCTCCCAGCAGCTGTCGCACGTGCTGCAGCCACAGTCCGGGGAGCAGCGTCGGCAGGCTGGCCAGACCTGGTCGAGCGTAGTCAGTGGGTCGAGACCTTCGGCGAGAGGGTTTGTCTGTCCCGAGCATGTGTGGAGAGCCGGTGTGGCGGAGTGGTTGAGAGCGTGGGGCTGCGACTCAGCGGATCAGGGTTTGAGTCCCCGCTCGGCCATGGAGCCACCTGGGGGACTTTGGGTCTGTCAGACACTCAGCCCAACCTACCTCACAGGCTTGTTGTGGGGATAAGATGGAGGGGGGGAATGATGTCGAATAGGAAAATAAATAAATGTGAAGGCAGGCTCTGGTGGATTGAGCGGATGAGACCTACTGGGATAGGAGCAACGGCCACGAAGGTGGTTTCTGCGAGAGTTGCGCTACGCTGAGAGCACGGCGAGACACCAAGATGCCCTGGTCCGCCACGGCGCTCGGCCCCTCTCCTACCATCTCAACTCTCGTCCTGCCACTGGAGCAAGATGGATTCTGGGAAGAGCAGCACTTGTGAAAGGGACCTCGGGGTGCTGGTCGACTGCAGGCTAAACATGAGCCGGCCGTGTGATGCAGTGGCGCATGATGAGGACCAAACAAGAGCCTTGCCACTCAACATGCTGCAGCCAGCATGGCTTCCCCTGCGACCTAGAACTGCACAGGACCGTGCCTTGTTTGCTGTTGCGCAGTCACACAGTCTTGCCTGACCCATTGCGACCCCATGGCCAACATTCCTCCTGTCCTCCACCATCCCCCGGAGTCCGCCCAGCCCCACCTCTCCAGTGACCCCATGCAGCCCCCTCATCCTCTGCCACCCCCTTCTTTTGCCATCTATTGTTCCCAGCATCAGGCTCTTCTCCAGGGAGTCCTTCCTTCTCACTAGGTGGCCAAAGTACTTGAGTTTCATTTTCAGTCCCTGGCCTTCTAAAGAGCAGTTAGAGTTGATCTCCTCTAGGACTGACTGGTTTGATTGCCTTGCAGTCCAAGGGATATGTGGGGGTCCCCTAACAGGTAAAATGTGCTATAAATAGGAAAACACCTTGTTTAATATAATTAGTTTTAAATAATAAATGAATATGCTGCTTTTTACGACAACATCTCAGGACAGCTTAATACAGGTCATGCAGAAAGTCCCAGACTTAAATCCTGCAGTGTCCAGCTGGGGATCAGAAGGAAAGAAATCCTGAAATCGTGGACAGTTGGAGAGAATACTGGTGGACTGAGGTGGGGCGCTCTCCCACAAAGCTTGCATTATGCAGTCACCCTGCCCCATTCCCACTGGAGGGTGGCCACCAGGGGGAGGGTGTCCGTGGTGGTGGTGGTGGTCCCCATCCATGGAATACCCTCCCCACTGTGGTCCAGCTGATGCCACATCTATCCCGTTTTTTGGTGCCAGGTTCCAAAAGCCCCGTTTTCTGAGCCCTTTTTGGACTTACGTGGCCACCCAGGGGCTGAGGCGGTTACCAGGTACTGCAGAGTCATATTATTATTATTATTATTATTATTATTATTATTATTATTACATTTCTATGCAGCCCCTTGCCGAAACCTCGGGGCGGCTTACAACATTGTGTATATTTTTGTATTATTCACATGGTTTGTTTTAGCTGGTTCAACACTTCAGTGCTTCTATTATAATAAAAAATACTTCTTGCTACGTCTTGTGTAAATTGCCCAGACGGCTTTAGCTGTGGGGTGGAAGAGAAATGGAACAATAACTTTACTGGGGGGGGGGGCGTCCAGGCATTGCATTTCACCGATACCCGTTCTGTATTTTCGTACCACATGGTGGAAATATGGACAATGCATTTTGCTGGGCAGTGCAAAGCAGTGTCTGTCCGAAAACTCCCCATGCTCTTTAAAAGCCATAGCGTGGGGGGGGGGGGCGTGTATGAGGGCTGGATCCCCCATCTTGCATACGCAGCCCCCAATTTCTGGGCCAGCTTCCGCCCCGCCATCCCGCTGCCCCTGCCAGCACGACTTCCGCGCCAGGCCGGGTTTTGTTGCTGCCCCCGCGGAGCTGGCCATGGTGCTGAGCCCGTCCGGGCGGCGAGGTTCGGCCCCACGCGCAGCGCCTTCCACCTCTGGACCGAAAGCAGGATGAGGCCCCCGGGCGGCGGTGCTGCGCCAGGCCTGGCCGCGGGGAGCCCCTGGGCAAGGCGACGGGCCCTCTCCACCCCACGCGCCCAGGGAGGCGTCCGGGGCCGGGAAGACGCCAGGCGGGGCGGCAGGAGGGCGGGCGAAGTCCTGGGGGGTCCGGTCCCGCCGGGCCCCTCCCGCGCGTGGCGGCTCAGTGCCCGAGGCCGGGGGCCGCCGAGAGGGAGCAGCGGCTCAGTCCCGGCTTCTCGGCGGAGGGGAGCGGGCGCTCGGCACATGCTCAGAGGCGCAGTGCCCGCACCTGGGCGCCCCGGATGCGCGTGGCGGGGCGGAGGGCGCGCTGCCCCGCCCCGTTGCCAGGCAGATTAGCCGCGCCGCGCACGCACGTACCTCGGCCGCCAGGTAAGGGCTGGGCGCGGCGCGGCGGGCGATAGGCCGGCAGGTGCGGGGCAGCGCGCCCATTGGCCGCGCCGGCGCCGCCATGTTGGGGGCGGAGTGGCGCGGGTCGGGCCAGCCGGCTCGCGGAGGGGCGGGCGGAGGACGCGGCCGCGCGCCCCTCCCCCTCCCCCCCGCTCGGAAGTTGAGCCAACTTCCTGGGGTGGGTGGCGCGCGCGCGCGCGTGGGCGGGGGCGGGCCCGGAGGAGGAGGAGGAGGAGGAGGAAGAGGGAGGAGAGCGAGAGCGGGGCTCGCCCGCCGGGAAAGTTTGGGGCGGGCGCCGAAAGGCCCGCGCTGCTGTTGCTGCTGCCCCGCGCGCTGTGCCCTCCGCGTCGCCGAGCCGAGCGGGCCGCCTCCCCGCGAGCGGAGGGCGTGGACGACCGGACCGCCTGGAGGGACTGCTTCCCCGCGCGCGCGCGCGCGCCCAGGTCCCTGCCCCGCGGAGCTTGCAGCGGCTGGGCGCCGGACCGAGCGGGGTAAGGCGGCGGCGCGGGGCGCTCCCCTGGCAGCTGCTGGGGCGTGGGGGGCGGGGGGCGTGCCCCCTCGCTGTCCGCGGGTCTCACGGGGCCGCGCGCACACCGTTTACGTAACGCCGCGAAGTGGGGGGGGGGCCTCCCCGCCGTGCGTCAGCCGCACCTGGGGTGAGGGAGGCGCGGACTCGGCGGTCGCTCCGGTGGCTTCACCTCGCCGGGGCGGAAGGGGAAGTGGGGCTCCTGCGGCCAGGTATGTACCTGTGCGGGGGGGAGAGCGAGTGAGGCCGAAGGGTGGTCGAGCGCTTGAAGGAAGGGGTGGATGGAAAGGGAGCGCGAGCGTGGGGCGGATGGGCGGTCAATGAGCTTGTCGTTTTGGTGAATGAGCTGCGGGGCAATTACCTGAGTGGCAGGACAGCGGAAGGGGTCTGGGCACTTCTGGGTCCTTTGCATACTTACCTGTACAACTCAGTGAGCCTGACTCTTGGAACAACACGGGTGTTTCTGATTATGTTCTAAGTCTGGGGAACTGCAGGGAAAGGGCAGCATATTCTGGGGAGAGAGGGCTGTCGGATTCTCTGAAACATTAGTCCTGGTAGCTCCTTCAGACAGAAAAAAGGAGCGAAAGAAACCCTGAGGAAAAGATGCTGGGGTGTGGAAAGAGAACTGAGAGGAGTTTACCTGTGGGACTCGGGTCTTAAGGGCGCAAGCAAGGTTTGACAGTGGGGCATGAGGCTTCCTGTCCCTTAAGGAACGCGAAGGACACATGTGTTAGCAGGCAATATTCACTGATGGGCTTGATTGACAGCTCACAACTTTTAAGGCCTGTCTTGGAAATTTGAGGGGCTGCTTGAAATCCACCCTCTTAATTAAAGTATGGACTGTTTAAACAAAAGTGTCTGAGTTGTGTTTAAACAAAAGTGTCTGAGTTGTGTTTAAACAAAATGTCTGAGTTGTGTTTAAATAAAAGTATCTAAGGCTGTGTCTTCTTAGCTCTCTTAGGAACTTCTTAAACAATGCAGTACTGGATGTCTTTGGTAATACTGTACTGAGAAGCTGAAGTTTTCCATGCATCCCCTTAAACCTACTTTTATCTCGGGGAGAGTGGAGGCGGAGAAGCTCTATTTCCTGAATGCAGAGATTGCCTAGAGAATTTGCTAGCAGCAGGGTAGATGATTTAGCAATGTTGCTTCATCTGAAAAGTGACTTCCCACCTTCAGGCCCAACCATTTTAGCGTGTATACGATGCTCTGTTTTATATATGGAAGGGAGAACATGTTCAGAGCTGCGAATTTGATCCCGGTGTGTAGTAAGACTGCTAATAAAAATTCTGAACATTCCCTGCAGGGGTTAAACTTATGTACATACCTTACATGCCAGAGAGAAGGAGGTTGTAAGCTTGAGCGCCTCTTCTGCTTCCCCGTTGCATTTTTGAAATCCTAGGAAATGATGGAAGAAGGGAGAAAACATAAGGAGCTGTCTTGTCACCTTGAAAAAGTTGATTGAACCCCCCCCACTTCATATTTGCACATATTAGTCTCCTCTGTACAAGTCTGAAATATTGGTAACTTTCCTTTCCATAACACGGGGAAGCAAATGGTTTGTCTCAGTGTTGTGCCTTATCTTTCTTCCCTTTCCAAGTTTGCAAGCAAGCTACTCCACCCATATATTCTCTAAGAAATTTAGCAGTACTCGGAAGGTGAAGGTGTCACAAGCCAGCTAGAAAATTTGTTTGCAGAGTTAAGATTTGCAATAAGTTATTACTGGCTAGAGTGCTACCTGACTTCTAGCATGCCGTTTTAAATTGATTTTCGCTTGCTTTAAATGAATTGCCCTGCATTTCGGAATATTGATTTTTATATGCAATAGGTGTTTGTAAGCAGCTTTCACGAAAACTTTAGCATTTCTGTAACAAGAAAATTAGGGTACTGGAAAAATGTGAACATGAAATGCCCCATTGATTGTCTTGATTTCTTGTATGTCGGTTTATTGTTAGCGCTCTATCTGTTCTGTTTTCCAGTTATTTCTCTGCTTTGTTCATTTATGCCTTTCTTGCTTCCTTGTAGTCTGGTGCAGTATTACTTCAGAAGAAACAGTTTGAAAACTTCACCTGCTCATGTATTACAACTCTCTACATTCGTTGAGTGATTGGGAAGACAGGACAATAGACACATAATTTGTTTTCCACTTTGGTTACCGTCAGTATCATGCCCAGCAGAATGGGATCAAAAATGAACATGAAGAGGGATTTTATCAGAGTAAAAACTCATTATAATGGGTAAGTGATATTTGGAGGTGGGGGTTGCAATTTGAATGCTATTTTTTCTACATCTTCTATTTTGTGCAGGCTGCAGTTTTGTGCTAATAATCCATTGGATTTTCTTTTGTGGTGTGGGCATTGTGAAATTTGGCAGGAAATGTTAGTCCTATTTGTATGGTGATTGGGTGCAAAATTTGTGCTCTTGAATGAAGCGAATTTAAAGACATTCTGGGAAGGGTACAAGCCCTATAGAATCCAGAGAGGTAAAAAAGTATTTCATATTCTTAATGAAATAACAAAGCTCTTAATTTTGAGAGCTTTGTTTTTATCCATTTTTAGTGATGAGAATGAACTTTTACCTATAAGGACATGACTTGATTTCTCTTGACAACATCTCCTTTGCAAGTGACTCTCACAGTGACAGACTGTCAGAAAAAAACGGATGGCCACAATATGGTCCATTACAGAGAAACTGACATATAACCTGAGTGTCTAAAGGACTTGAAATTAGGGGCATGTTTATTCCCGTTCATTAAGAGCATGGGACTGGAACTCAGGCGATCTGGGTCCTAGTCCCCGCTCGACTATGGAGCCAGCTGGGTGACTTTGGGCCAGTCACAGACTCTCAGCCCGACCTACCTCACAGGGTTGTTGTTGTGGGGATAAGATGGAGGAGGAGAATGATGTCAGCTGCCTTGAGCCCTTTGTAGGAAAAAGGCAGGCTATAAATCGAAAAATAAATAAAATTCTTTCATATGGACTCTGATCTGCCTGCCATGCAGTGTAAATTTCGGAGCGGCATTCCATACATGATTTCCAGCCATGTAACTTCTGTGTCCTGAGAATGACATGTCTCATATTATAATATGAGACATGATTATAATATTATATCATTATAATATTATATATTATATAATATTATAATATTATATCATAATATTATATAATATCTCATATTATAATATGAGACATATTATAATATAATATATTATAATATATATTATAATATAATATAAACCAGGAATAATACAAGATTTAAAAGATGGAGGTGGGAGAGTAAGTTAATTCACTTTTTGGCATAGCTAAATGTTACCACTTAGAGCAGGGCTTCTGGTCTCGGTCTGGCCCACACCAGAATCCCAGCCTGGCCCTTGAGAGGGCTCTCCAGATCATCTCCTGCCAATCATTTGGGGTCTTCCAGCTTTTGTGAGTTTTTCGTATTCTAAAAGACTGGACTCCCTCTCTTAAGATTAGTTACCAGCCCTAAAGAGCTTTAAGGTAGTTTGGTGTAGTGGTCAGTGCTCGAACGTGACTTGGGAGATCCAGTTCTAGCCCCTACTCAGCCATGAGGGCTCCCTGGTTAACTTTGGGGCACTCACTGTCACTCATGCTGACCTACCTCACAGGGCTGTTGTGAAGATAAAACGGAGAGGAGAGCCACATAAGCTCCTTGGGTTCCTTGCCAGAGCAGGGAAGGCAGAGTTTAAATAACAAGCTAAAATATGTGGGGGTCTTTTGCCCTTAGCTACCTCTGGAACGCATGCCCCTCTCACCCTCTCCAAAATTGAATTCAGCCCTTGGTCTAGAGCCATATATAGTGTCACTCCTGCAATGTGGGGATGCTGTGATTTTTCTAAAAGATTTTGTTGTGAGATCTGCCTCTGAAGCAGCAGAATAATGCCATTTTGTATCTTGTGCTGAGGATGAGGTTTACCAATAGCTATTTGTTTGCTTAGATTTGTTACAGCTATTTGTTTGCTTATACAAACGCTAACACGAAAAGAATGTTGGCGTCTTAGTCACACTGTTTGTGCCATGTGAGTGTTCTCAATGCAAAGATAGAGCTCGAAAAGAATATACATCCTAGTTAATTATACGCCTGCATTCATAGCAAAGACGATGTAATGCTAGCTAGAACCTATGTACATGTTACTGGCTTGGGAGTGGATTCCATGAGGCTTCGTAGAATTGCTGAGTAAACTAGAAATAACAGTCGAATATGAACATTCCCTTGGGAATACTTCAGGAGGGATTAGGGTTGATTGACATGCTAGTCAGCCTATTCGTCATTGCATGTAGTAACACACCTTGAATAACTGTTGACAAAATGAATCCGTACGGCATTTTTAAGTTCATCATGGCTCATTTTAATTCTAAGGCATTCCAAATGTCACTGTGAGAAGTGACTTCATTTTCGTTCTCTGGGCAACATTTTTCTTAGCCTGCTATAAAATGGGTTCAGTGTAAAATCTCTAACGAGCATCCACTGCTGTCCCACGGAAGATATCAGCAATAGTTTCCCTACTTATTTCATTTGGCTTTATTGAGCCTACACAAAGGACTGTAGGACTTTATCAAATCACAGGATAAAGTGTGGCATGGCAGAATTCCAGCGTGTCTCCTGGATTCCCGCTTTCGTTCGATCGGACATGCCGAACTGCAGGAAGATGTGGATGTCAAACCACATAATTAGTGTCAAGAATTAGTCAGGGAGGTGCTAAATCTTTTATGTTGCCTGTGTGTGGTACAACACACCTTTGCCATCGTGATGAAGAGACTTGCCGACAATAGATGCAGGAAGGCGCCATGGCATTTCTGAGTGTTAAGTGTGTCTCCATGGAAGTTTGGGAGGGTGGATATTTGTGTAACTTGGGTGTGGTGGCGCTAAAAGTAGCATCGCAGATTATGCCGGATGACTAAAGGGTAGGTCACGCTTGTATAATCTTCCTCCTTGCACAGGATTCCTTGTTTCGCTTTGCTCATGTGCAGGTTTTTGAACTTTTGAATTCTGACTAAATTGCCGAGGAATGTGAGAAATGCTTTTTACTAAGAATAGGTGCTTAATTTTCCAAATGTTTTGCCACATGGTGGGGTCAGGCTTAATACTGAGTGAAGATCAGCCTTTCCCAATGGAATTAAATGTCAGCCACCGCTGAATCCTTGTTATCTGATTCCTTGAAAGCAGCGGTGTCTTGTGCGTTCTGGGGTTTAACTGGCTTCGGTGTGAGGATACAAAATGAAAGCACAGGAAAGTTTTAATTGTGCTTTAAATAATGCGTGTACACATTCTGTTATAAATGGTTTATTAGTGTGCTATATGTTCAGTCATTTCTCAAACCATGTATTGTTTTGTGAAAATCTTGGTGTTTGTGCGTGCGTGCGTCTGCCCCCAAGCTTCTGCAACTGGAAGAGTTTCTCTTGATTTGCACATAGCTTTGGCACACAGGTTTTACACACCCTGGGGTGTGGAAGCAAAACTACTCTAGGTTTTTATGCTTGTAGTAACAGTGGAGAGTCCATGGCTTCTGTGCCCCAGCACACTATAAACCTGTGTGTGGACTGCTTCACACCTCATTCAGGGGTGTGTTTGAGGGGAGGGATGGATAAAACAGAGGGACTGTGTCATTACGATAAAATTTAAAGGGAAGCCAAGCTCACAGGGCCATGTGCCTGGGGGAAGCCGCACAACAATGATAATCTGATTTTTCTGAGAGACAGGTGAGCTTATCAACTCAGCCTTGGCTTGTATTTATTTACTGGTATAGTAAGCATCCTAGAAGGCTTCTGCGAGATGCTGGAATGTGAAGTCGCAAGAGATGCTTGTTGAGTCAGGATGCCTTTGCAAAGAATGTGTGATTCAGAGAGCACTTGCAGCTACTAAATGCATAAATTTATCTCTTTTAGGGACATCCTCATAACAAACCTGGGTGCATCCATGAACTATGACGAACTGTGTGATGAAGTGAGAGAGATGTGCAGTCTGCAGCAGGAGCAACCGATTACCCTTAAGTGGATTGATAATGAAGGTATTTCAGACTCACCTAAATGGGCTTTGGACAAATATTTCTCAGGTGCATGGGCTGCTGGGCTGGTGGATCGAAAGGTCGCTGGTTCGAACCTGCACAACGGGGTGAGTTCCCGCTGCTCCGTCCCAGCTCCTGCCCACCTTGCAGTTCGAAAGCATACAAATACAAGGAGATAAAAAGGTCCCACTTCGGTGGGCAGGTAACAGTGTTCAGTGCACCTTGGTGTTAGTCATGCTGGCCACATGACCACAGAGACCGTCTGCGGACAAACGCTGGCTCCCTCGGCCAGGAAACGGAGGTGCGCACCGCCCCCTGGAGTCAGCCATGACTGGCCTTTAATGTCATGGGGAAACCTTTACCTTTACCTTTTTTTTTTTTAACCTTTAAATGAGTTTTTGACAAATATTTCTCAGGTGAATTTTACATTACTGCTAATTATCCAGCCATGACAAGCAGCATTAAATAGGAAAGATTCAATTCTGAATTATTGAAAGCTTTGCAATTTCCTTGAACAGATGTCAGTTCTGTTGAATTTTTCAAATTGTCCTGTATCAGGGAACCAGCACAGCATGGAAGTTCTGGCCCCTACACAGCCGTGAAGCTCACGGGGTAATATTGGGCCAAGTCAAGGACACTCAGCCTGGCCTACCTTGCAGGGTGGTTGTTGTGCAGCTAAAAATGGAGTGGGGAAGAACGGTGTAAACAGGCTTGAGTTCCCTCCAAGAGGGGGAAAAAGATGGGATATAGATGCAGTGTAAAAAAAGATTTTCTGAATTCCTTCTAACGGGATTTTCCCACCTCTGTTAAGAAGGCCCTGTGAACTGCTCCAGCTAATGAGAGAAATGGGCCTCTTGCATTTGTGTGTCTGTGTGTGCGCACCGTAATGACTTGGAGTCTGGTTGTCTTGTGCTGCTACTCACGATGATGTTCCCTCAGTGCCTTGCAGAAATTTGAAATCTTCGAATCGGGTGTGATTTGCTGCTATACAGCATGTTAGCTCTACTGTGCCTCTACGGTCTTTTTTCCCTCCTGATTCGCAAATATTCTCCAGGCTGCCAGTGTGGAGCTAAATCCTTGGGCACAAGTGTGACCAACGCTCTTGATTGATTTACTGTGGACAGAAGCTGTCCTGCCCCACGTGGCCACGCCATGAAAACCAGTAAAATGAGACATGTTCCTGGTGAATCATTGCAGCGTTTATTTTGCAGGTTCATTCTGTGTGTTGTTTAGTTTTCCTGTAGTTCGGTGCTTCTACAAAACATTTCAAAAGAGGTCATGCGGAATATCCTGCACAGTCTTTTGGAACATGCCATCCTATGCATGCATGGCAGCATTTTCTTAAATGTTTTTTCCTCGTGTCTGTGAAACTGGGGCAAGGCTTGAAATTCTGAGGTAGCCATTTAAACAGACAGTTAGGGATTGGATCCGGAATGGCCCCCTGTAAGGGGGCCCAGAGGGGGAGAGTCCACCCATCGGCCTGTGTTGCAGTGTCCCCTCAGGCTGCTAAATATGTGTTGCTGCTTAACACCCCCAAGTCTGAGGTGTGCGTTGCTTCTTCGTGCTTTTTTTCCTGGCTGCCCACGTTGAGCAACAAGCTTGAGTCACGTTCTTGAGCTCTGTTGGGTGGCTGGCTTTTGAAAGATGGACTTAAAGATGGGAGTACGTTCTTCCCGGGAGAACTCCACTGTAGTTGCTGTGAGACGAGCAAAAGCTGGCCGAGCTGTTCTTGCGTAACACATTCCAATATATTCGTCTGAGGCCTTCGCCGGCAATATGTGATATCTTTCGTGCTTGTGCATGGATAGGTGGCGTCCTACTGGGGATATGTCGAAAGGAAAAAAGCTTTTCTTGACAAAGCTGTTTCTGGATTCTGACGCAGGAATGTTTCTCAGAGTTGTGCCTTTCATTGCGTGTGTATGTCGTGGCCTTCCGGGAAGGCAGTCTGGTTGCTAAAGGAAAGTATGATGGAATTATTGTACTGTTGCCATTATTTATTTGGGCTACCCAAAGAGGAGGGAGAAGCTCACGAAAGTGGCACAAAAGTCAGGGCAGAGCTAAGGAATGGAAGGGGAAATTTAAGGAAGTCTCATGGCAGGACAGTAAAACAGGGGAAATTGGCAAAGACTCTTGAGTGTATCCAGATACATTCTGTGGCTCTGCTTTGTTGGAGGTAACTAAGCAGAGACTGTTGTGTGCGGTGTTATAGAGCCTGTCTTGAGAAAGGGGCTGGACTAGATGACTTCTAAGGTGCCCTCCAACTCAGTGATGCTAGGAAAGTAATTGGCGAGCTCCCACTTCAGGCAAGGACCAACAGGACAGATAAGGCGTGCTTTTTAATCAAATGTTCCTCTTCAGCTAAACCATCTTTACACTGAATTTCATCAGACTCAAGTTCTGAAGAACAGCCTGGCCTGTTCTTATTTTTCCTCAGTACATTGTTTCTTATTATGCTTTGAGAGAAACAAAGATTTCTTTCAGCATGTAAGCCTTTATTCCCATTCATACTTCATTAGTATATTCACAGCTCCTAAAGTCCATTAGAGAGCTTAAGTTGTATCTTCTGTTTTCTTCTGGCTGGACTGTTATGATTTGTATTGTGTGAGAAATTTCAAGGAAAACATTAACAGGCTTTCTTACAGTGACGTTGGGAAAGTGTGAAGTTGTTCCACATTCCAATACCCCTCAAAAATTAGAAAAGTGAGAGAGAATTGCAAGTGTTTACAAGAAACTCCTCTTGCTTTTTTAATGCCGATTTTTAAAGGTTAGAGTCTACTTTTCAGGTATGGCTTTTCCAGTTAAGTTTCTGAAATTATTCCTTGGAACAGCTACAGTGTAGTTTGGGTTTTGTTAAATGTTTATGGGAAAACCAAACCTTTGGCATGTAGGGGTCTCAAGATTCCTTGAAGGCTTTATAGGGGAACAGCTTGTCTTAAAGCCTCTGTTAAAAGGAGAATGACTGTTGTACTCAGATTCTAGGAGTTCTTAAATTCTATTTCTTACTGACAACACACACCATGTTCTTCTAAAATCATAATTCCATGCATGCCTTCCTGGGCATAATTTCAGTGCAACTCAGTGTGATTTTCCTCCAAATAACCCATGTTCAAGTTAGAAACCTCCTTGAGCACTGCTTTTCAAAAGTTCTGCCAATTCTTAATAGCAAGCTAAGTGATTCTTTCAATCATCACAGTATTATACTATTCCAATTTGTCCGTTCCATTATTCCAAAGCTTTAAACTGCTGTTCAAATCTAGGGACACCATCCAAAGGAGAGATATGTCGCACTTTGCTGTATAAGGCTCTTTTTCACACTCCGCTTTTTGGTTTCCAAGCCTTCACAGTCACCATTCAGACTGAGCAAACACCTTCATTCTCCCTCTGCAAGCTGCTAGTCTGAACTGTGAGACTTAATACTCTCCACCCCCACAAACGGAGCTGAAGTCCGTCACTGCTTCAGATGGCATTCGCTCGTTTATTTTCCAGCTGGAGCGAGCGAGGATTCTGGTTAGCAACCCTGAGAGAACGGGAGCCAGTTTCTGTAAGCATTCTGAGCAACTCCCCTGCCGCTCTGAAGCACTCTGCCTCCCGTCTTGTTCTTGGTTCCTGCTTCAGCTGGCCTGGCCAAGATTCAGGAATCCTGCAGTTCAAAGCAGCTGGAGGAGATCAGGTTGGAGGAGGTCGCTTTAAAACTTGTGCTGCTGCTCGCAAAAGAGGAGGCAGACAAAATACTAATATTGCTAGGAAAAGTTAAAGCAAGCCCAAACTTTATCCATTATTTTCATCGTTATTTTTATTACATATCCTGCCGTTTATCCCTCTTTCAGGGAATCCAAGGGAGCTCCCATGGGCTTCCTTCCCCCCCCCACAGCAACCCTGTGAGGTAGGCCAGGCTGGGAGAGAGCCACCCGGGGAGCTCCAGGGGCCAAGTGGGTACCAGAACCCGGATTTCCGGAGCCCCAGTCCTGTACTCTAGTCACCATTCCACACTGGCTGTTGTCCCCTCCGGCAAATACTTTTAGGGCTCCCAGGAATCCTTGTTAACCCAAGGACTGTGGCCAGGATCCAGAGTCCTCTGTGGGGCTGCCCTTGAAGATGGGCCAGCAGTTGCAACTGGTGCAGGGTCTGGCTGCTTGTTCGGTAACTGGCACTGCCGGAGCGGCCCGTAGAACCCCAGTGCTGAAAGAAGGTCACGGCTGCCAGTTGTGGCCCCTGCTCAATTCAAGGAGCTTGTGTTGACATGCAAAGCCCTCAGTGGCTCGGGGCCTGGCTGTCTAAAGGACCGTCTGCCCCCAGATACACCTGCCCACCCTCTGAGATCAACTCAGGAGGCCCTTCTGCCAGAGCCACCCCTTGGGGAGACTGGGGGGGGGGCAACCAGACGCAGGGCCTTCTCCGCTGCTGCCCCCATCTTTGGAACCCCCTCCCTAGGGAGGTTTGCCTGGCGCCATCTTTATTTACCTTTCAGCACCAGGCAAAGGCATACCCTTTTAGGATTTTTTTTTTAACACTTAGCCTGAATCCTACAGCCCTTTTTATATTGCTTTCATAGATGTTTTAATTCATTGTGCTTTAATTGGTTTTAATGGGTTTTATTTTGCTAATATGTTTGATGTATTGTAAGCCACCTAAGAAGACCTCGGCAATTATAGGCGACCTAGAATACCTGTATAAATAAATGAATATGTGGCATTCGCCAGACACAGTGCCTCTTTTCAATTCCCTTTTCCAGCAGCTGCCATCTGTTGCCGAACCTGCCCCCCTCCAAAATAGGAAAGGGCATCTCAGGCAGCCATCTTTGAGGTTATGGGGGCTACTCCTAGAAAAGATTGTCTCTGTCCACCTTATATTTAAGCCCACAAATATCAGCCCTTTTATTTAAGTTTTTTTCCGCACCCATTCAATTAGCCGGATTGGCTCTCAGAACAGTTTACGAACCAGCAATCTAAAGACACAAACCCTGTGATACTTTTTGGGTACAGTGGCATGGGCTTCCCTTTTCACATCGAGTGGGATAGAGCTGCTCCCCTTTTCCTCCACGCTCATTTTCCAGCGTCCTCTCCGCATGGCGCATGGCTCCCAGAGGAATGGGCTGCGGGAAGCAGCGTCTCTCCAAATCACAGCCCCCAGAGAAAGAGCCACACATGGGGCATTTTGGCACCAAACCTGGCTTTGCTCTTCTGATGAGGTTTGCTTCTGAGGAGTCCACCTTTGGCTGCAAATCACACCTTTAGCAATGGAAAAGGACCGTGACCAAACAGGAGTCGAGGTCTCCCCAGTTGGCTTGCATAGTACCCCTCGTTCTCGCTCTCTCCTTCGCAGGTGATCCATGCACCATTTCGTCGCAGATGGAGCTGGAAGAAGCGTTCCGCTTGTACTGTCAACACAAGGATGAAGGTCTCATCATTCATGGCAAGTGATCCACTTTCCGAGAAGTTCAGTTCGCCTTCTCTGGGGAGTGCCGCCATTTAGCAGACCTTTCTGTCTGTATCCTGTTAGTCTCCAATTTTGCTATCAGACGCTCGGGACACCAAGCCTCTTTTTACTTTTTCTTTCCTTCTGAAATGTTGCTTAAATCGCTCTGAGATCCGATTCCCCTCCCACCCATTCCAGGTATCTGCACTCTACAGACATCAAGGTAGAAACATAGAAACAGAGCGAGTCAGAAGGGGTCTCCCGGGCCATCTAGTCTGACCCCTGGCTCCAGCTGGCTCCACTCATGACATGGCCACCATGTGCATGTCCAGCCTATCCTTGAACACCTGCTCCGATGGGGCCTCAAGCACCTCCCTTGGAAGCCCTTAAGTTCTGAGCTTTACCTTTAGTGCTCTCTGTAACCTGTCGGCGTGTGGCTGGCAAAGTCTGAAAGCTATCCTGGGGGCCAGTGGGGGTACATAACTAAAGCGTTCACATGAGAAAAATAGGCCATGTGGATGGGTCTGTGTTTTGCTCCCTGTCAGTTCTGCTGTTGGCTCAGTACACATGTCCCTCTGTTTTTGCCTGGAGAAAATGTTTGCACCAGTGCGCCTGGAAAAGCTCTCCTTTCCCAGATTTTTCTGGGAATTCATACTGCATTTTTATCATTGCTTTCATGGAGTGTGTAAACCAGCCAGAAAGCTTTGACTGTGGGGCAGCATAGAAATGAAAGAAATAATAATAAATAATGCAGCTTTTTCTGTAAATTTCTGCTCAATGCCTGTTGCTTCTGCAAATGTTTCCTAGTTCACCAACCCCCCCACCTTCCTGGGTTTTGTTGCCTTTGTTTACCTAACCCTACATAAGCCTGTTACCTTCTTCAGCTTTCTCCTAAGCAAAATGTCTCCAGGAAGTTCTCCTACCTTTGAGTCCCTGTTCTGTAACCATGGAAGTGATCTGTCATCAGGGTTTTGTGGAAAAAATGGTGAATCCACAGGAATGATGTTCGATAACAAATGCAACATATTTATTATTGTACATTTTATGTCTGTTGCAGTCTTCCCCAGCATTCCAGAAAAGCCAGGGATGCCCTGTCCAGGAGAAGACCGTAAGTATCGAAATGCCGCGTTCGTATTTTTTTTCCCTGTCCTTGCGCATCTCAGGGATGAATTCCCTCTTACTGTACTTCAAAATATTTCTTTTATGAGAACGGTGTTTGTAATATCTTGGGTGGCTCTTCATGCAAAAATAAAGTTTAAAGATCATGCCGCTTCTCCATATTTAAAGCTAATGAGTGAACTAAGATTGTATTTCTTGGCTTTTTAACCAAAGCATTTACGAGTGGTGAATGCAGTCGTCTTCCTACTTACCATCGTATTGCAATCGTCTTCTGGAAATAAGCTGGATCAGGATGAATGCAAAGTCTTCGTTTCTGTTGAATGCCATCTTAGTGTATGCATTCTGTTGAAAGGCACTGAACATATCACAGCTACAATGAGAAGCAAACCGTCTTCCTTAAAGTAGGGTTTGATGATAATGGTGGTGATCCTATTGTTCTCAGCTGGAATATTGCCCTCATTGGGTCACATCTAGATTTTGTTGCTCTCCGGTTCCTCTGATATCAGTGCAACTGATCCAGCCCATGCCATGGCCTGCTTGTCTTAGTAAGGGGATTTGCACATAATGGCAAGCCGGGACCCTAGACAATCGTGGTTTATTGCAACCGAATCGGCATGTGAGTTTGTGGGGCTTGTGCCGTCCTTGGCTTCTCCTGCAGTGAGAATGACTTACAGAACCAGGAACACTACAGCACACTCCTGGTTTGTCACACCTCTCGCCAGCCAGGATTCACACATTGACAACAAGCCCTGGTTTGCAGTTCTGGCATGCAAGCGAGTCTAACAACCCAGGAATCGTGGTGTGCGCAACACATGAAACTTTCCCCCCTGGTTACTTTAATCACTCCTGCTGGCAAAGAGAAGCACTATGGGAATGAACATGTGACGGCTGGCAGAAGTGAGGCAGGATTCCATGCGGTATGGGATGGCTGTCGTCTGGAAACCTAGCTGCCGATTCAGGGGTAGCGAATTTAAGCTGGATCCGGTGTATTCTGTTCAATTGCATTTATCTCACAGAACCAATATTGAACTCTTGATTCATGTTCGCTGCTCAATACACTCCAGTTACTTTGACTATCAGTATTCAAGAGTGTAACTCTCTCATCCTGCGGCGTGACACACGTATTTTGTACTCTTCCCTCTTTTTAAAAGTGGCAGTTTCTACGCATCTTAGTCTGAATCTAAGCAATGTAACGACCAAGTTTGTTCCCCCGCCACAAGAGAAGGTTGAAATTGTGTTTTCACAAAAGTGGCCCCGTTTACCGTGCGATAAGATTCTTTTGAAATCAAGGGCAGTTTCTAGTTTATCATGGGGAGGGCTGTGCAATGTGAAGGGAAATCAAATCCCTTTAGGTCTGGCCTTTCGATCTTCGCCCCGTGGCTGCAGAAACATTAGCTAAGACATCTTTTGTTCATGTACAAGCTCATTAGTCCTACGGAAGCTTGCCGGGCAGCTAGGTGTGTTGCCAGGTGCCCAAGACACAACACATCCCGTGTAGCAAACCAGTTCTGCATTTCTGGCACTGCCTTGGCCAGAAAGAGGGAATGTTAACCACCTCCCCACCTGCACCTTTTTCAAGTACTTGCTGCAGGTGCTATGTTTCCTTGATCGTTCTAAGCTACATCCTGAGAAGGCAGCTCAGGAGAGTATGAGGCCATATGAAAGGGTGGGGGGGAATCCCACTGGTTCCCTCAGGTTTTTTTTAACTGTCTAGAAATGTTCCCCACACACTCACACATTTGATGCACACCTTAACGTACTGAGGGGGTTCGAGGGTGTCAAAGAAGTTGGAAGCACTGCCCCCCGAGGGCCACCCTGGGTCCCTAGTCTGCTTTCCCAGCAGGGCCACTTCAGGCAAAATGGCCAAAGATGAAACACCAGAGTAGGAGTCACCCACCTGCTTCGGAAGAGGACTGTTCACATCAACAGAAGAGAAGTGTGTCCCGGATCGAAGCAAGCCCTGGAAGCAAAAATGGCGAAACCAAGGATGTTGTGCTTTGGGCTCATCACGTGAAGGCAAGCCCTGTTGGAGAAGAGCATCACGCTGGAGAAAGTTGGAGGCAGAAGATG
Organism: Varanus komodoensis; assembly: GCF_004798865.1. Lineage (NCBI taxonomy): Eukaryota > Metazoa > Chordata > Lepidosauria > Squamata > Varanidae > Varanus > Varanus komodoensis. The sequence continues at coordinate 5,046,429 of NW_025336059.1, forward strand.
GCCGAACATGAGAAGGATCAGTTCCTCAAAGGTGGCCGCAGCCTTGTTTAGAAGGGCTGAGCAGGGCTGCCGAGGATGGGAGACTTTGGAGAACGGTTATTTTTTGGGGTGCCTGTAAGTTGGTCAGTACTTGATGGCATGCAAAAACGGCAAATGGACACCTTTTTGCTGGGAAATTTCATGTCTGGAAAACGCATGAAAAGGAAATGTGCATGGCTTCCATAATTTCCAGCCACCACGTCAGTTTATTTTCTTCCATTTAGGTATTGGCTGTGAAATCTGCATGCATTCCACCTGCATTTACTTCCCCAATCACGGAATTATGTACACTTCTGTGTGATGTTTATTAGAAGTGTTAGGGAACTGCATACACAAGTGCTCTTATATAAGTAGGACGGGTTGATAGTCTCTCTTTCTGGAGTAGCTGGCGATTCAGGGGACTGTCGAATGTGGAGAGCATCGAGAACTGTCAGTTCAGCACTAGAAACTGAGTGGATCGCCATCACTCTTCCATGCGCTGAACTGGCAGCTCAGCACTGAGGTGCAAATTAGCCAAAACGCATGCTTGCCTCGTTAGTTTATCACCTTCTGCGCTGTGTCACTTCCTTCGAGGGCAGAAACGGACAAGGACATCGGCCAGGCCTGGCTGCCTCTTTTGCACAGCCAAAAGTGCTCACTTGTGAAAGACCAATTAAAAGAATAAAGACGGCGTTTGCACAGTTTTCTGGGCGCATTAAAAAAGCAGTGGCTCCAATTGAGCATTTTTGAGTTTCTAATTAAAAAAACACTGACAAATTAAAACGGACAAAGGGGTAGCAATCGGAGCAAGAGGGGTTCCACCATGAAGGACGCTGGAAACTGGCTGGAAGGTCCAATAGGGAGAACAACCCGTGGTAAGTTTGGTGGACTGTTGGTAACACTGGGTTATCCCCACCCAACCGGCCCACCATGAGGGATTTGCACAGAGGGTCACAGTGATGGGAAACGTGGCCATTGCCTCTGTAAGTTGATATCCTTGGATTCAAAACGCCTGCATATTTCTGCTGTTGTAGATGCTGGGTCAATACAATGTTTGCTTAGCACTTTTTTTAATTGCCTGCCTGCTCGCACATACTTGTGTTAGTAAATTGTGGGTTGAAAGAAACAGGGTAGTTGAATTCAAGTTCTTTAAAGCATTCCTCATTGCAGGTTTCCTGCCACTGCTGACTAACTATGATCTTCTTATTTGTTTATTAATTGCATTTCTATACTATCCATAACCAAAGTTGTCTGGGTGATTCCCAAGCCATCCATCCATATTTCTGACCCTGGGCCTGACCCTGCTTAGCTACCAAGATTCGGCAGGATCAGGTACTCCAGCCTATACAGATGCTAATTTCCATTTTACCTGGAGTAGGGTTGTAGAAACAACAACAATATAAATTTCTGAAAAGTAAGCAGAACGGCTTTAGAGCCACCGCTTTCATACCTGCGGCTGCAATGGAGCAAAGTGATTCTTGTGTTCTATTTACTTTGGTATCTGGTAGCCATGCCTGTATCGACTGCTTGCAGAAATAAAAGGAATTTGGATAGCTCTGCTTCTGTGAATACTGGTGAAGCAAGTTGATGCTGAATTGTAGGTGGTCTGAAGCCGAGAGAGTGTCCTTAACCTTAATCAAATTTGATATCGTTAAAATGCAGATCCAACATGGGACCAGGATATTCTGCTTTCTCTTTATATCTTCTTTCTCTTATCTCTCTCTCTTTCTCTGACTTACACTTGAGCTGATCTGAGGTAGCCTTGCTGGTCCCTTCAGCATACTCAGAGTGTAGCCACCGGGAGGGTTGGACTTCCTGGTGGTGGCATCCACCTGCTGGAGAGAAGTCCCTCGGGCAGTTTTGGAGGGGCCTGCCCGAGGGACTTCTCATGGCCTCCTTCAAATGCCTTCTGGAAAGATTTTTGCCCATCCAGGCTTCTCCTGGCTTCGGCAAGGGGCGGCATAGAAATGCTGTAATAATAATAATAATAATAAATAATAATAATAATAAAGCCAACCATGGCTTAATTACTCCACTGCCCTGTACTATAACTGCAAGTTGGAGCTGTTTGTAAAATTGTATTTTAAATGTGATTTTAACTCTTCATGTTTTTTGTGCGATGTTAGTATGCATATGTAAACTGCTTAGGAATTTTTAAAATATGTAGCAGTACAGGGAAAGACGGATAGAATCTCAAGATTTCGTCCTAGGTCTCAGTTTCTCCCCATCCTAGCCCACCAGGGAGACGTGTGTGGCTAAACGGGTGGGCTAGAAATCAAATAATAAATAAATAAAATAAATGAAGCAGCACTAGTACTTAAACTTGCGAACACGTTCCTGTATGTAACCGTGACTTCCCCCCCCCCCCCCCCAGCTTTTTGAAAAGGTATTGCCAAAGAACTACTTTATTCTTTGCATAGGAAGCACCCAACAACTTTCTGGATTCTCGGTTTGACTTGCTCCCATGAGTACTTCCAATGGCAGCAGGAAAAAGAGGCTGTTGGGACATATCCTGAACATCCTGGCTTCGGGAACCTTGTAAATAGTATACGTACAGTGCGTACATTGCCATGTCGCGATCTTGAGAAATGAAAATAGAGGTTAAAGACAGCCTGGTATTAACTCACAGGGATCTTGATGAGACATTTGCATTATAAATTATAGATTTGTATAGATTAATGTTGCTTGGTTGACCTAGTTCTCCACTGGTATGTTGAATGCTCAGTGTGCCGCCATGTTAGTGGCCAGGTTTAATTACGCTTGGATTCTCTGCAAAGCCTGCATCCTAGGATACGGTGAGCAAGCGACTCCTCCAAACCCAAGTTCTTAAGATGAACAGATCTTCCTTGTGCTGCCTTCCCAGAAACTGGGTGCTGAGAGAATTGGCTGGAGTCAATATTTTAAAGATTGCTGCTACTCAGTAAGTGAAATTGGGTGGGACCTGAACCGTTCAAGCCTCTTGAATTTGTTGTTGCTTGGATATTATTATTATTATTATTATTATTATTATTATTATTATTATTATTACTATTATAACATTTCTATGCCGCCCCTTGCCGAAACCTCGGGGCAGCTTACAACATGATAAAATACATTGAAATACAATAGTACATAATAAATTACCATTAAATACAAAAATACAAAAAATACATTGATTTACAAATATAAAATTAAAATTATCAGTATAAAATAAAAATATAGGAGGAGAAAGAGAAGGAAGAAGAAGTTGCCCTGGCCAGATCATATGTTTTAACAATTGAAATGATGTTTAAATAAAAAGGTCTTTACCTGGCGCCGAAAAACCAGTAACAATGGTGCCAGGCGGACCTCTTTGGGGAGTGAATTCCATAGGTTGGGCGCCACCGCAGAGAAAGCCCTCCTCCGGGTACTTACTCTCCTAATTTCTTTCATGGAGGGTTCCCGGAGAAGGGACTCTCCCGCAGATCTCAAAGGGCGGTCGGGCATATATGGACGTAAGCGCTCGTTCAGGTAGCCAGGACTAGTTTGTTTCAGCCAATGTCACCGTAAGCAGCATTTCAAGTGTTCCTTCAAAATTTCCTTCTGTGCGCCCTTGTCAGTAAAAAAAAAAAGTCCACTGTGCATTTGCCCGATTTCAGGACTATGTTTCTCACTCGAAAATAACGAAAGTTGAGACTCTCAAAAGCTTGTGTAAACATTGGTTTAATTGATTCTAAAAGTCTCGCTTGTTCTTCTGTCTGCTGTTTACAGTGAGCCATATTTAAACTTCTATGCCTGGAAATTATGTCTAGGGACAAGAGTGAGAAATTTTAATTCCCCGTTCACTCAAAATAGGCTGCTACTTAAATTAGCAATCTGTTAGTGCAGACTAATTTTCTACAATTGTAGAAAAATGCGGACTTTCTGGAACGAGTTGAATAGAGAGCAGTTGGGCAAATTGTTTATTGTGGACATACGCATCTTGTCCATATTAGGTTGTAGCGAAACACTTCGGCATGTTTTTCGAGCCTGACACTGATTTCTGGTCACATTTTTGAGGATGCAAGTCTGCCTGTTTGGATCCCTTGCAAAGCTTGGTAAAAATGGAAGTATCCGCGTTGTTTTTATACATGCGTTTAAAGTTTGTATGGTTTTTGCTTCTGTGAGTAATAAGTGTGCTTCTGTGGGTGAAGTCTAAATGCATTCCTTGATTCCCATAGGGAATTTCCTGCACCTGCCTTTCCTCGGGATGCAGATTGTTCGAGCTTGTGCTCATGAACCTTAGTGAACCCTCTTCTGTGCAGAAGCTAAAGCACTATTGCAACTGCACAGACAAATAAATTGCAGCCAGCCTTTCCTCGTGCCCTCATTTGAATCCCTCCACGGGCAGCATGGTAACGTGAAACAGGTCTTCAGGATTGCTCAGCCTCTGAACTCGCAGTAACCCTGCTAGCATCCCACCCCTCCACTTCCTGTCTGGATGCTGACGTGTGTAGGGATGCCATCTTTCCCAAAGGCTCTGCACAGCAAGAGTTTCCCTAATCAGGGGTGATATGTATGCAGATCAAAATGCGAACTTTGGGCTGTGGGGTAAGGCTCTAGAATACCGAGGGGATCCTAAATCAGCTTCTAGGAGATTACTTGATGAGTGGTTTTGAGGTGCCCCAAAGCTGTTGGGGTCACCTCTTTTCCTTGGGGCCTAAAATAGATTCACTTGCACCAAGTATCTAGGGCCTATTTGGACGCGCCTCGAGGCAGGCTGTTGCAGGAAGCTTTGGCGGCAGGGGACTGGCTTCCCCCTGCACCATGCCCTGTGCGGCTGGCTGTACCCGGGTGTCACGCATAAAAGCAGCCCATGCTTGGCAGCTTGGAGTTCTCGGTTGGCTTGTGGCTTCAGAAGCCTGCTTTGCACAGCGCTTGGTACCTGCTCTGGGCTTTAGCGGATTGCGGTGGGCTTGTAAACCTGCATTTATTAGAAAGAGCTCCATTCTATCACAGGAATGTTTGTGCTTTCTGTCATCGGCTCCTTGACATCCATGCCGTGTTTTAGTTTGTGCTTCAGCTGGTAGCTACAGCCTCCTAAGGGAGTCAGTACCACCCGTGCCTGGATACATGAGGCAGAGAAGTGAGAGAGAGAGAGAGAGCGAGAGCAAGAGCGAGAGCGAGAGAGCAGGATAACTAGACTTCCATTAAATATTTGCTCTTAATGTTCAGACGGATTCTGCCTGCTGTCCTTTCCGGTGTCTGGTGCTATTCAAACGGCAGCATCCGTGAAATAAGGAGCTCATTGCAAGCCCTACTGCATTATAAAGCACAAAGAATTACATGCTGAGGAAGCAAAAGAATAAAACCCAGTGAGTAATGCTTTTCTTTTCTGCAGATTTCATGCGACTTTACTGTGATTGTTGTGAGCGGAGGCCGTGGGTGCTGCATGTCTCTGCCCGTACTGCAGCAGATCAGGGAAGTCAGCATTTTGGTTATCTGGCTGCCTTAACCCACAGTCCTCCTTTGCATCCGTGATTGCTACAAACAGAGATTTCGCGGCTGCCTCTGGCGCGTACGGAGAGCTCTCAGAGTGCTGAGAAATACTGGGGGGAAGATTGCCCTGGAAAGACGCGTTCTTGCCGGGTGACGGGTTTCTTCAGAGGGGAGATCAGACAGAGGAGCATGCAGAGAGAGTGATGCTGCTTCTCAGGGAGATTAATGAAGGAAATGTATCCCAAAAAGCCTGACGGTATGTGTATTCGGGCCTGTTTATTGTGAGAGTGTCATTTTCTTTATTGCAGTGAGCCGCTTAGCAAATGGGCTATATTTGTTGCGTGGAAAAGAAGCGTAAAATGAATTAGTGTATTCTGTCGTCATACTTGGGAGAGAAAGGATGGTACTGCATTGCTACATCAGGCTAAATCAATATGTTTAATGCTCATATTGTATTTTGTGCTGTGGCTGATGCGAATGCATACTGGTGTTTTATTTGGCTTATTTTTCAGCTGAGCAATAGAAAGGAAGGATATTTCTGCTCCTGTTTACTTTTTAGCATTAAAAAATACTGTCCTTTTCAGTCATTGGGTCATGGAATCTGGGCAAGCCATCTAATATTTGTTTACATCGGTCCTGATCTTATTAAAAAGGTGCCTTATTCTGCCAGGTGCAGCTTTTACTGTGCATGTGTTGTATATTGCTCACTGCTGCTTATGACCCATTCACCATACATCTTTATGAGAAATTAAATCATAACCCCTAAATGCTTTCTGGTGTTTAATCAGCATTTTCCCTTAGGAATTTGTGTCGTATCTGTCCGGCATATTACTATATCGCACGCTACATTGTTATCTCCAGTGGAAGAAAATGACGGTATATAGATTGTCAGCTTGCGGCCTGTAAATACAGCGTAGCTCCTAAGGGGAGCTTTCCCCTTTATTTGTGGCTCTATTAGCAGGCAGTGATTAGTTATTTGGGGCACATGAATGAGTCCCATCCCCCAGTGAATGACTCTGAAGATGATGCAGCTTTACTAGCAGAGGGCCTTCCTTTCATCTTGCAAACCTAAGGAGCGAGGTGGTATTGCTCAGACAATTTGGATGGGTCATTTTTGCAGAATCAAGACTAAGCTGTCCTTAAGCCCAGCTGTATCATAGTTGTCCAGGAGTGCTGAGAATCCCTGCTCTGTCTCTTCTGGTGTATGCGGCTGTTCACGCATCCCCTAATTAGTCTGTTTTGGTCTGAAACATACAGCGTATAACGAGGCTGCATCTTATATGCCAGGTTTGGCGTGTTTTGTCCAGTTGCTCGATCAGAATTATTTTGTCTTAATGCTAGTGGTGATTTTCCCCGTTAAATCTGAAATGAAGTTTAGAGGGGATTCAAAGAATCGCACAACAAGGTTCTTCATGTCAGTGGTAGCTTTTCTTCTCTGCTTCTCACGCAGCAGCCCTTCCTCCCACAAGGAAATTTACTTATAAAACCCTGAGGGCTTTCAGAAGCACGTTAGGATCTGACTCGCAGGCCTGTTCTTCAGAGGAAAAAGCATTGCTCGTTCTTACGTGTACCTGAAGTAGCTCTTCTGACCTGGACTCTGTCTGTCCTCCTACAAAGGGGCATCCTAGCACTGAATGCCAAGTACACACAACCGTCCTGATTTTCACAATTCCAACTCTTAATTCTCTGAAGCTAGTTTTAAAACCTGGTTAAGCCAGCATCCTGGTTAGTGGTACTCTGGTTAATGCTGGGGCTCACGTGACTCTAATAATAAAGTCTGTAGGAGGAGGGGATTGCAAGTGGGGGGGGGGTGTATCGGCAAGTCACTCCCATGGCTTGCTCTAGACCTTCAGGCATGGTTAGGAGATCGGGAGAAGTTCCATCTGAAATCGATGGCTTCCTCTTTCCCTGGGCACCTCGTTTTGTGGTGTGCACAGAAATGGGTGTGGGAGGCAGAGCAGCCGCGAGAGTTGCAGGGTTTTGAGCAGACGAGCCCAGCCGGCCGGCGGGGGGAAGCCGGTTCGGGCTCTGGTTGGCTCCGTGCAGGTTGGCCTTCAGGTGGACTAGAGCGGGGACCGATACCTCTTTCTGGTCCACCTCCAGCCTACGCATTTGGGCCAAGCTGTGGCTTTGGCATTGCTTGAAACCCATCCTGTTCACAGCTCTCTCGAGTTCAGGTCTTGCTTTTTGCAAAATGGCTGTTTGACAGGCATGGTAATAAACGGCCGGTCCGCCTCTTGTCGCAAATGGGCAGTTGTGGTGGACCTGTTAAATAATGCTTTTTCTTTCGGAGGTGGTAGAGTTGTGCACAATCTCACCTCGAAATGAGAATCTCAAGGTTATCTGTCATAGTTCTTTAAAGGTGACAAGGGCAACCGAAGGGTCTGCGTCTCTAACTCAGCTGTACCCAGCTCCGAGCCTTCCATGAAACAACAGAAAGACGCTGAGTCTCAAGTTAATACCTTCAGAGTAGAACAAATAAGTGCAAAGATGGTTGTCTGGAAGATGCCTCTCATCTCCATTTTAGCATTTCTGGAAAAGTCCTACGGCCCAATTCATAGCCACTTACGTCACACCTGCTCTAGAGTATGGTGGCTTCACTGCCAAAGAAGGTAGATCATCCAGAGATTATATATATATCCTAAATCATGCATTTTCTGGAAATTGGTTGCTTATAATTAAAACATTTGTTTCTGGTGAAATACATTCATTATACTATCTGCAAACCTAGACCATCTATTGGGCCCTCTGTACAGAAAGGTACGCAATTATATTCATTTAGAAGCAATAGGGTATTTATGAAATTAGAAGGTTTCTGTTCATTTCTGTACACATACAAGCTTGAAGACAAGGGACCAGGGCGGAGTTGAAGTCCAGGACTGTGAGCAGAGTGTTCCAAACTTTCCAGAAACACACCTATGAATTATTGGGCAAAACTTGGCTTCACTCTGCATTGGAAAATACATGTCCTTTTTATTGCTTTCAGAGAAGTAACGATTCAGAATTCTCTGCCTTCATAAATGCAAGTAAAGCAAGCTTTAACTCAGCTGGGGGGGCATGAGTGGAATGAATTCAGATTTCATTAAGTCAGCTTCTGTTAGAAAGCAGCTGTTAAATATAACAGTCTTTAAAAAAGAGATTGCGTATCTTTTTAATGTTTTTAAACCCAAGTGGCTAGAGCCAACCTCAGTGGCTGACATGGCTGGGCACATGTCCAGCTACTGGAAGGCCTCTCCCAGTATGCTCTGCATTCTGGTCACCAGTTTACTCCCTCCCAGCCTGGGGCATCCCTCAACGGTCCGTGTTCCTTCTGGTACGTCCTCCAGCGATTCCCCGAGGCCCTTCAAGGAGAGCGGCGCCTGCAGCCGTCCAGATCGCAGCCTCCCTCATCCCTGAGCGTTAACGCTTCCTGGGCAGAACTTGTGTGAGATGGCTTTGAAACGTGTCTAGAGGAAGGAGGAATAGCAGGTGGGGAGCAGGGCAGAGGGGCAGTCCAAGTGTGTATGGAGGGGGGCAGGGGTCCCATAAGTAGCTGGCGATTGCCCTGCTGGCCATGTGCATTGATTTCTGCTTCGTGTACGTCAAGAGGTGGGTCTCAGAACTGGAGGGAGGAAGTGTGGAGCTGGCTAAGGAGGGAGCTGAGAAGGGAAACGGAAAGCCAAGGTCCGTGAGCCCAGTTTTGGTGAGCGGTGTAGGGGTAGGTGCTCGTGGGAAGTCCCCCTGGGTGGCCCCGGGGGGAGAAGTGTGTTCCCCCCCAGCAAGGGTGGGGGCAAGCCAACCTGACAGCGTGAAAAGGGCCCAGGAGCATGAACTGCATGTCTCGAGACGAATTTCACACATGCTTTCGGCGTTTACGGCGGGTTTGACCAGTTGCTTCTCCCAGGAGCATTTCAGGGTGTGGGTGAGTGCTAAGAAAATAGTCAGAAGCGCTCGCTCTAGGCAAGGCCCCGCAGCAAGTGAGTAACGGTCGCAAATGTGTCAACAGTTTGAACAGTTGTGCTGTGTGGTGCCCTGCCCTGCCCCATCCCGGGCTGTGGTTTGCGACGGCAGTCGGGCGGAATGAATGGAGTCCTTCTTTCCCCCACTCGCGGAGGGCTAAAATCCCGGCTTCTTTCCATCTGGTTTATGAAGACGTTTGCAACTTTTGGTAAGCGTGGATAAAATGCCCCTGAACCAATTGCCCATTTGTGCCAGCCAAAGTCAGTGGGCACGGTTGCCCTGAGAAGGCCATCTTATTTCAGGCTGCCATGAGAAGGAACCTCAGAAAAGGTGGCAGCCCTTACTCAGAACAAATCTGTCGAATGCAGAGGGATCCAGACATGAGCTCAGTAGGTGCAGTTCTGTCTTCTCCTCAAACTCAGAGGTTTTCATCTCCTCCTCTTTCTCAGGAAATCTGGCATGTTCTTGTTACCCCACCTTCCAAAAAAAATAAAATAAAAATCTCATCCATCCGTCATCGTCCTCTTCAGCGGAATATAACACTTCTTAGGCAAGGCCAAGCTGAGAAGCAGGATCTTGGCCTTGGGCCCAGGCAGGTGACAGGTGACTGACCAGTACAAGGTGCTTGCCCAGGTGAGAGAGAGCTTTACCTGCAGGCTGGAAGAGGCAAGTTCAGGAGGGGAGGCCTGGGCTTCTGCCAGAAGAGGCATGGCTGCTCTTAAGATAGCTCCGATGGTGCATTACGCATTCCAGAGAACAAGAGGAAAGGGGCTTGCCCTGAGGAACGTCTTGCGAGATCCTGTGGCCCCCCAGGTTGGCTACACGGTGGACCAAATGCTGGTCTCGGTGGACCTTTGGTCTGATCCAGCCTCAAGGTTCTTGTGTCTTAAGTAAAGGTGGGGAAAACAGGAAGAAGATGCATTTACTGCAGTTAAACCTACCTAGGGCCTGTTTAACTGCTGGACCAGGGCTTGCTTGCATGTGTGAATTGCACATTGCGAGGCAGCTGTGTTTGAAAAGTGTAACATTTGTTCTTAAACTTGTATTCTTGTTGAATTCTGGGTCAGACCTGGATAAAATCGACAGCACGGTTTTGCGCGTGTCAAGTTATTCTAAACAAATAGGGTTTTGTGATTAAGGCAGCTAGTCAACCATTCAGTGGCTTCCTCTAAGGAACAGTAATTTGAGAAAACTGAAGAAATATTCAAAAGGTACAGTCTTCTTTTGCATTTGTACAGGGGGAAAAGCCGACACTGGTGTCTGGCCCATGCTGGCCATTGGAAGCCTTTTTCTGCCTCAACACTCCCGGCATTGCATTTTCAAACTTTACTGGTGTTTCTCAGCTCAGATAACCTAGTCCTCATCCACCTCTCATAAGAAATGGAAATCATTTACATTTGAACTTTCTTCAGAGTTTGCTAGATGGAACAATGCTCCATACCAAAGACAGATGAAATACCGGACGCCTAAGAACTTGCGCTTGCCAGAACAGAGACTTTCAACAATTAAATTGTAGCCAACATGGAGGCTTTTCTCAATGTGGAATGTTTTTACTGTGTTGTGTTACTGCGACATCAACCTTTGTGCCCGGCAAACGTTGTCTGTCTTCCTGTGTCCCTCGCACAGTTGACAGTGCGTTTGCTATTGAGGTTATGCGTTCATTCATTAAACCATAAGACGACTGGCTTGGTGTATAAAGGGACAAAATCCAGTCCTCTTAAGCAACACAGTGCAGAGCACGAAGCAAGATGGCGGGCATGTCGAGAGTGGAGCCAGCTGGAGCCGGGGGTCAGACTAGATGGCCCTGGAGGCCACTTCTGACTCGCTCTGTTTCTATGCTCTTTGTAGTTTGCTGTAATCTCTTCAGCGGAACAGAAAAGAATGGAAACCAATGACTCATCTGTACAAAGTAGTAGGCTTTTAGTTTCGGACTATAACATAATTATCTCTAATTGGTTAAGTAACTTTCACATTTATTCCTCTCCCCCAGTGTTAAAATGGCCTTGTAGAACAGGCTTGTATTGAGCAAAAATCAGGTATCCAAGCATCTAAATTATGTATATTGGAAGTGAGATGGTTTTGTTCTCTTGTCTGGTATATAGTGGTGTATATATATACATCTGGTGTATAGTGCTACACAGTGATTGTAGGTACACGTGGGAAGGTGAGCTGGCAGGAATGTCTGTTGACTTGTGAAACTTGTCAGTCCATTTGCAATGCTGTTCAGAAGCAAATAAAAAGCAATGTGGTTCCAGCTGGACTATGCAAGGCTTAAGTTTCACACTCATTTGCTATTTTCTGTACAGCTACATTCAATTATGATGATACAAAAGCAAGACAGGGCTCATGTCTCCCTGCTTCCTACTGCAGAGTGTCCATGCATAAAATATTAGCAGCTTTTCCTTCCTGGGTAATTAACCACAGCTTAGCTGTGCCCTGTCTAAACTATGGTCTACAGAAACAAACATTGGTTTATGAAAGCTGGCTTGATTCCGGAAGCCACAGTTCAGATTAAGCACAGTGTAAGGTTTGGACAAAACGACAGACTGCTGTTAGTTGGAAATGGAAGTAAAAATATTTTCTTCTTGCCATGATGGAATGATAAAGGGTTTGGGAAGTGGGCAGTCCCAAATAGTTCGTGCCATAATCATTTACGGGTAAGTCTGAATGCAGTCAGAGTCTGGGACAGCGCACTGTAGAGCTTAAGCTGGGATACTTCATAGCAATGTCTTAGGCAAAGCAGCTCCAGCAAGACCGTGGTTCTGTAGAGGCTGCTGTGGTTCTGTCCCATCCCATAATCCCCCACTTGTGGCGACCCTCGGAATGAAGCCCCTCCAAAACCGCCTGTCCATGGCAGCTCCATTCAGCTCTCCCAAGGTCAAGGCTGTGCCTTCCTTGACAAACATCTCATGGTTGGTCTTCCTTTTTGTCTTCCGCCTTCCCTAATGCAATCCTTTTCTCCGGGGAGCTTTGCTTTTGGCTACCAATACCATTATAAAATATTTCTGAAATGTATCGGATGGCTTGATGGCCTTTGCATTTAGAATCTCTCATTCTCTTCTAGTGGAGGTCTACTAGAGCTAGAAGCTGGAACGGAGAACCTAGACTGCCGTTCTGTGCTGGCTTCAGATGTGATTCAGAGACTCTCCTAGACCCATTTTAAACCTGGAAGAGGAGGGGGAAAGAGCATACCATATATATACACACCCATAGTTTTCATGGGTCTTCATGATTTCCAGGCTGCTATGCAAAATGGATCAGTCTTCCCCAGCCCAGTTCCCTCCAGATGTTTTAGGCTTATATTATTTATTATTTATTAAAACATTTCTATGCCGCCCCATTCGCCGAAGCCTCGGGGCGGCTCACAACATAAAGTCTATGTCCTTTCTTTGAGTCTCTTTAGCACTCTGGTCAGCCCATGAAAATGGTCAGGAATTCTGGACATTACAGCCCAAAACATCTGGAGGACACCAAGTTAGGGAGGTCAGGCAGTGAAAGGCTATAAATGTGTGACGGGCATAAAAATGGGAGTAGCGGCACATCTGGAAGATAAATGGCATTTTGCAGCATTCACGCAGCGGGGTTTTCACAAGCCGGCACCCTTCCACCAGGCCATGAGATGTAGACCTCAGTTGTATATTAAAGGAGTATCGGTTAGCTTTCCATGGTTGGAGTTTCAGTTAATGATGACAGATGTGGCAATCTGTGGAGTTAAGGTGTTTGTGTGTTCTTTTAATGGGTTGCATGTTCTTGCGCTTCATCAATTTGGAATTTCTAGGTCCATATATCTCAGACGTTACGTGAAACAAGAGATGGAAACGTGTCCTTGACGAACATATATCAAAAGGACACTGAGCCCGGTGCAGGGTATGGAAGGGAAGGACCATGCATAGCCTCAGAAGATGGCATTCAGAATCGCTCTTGGTGTGAAGGTGGGCCTTGCTGGCAGGCCTCCTTCCGACGTTCTGTGTGGGCCAAGCACCTTTCCCTTCTGACGTGCCGTTTCAGCTTGCCTGAAATGTTTGCCACGCCAGCACAGAGCAGCGGTGGTCGGCAGCCGGTGTCGAAGAGAGAGGCATGATGCTTGGACTTGGAATTGTAGCGACAGGGCTGGAAAACATGGAAAGGAACTGACCCTGTAAAAATGCAGAAAGGAACGTTCCGCTTGTTGTTCATGCGGAAGGGTGTTAGGAGTCCGCATGGGTTCAGCAGGCTGTCCGTTTCCTAGATGATGCCACTGTAATACATTTTCATTCTGGCTGGAGTGCTTGTTTTCATCAGGTGCCTGTCTCTTAGCCTTAGTAAAGAAAGTGCTAGGGAGTTGTGTATTCACTCCTCTGGCATTAATGGCAGCTAAGTGGTGTTTCGCCAAGAATGTGGTTTACACAGCCCAAGAAGTTCTTACAATCCTAGTTGTTTCCTGGCTTGTGCAGAACCATGGTTTGCAGTTGTGTCTGAAATACGAAACGTCTTACGACTTCTCAGGTGTGTATGAACTAGCAGTGTGAAAACTGGCAAACTTAAGTTGATTCGCTGGTGCTTCACCAGCCTCTAAATGGGTTGGTGTAACCTGTCATTTGCAACGTACAGCGGCCCCGTGGATGAGAGCCATCCCGGTGTCCTGGCCTTGGCAGCCCTGCTCAGCTCTGGTACGTTCAAGGTAGCGGCTTCCTTGATGCAGCTGATCTATCTCGTATTTGTTGTTGTTAGTCGCCAAGTCTCGTCTGACCCATCCGTGACCCCATGGACAACATTCCTCCAGGCCTCCCTGTCCTCCACTGTCCCCCGGAGTCCCCCTAAGCTCACGCCGACTGCTTCAATGACCCCATCCAGCCACCTCATCCTCCGCCGTCCCCTTCTTCTCTTGCCGTCAATCATTCCCAGCATCAGGCTCTTCTCCAGTGAGTCCTTCCTGCTCATTAGGTGGCCAACGTCTTTGAGTTTCATCGCATTTTTAGCCTTCCTCTTCTTCCTTTGACTTTCCCAAACAGGATGGTCTTCTCCAGAAAGTCTTGCCTTCCTTGGGATGTGCCTGAAGTCGGACAGCCTTGTCGCTTCCAGGGCAAGGTCAATCCATGCCATGTCACACTCTATACAATTAAATCAACCTGGCTAATTAGTGTTAAGGCCTTTAGACTAATCAAAGGGCGAAGAACAAAAATGGCCAACTTATGACCCATAATGAAAAGAACTGCCTGAAAAGACTAGATGTGATTTCATTAAGAGCATGTGATTAATTACCTGCGGCTGTGGAATGTATCGCATGTTTCTCTTGGATAATGAACCGGTGACTCTCCAGCATGCATTGTACATCAGCACTTTAGTAGCAGCTGTAAGAAACGTTGACGCTCTTTCCACCATCAACATAAAGAGTGTAAATTATCAATAGAGAAGTTAGCTGCCTCTTGGGTATTGCATGGGACAGAAGGATATAAAGGATTGTACGTGAATGCTGAATGGAAATGCCCATTTGTCATGGGTGCCAGAACGGGAGGGAAAGAGTGCCAAGCTTCCCGATCTTGAGCATGGGATAACAGGCTTGCCTCTGCAGCGATCGAGAGAGAAGCTTTTGCATGACCTGTCACATTTCCAACATCCAGAAGTCGCTGACTTAAACTAAAAAAGTCAGTTTATTCATGATGCAGGTTGCAAGGAGATGACGGGCAAGGAAATGCACACCTTCAGCTGCCCTGGTCTAAAGTATATGAGAGCTTTTCTTCGTTAGGGTGTAAACCTTCCTACACTGTATCTAGGGCACAACAGGAAATAGAAACTGCATTTCCATTTTTTTCCCCTGTGCAACTTTAAGGCTACCTATAAAATGCGGTTTTACAGTTTGAGCTCTGTCTATTCTGTCAAGGACTTTCCTGCCATTTTTCTGGTTATATTTTGGAACACCTGCAGGACCGGGCCGGTAAATAACGAAGGTTTTTGAAGGTGCCATCAGCATCATTAAAAATGATTTTTTTAAAAATAAATAAATAAATCATTATACCTCTATAAACGTTCACAGTGTGCACCGTGACTTAATGCTTGTTCTTCCAGCATGCACAGAACAAGACCTTGTAGGACCCCCACGGAAGATCTGAGTGAAACACACAAATCCTGCAAATATGGAACTCAGTGTGGTCAGTGCCAAATACATCACTGATGTCTAGCGAATGGACTAGTCTACATTTGTGAGGACACAAGTTCTGCTCTCAGTGCCTCGGCTGACAAGCGGTGTCTTAATCCAGAGTGCGCGTGCATTTCATTAAACTGACACACTGCAGCCCACGGACTGGATGAGGCTCATGGAATTCCTGCATTCCTTGCTCCCAGGCGCTGAGAAAACGTCATTGACGTCTGGTAAAAATGTGGGCATCCTTTCACTCAAGCACTGAGGGTTGTTCCAGAAAGTACAGAGAGGTACTCCACAATGTTTGACATAGCTTTGAGTCTCCCGTGTGATGCCCTGGCTGGTGACTACACAGGGACATGATTCCAGAGCCGAAGCACCCTTTGGGGAGTTGGATTGTCTGGGCAGAAATTCAACACGATCCTAATTTAGCTGCCAGTCTATTGAATGGAGAATAGAATGGCCCTCAAGAAACTAAAACTTTTTCAGCCCAAGTATGAACTGTAAATAGTTAGAAGTAAAGTTCAGATCCACCGACTGGGTAATGCATCAAGAATACACTATACACATAAGTATTAACTGCCCCCCTCTAAGTCTCATCGCAACCCCATGGACAACATTCCTCCAGGCCTTCCTGTCCTCCACCATCTCCCGGAGTCCATCTAAGCTCATGCTGACTACTTCCATGACTCCATCCAGCCACCTCATCCTCTGCCGTCCCCTTCTCCTTTCACCATCTATTGTTCCCAGCATCAGGCTCTTCTCCAGGGAGTCCTTCCTTCTCATTAGGTGGCCAAAGTCTTTGAGCTTCATCTTCAGGATCTGGTCTTCTAAAGAGCAGCCAGGGTTGATCTCCTCTAGGACTGACTGGTTTGATCTCCTTGCAGTCCAAGGGACTCGCAGGAGTCTCCGCCAGCACCGTTTTAGCTAGGTATAGACTAAATCTTAAAGTCGGCTGCGGATTTCTTAATTTGGGTGACAACATTAGAGTAATGAATTTGCCCAGAATAGCTTAGGGAGATTTACTTGCAATTAAAAATAGAAGACCTGGAACTATTATTTCAGTTTGTAGTCTCAGATGCTCAGAGACGTTATTTATAATTTTCTGGCCACCTTCACTGGAAAGTTCTAATGGACTTGATGGACAACTATCAGTGACGCTTTTCCGAATGCTCCTTCTAACCTCACACAGCCCTGGGACATCTGTCTCTCACAAAAACAGGGCATGGAAATCGCACCAAATTCTATGACCAGTCTCACCCCTGCTCTCCAGGGCAACCTCGCGTTCTGTGAATCAATGCTTGGCATTGGTTGAGCGTAGTTTTGAAACCATAAATTTAAAAAGTTCGCTTTGCCAGCACTTTTCTGCAGACATCACGCTGTCCTCATCCCTCCATTGAAACGCTCATTCCCACTGATAGTGAAAGAGCTTGTCTTGCAATTCCATGCACTGCACATCTCCTGCTTGGACTCATTACATAGAAACAGAGTGAGTCAGAAGGGACCTTCCAGGCCATCTAGTCTGACCCCTGGCTCCAGCCGGCTCCGCTCATGACATGCCCACCATGTGCATGTCCAGCCTATCCTTGAAGACCCTCAACCGATGGGGCTTCAGCCACCTCCTGTGAAAGCCCATTTCATACCCTGGGGGTCCTAACCATCAGGAAGTATTTCTTGGCATCCAGCCTAAATCTTGGTTCCCTGAGCTTTGCTCCGTTGGAGTGCGTCCTGCCCCCCACTGTAGGGGATAACTTCAGGATGTTGTTTGTGGTATTGTCTTGAATTCTGTGTGGAACCTGCAGTGAATTCAAATTGTAGCTGTTGGCCTGCTTCAGTAGAACAGATCCCATCTCTGGCTGTAAGAAATTCTCTCCCCTGCGGGATTCAGCCAGTACTTGCTTGGATCTCTTTGGTACAAAGTCAAGACATTATTTTCCAGCCTTTTAAACTTGTTGTAGGATTTTTATGCTGTAATTTTAAGTCTGCTGTTCTGTTTCTTGTTTATCTCTCATTAAACGTGAAACACCCTGGCAATGCTTAATGAAAGAGCAGTAAACAAATGAAGTGGAATATATACATTGACGTGTCTTTTTCCTTGTTAAGTAATTTCAGTGACAGACCTCTTACAGCATTTTTTGATACTAGAAACAGTTTGAAAATACAACACGGTATAAAATTGTTCACATTGTTCAGCATGCCACTTGTTTGCAATTCTATATACAAGGGAAAAAGTCCTCTGATAAGAATATGAATCAAGCTCTGGGAATACAAATTTGACCTGCATAAAACTGTAACAAGAACAGCTTTGGGCTTGCTTTGCAAAGAAAGTAGCTGAGAACTAAGAGAAAATTCAATTGAGCATGGCATTTTAGGGGAGGGGGAAGAAGGGAGGGGGGAGAAGAAGAAAGTCAAGGTCAAATTTTATATTCCTGAGTTTTTTTTTTCCAGCTCACAGATATGTAAAAGCTTGTTTTTAAATCACTCTGCAGGAAGAGAAACATTTCGGAAACATCCTGTTTAATTTGTTCTTTTCAATATTAAATAGGCAGAAATTTCCTTTCTGTGGGTATTGTTTTGATATGCCACGTCTCGTGCACTTAATAGCTTCTGCTTTTCCTTTCTCTGCAATCGGAGATATTATTTTTGACGTAACAGAGAGTAGACCCTTCGTTACCTTTCTGTAGTTCTATAGATCGGAGCTATTATGCAGTTTGATGTAAGGCAGCCTTTCCAGATGTGTTGCCTCCCAGATGCTGGCATGGCCATGCCAATAGGGAGGAGACCAGTTGTAGCTTTGACGGCTGAGGGAGCAGTGTTTTAAGGGGGCTTAAAAGCAGGGAATATTCTACCTCTTCCATCTGGGAGATGAAAGACATGCTGAGAGATGCTTGATCTCCCCTTGGAAGCATTTGCACCTGAGGTTATGGGAAGTCTGTTTCTTGGAAATAAGAATAGCCTAGATCAGTGGTGGTGAAC
Source organism: Varanus komodoensis (assembly GCF_004798865.1). Lineage (NCBI taxonomy): Eukaryota > Metazoa > Chordata > Lepidosauria > Squamata > Varanidae > Varanus > Varanus komodoensis. Next base: position 5,064,916 of record NW_025336059.1, read on the forward strand.
CTACGGCACGTGTACCACACTGGACACGCAGAGCCCTCTCTGTTGGCACGTGAGCCAGGTCGCCCCAGCATCGCCCCAGCAGCCGAGCATCGGAAAACAGCGCGCATAGGGGCCATGCGCATGTTCAAGAAAGGATTAGCAAGGCCAAGCGATGATGTCACAAACTGTGACTCATTAGCCGCGACTCGTCTGAGCTTTTGCATGGCCGGTCAGTGCGCTGCCAAGGATTTGTTTGTTTATTTTTTTAAAGTTTTTGTATGTCATCCCCTTGCTATATAGCCTCGGGACAGCTCACAGTAATAAATATAATACAAATACAAATTGAAACCTGGAAACACCCTGGCTGCACAATTATAACCTATAAATATTAAACATTGTTAAAATATTGTTTGAATAAAAAGGTCTTAGCCTGGTGCCAAAAAACAAATAATGACGGCACCAGGCGGACCTCTCTGGGGAGCGCATTTGCTTGGACTGACTGTGAGTTGTTTTTTCTAAACTAAAACCTCAGTTTTCAGGTTCTATTGTAGGGTTGGCACGTTGCGATATGTAAGTGGGTTTTGGGATGAAGTTTGGGAACTCGGTCTCTAAACGGTTTGCCATCACTGGCTTAGATGATCCCAGGGGAAATAGTTATGGATGGCCCTTCATATCCAGCAAAATATTCCTCCTTTATTGTCTCTTCACTTTTTTTTTAATGTCAGTTGTTCCTGTGACAGTGTCAGGGTTATTGGATGCTTGGTCCTAACCTGAAGACTCATTAAGGGCTGTTAGTTTGCCTGCTTGACCATGAAAAACATCTCCCACCGGATGGAGGTGGCGACCCAAGCATGGTGCTTCTTGGACCCACCTGGACAAGCTTCTCCATGCCCTGAGGGACTGTTGCAAAGGTGGGCGAACCAGTTCAGCCAGTAGGAAGGACCAGGCTAGGCAGAATATGAAACGCATCATTATCTCTCTCTGGTTTTTCCCTCGTTAAAATAGCAAACATTCCCCACCCAAGCCATTTCTTCGCCAACATTTTCCTGGATGGTGCTCTTGGGACAGATCTCTTCCAGGAATTTTCTGCGTGGATCTTCCCCCGTGCCACGGACTCGATCTTTGCTTGCAAATGGTGGGGGGCGGGGGGGGGGGAGCAAAAGCTTGTCGAGATTCCAACTGAATTTGAACTTCAAAACTGCCGTGTGCTGAAAAGTGGAGGCCAGGATATAAACACTTTAAATACAAGCTAGTATGCCATTCCCCAGAACTGGGGTGGAAAAGTCGGCCGGGTTGCTAGATCTGAAGAAGGCTTCTGCGAGAGCAGAAGCCTTGTCCTGTGTTCAGGGACCTGTCCAATACCCAGCGACGCTAATATCTCCAAGCGGTTTGTTGTGGGCTTGGAGAATTAGCTTGCTCAGAGCTAATTCTGCTGCTCTTGAGTGCTCCGGGAAGGCCAGAGTCGGTGTTTAGGGCTGGCGGATCAACGCTGGTTCTAGCCATGCAGGTAGCCACCAGTTTAAGCCCCCCTGGAGGAGGGTGTGTGAAATACGGACTGGGCCCTAGCAGAATGCCTCATGTTAGGATTATAGCCATGGGCAGTGGGCAGCCAGGGTGTTGCTGGCATTTTATTTATTTATTTTATTTATAACGTTTTTATGCCGCCCCCATCGCAGAAAGCCTCGGGGCGGCTTACAAAGCAGGTTGTTATTATTATTATTATTATTTTATTATTATTATTATTATTATTATTATTATTATTATTATTAGAACATTTCTATGCCGCCCCTTGCCGAAGCCTCGGGGTGGCTTACAAACACAATAAAATACAATAAAATACAAAAATAACAATATAAAATTAAAATTAACAATATAAAATAAATAAAAATATAAAATATAAAAGAAGTCGCCCTGGCCAGATAAATAAGCAAATATTGTTAACAATTAAAGTGACGTTTAAATAAAGAGGTCTTCACCTGGCACCGAAAAACAAGTAACGACGGCGCCAGGCGGACCTCTCTGGTTGTAAGGAACGTTTCAGGTTCCAGCGGGGAGTCCATTGCCTTGTACAGCTGAGCAGAAGAAACTGAGCGGTCAAAAAGCTGTGTTCGGGGCTAGGGATGGTCAGGAAAGAGCCTGAAAAGCACACTTTCGGTCTTTTTATGCCGGTGTACAAGTGTTGCTGCTTTGAGGTGCTTACACTAATGTATAATTTTTGTATTGCTGCCCTGAGACACTGTAAAGGGCGGGATGCAAAAGATTAAATAAATAAACAGAGAAATGTTTGAAGCCCTAAATGGCTTAGGGCCTGGATATCTAAAGGAGCACCTTCTCCCATACACACCTATCTGGAGGTCCGTTTCCATGTGCCACATGAAGGAAATAAAGAAAGTCGCTATGAGGGGAAGGGCCTTCTTGGCTGTGGCACCCCATCTGTGGAACCTGCTCCCCAGGGGGATGAGCCTGGCATCAAGGTCATCTGTGTTTCGGCACCAGGTCAAAACGTTCTCCTTTTCTCACCATTTTAATCGTTGACAGCATCATCTGGTTTTATATTGGCTGCTTAATTGTTCTGGTACATGCGGAATAGCTGTCATGTATTGTTCCGTTCATTGTTTGATTATATGCCTGTCGAATTTTATTGTCATGTGGATGTTTTCTGACAGGCGCGGCTGTTTCAAATCTGTTTTTAAATTGATGGTTATTTGGCATATTTTAAAAATGATATTCTGTACACCATTCTGAGAGTGTTGTGCTAATCAGACAACATAGAAATGCCTTCAGCAACACAGCTGCATTTGGAACATTTGGCACAGTGTTGGTTTTTACATCTGTAGGACCGAGAAAGGCAAGCCAAATGGTCCAAGAGTCTTGAACATCTTCCCTACAAAAGAAAGAGAAAGTTAGGGGCAGTGCAGTTTGGGGAACAAAGGCAAGGGGGGAAAATGGCAGGTTGATAAAATTGTGTGTGATAGGTAGAGGGTGAGTAGAGTTGTCTCTCCTTCATCTTCCATAACACCAGAGCATGGGGTCATCAAGTGAAAATTAGGGATTCTAAGGGATAGGGCCTAACGTATCTCTGCACGCATTATGGAAGAATGCAAGGTTAGGGATGCTTGTGGACTTGGTGGGTTTCTTGTGGTGGATTGCCAAGCGGAGCCTGAGGCCCAATACTATTAAATGGGTCATCAAGTTCAGCCTCTTACAAGAAGCGGAAACAATGTGATTTTGCATCGGAATGATTGCCGAAGTAAAGAGTTTCTATGGCTCTGAAAGTGTTGAGTCAAATCTTTTTGTTTGTTTGTTTGTTTGCTGGTTTTTTGCTTCTTTCAGCAGCAGTTACTAATCATTATGTACATATTTGGTTTTGTTTATCCTCTTGTCGGTGTCTCTGCTTTTCACTGGAATTTTATGAAAATATGCTTGTATAAATAAGGCGTTAGCATTCGTGGGATGAATGGATAAGCGAGCGAGGCTTTGAAGTATGGATTATTAATACTTCTGGATTACTGCATAGCTTTTGGAGTCCTTGTAAACACCAGGGGCTCTTGTGGGTAACCGGCTGGGACTGCTCTGTAAATGCGACCTGAATGATTTTTTGATACGAACGAACGTTGCCATTTCAGGAAAAAGCAGGAAAAAGGGGTCCTCTTGCTGTCTTTCTTCAGAGAGTCCTGCAGTATTGAAACTCTTCCCGTGCTGCAGTTTGGCTTGAGATTCTACCAGTGGTGCTGATGCATTTATTTTCTGATTTCAGAATGAACCAACAATAAAATTGTGGGAGGGAGGAGGGGAAATTCCTGACTTCTGGTAGACAGGACCCAGCCAGGGGAGTTGGCGAGCTGGATGGGGACTGGTGCATTTTGTCTCCAGCTAAGCAACTTTGTTCAGCGGGGTCAAGGAAACATGAATCTCGTGGCTTCGGCAGGCGGAATGCCGCCTCTTTGCAGGGTGTGCCCTACCTGTAAGCACTTTTTACAGAGTTTTGCAAAGGGGTGTGAAAAAGTGCAAACAGGGAAGGGAAGGGGTGCTTCCCTGGAGAGGAGGTTAAAGTTCATGAAAATCCCCCACCCCCATATTTTCATACAACAGTAATTTGGATGCAGGTTCTACTCGGAGTCAGCCACAGCTTTCCGAATTTCGTTCTGTTACGGTTTCTGCCAGACATGTTTCTGCTGCACAGAGAGGACTTCAAGGTTCACCCACAGCGCAGCTTTATTCTGCGATGTTTAAGCTAAATATCATCCCAACACACACAGACAGGAGTTTGCACGACATGCTAACCCTCCCCCCAGGAATTCCCACCCCCACCCCACAGTGTTCCTGCAGGATCCAAGGGCACCCTGGAGGGTCCGTGCTCATTTAAAAAAAAGCTGGGGCAAGGGGGGAAAGGTATTTTGCAGGATGACCCTTGAGGGTTTTGGGGTGGGGGCGTTCATGCGGTTTTGGACTGCTCGCTCTTTCCCAGGTGCGGGTGACATGGAGGCACAGGTGCCCCCAAAAGGAAACCAAGAACCGGTTCTTTAAAAAGTACTGTGGAGGGAAGGCACACCCGGTGGGGGGGCTTAAGGAGTCGTAGGAGATCCCGGTGGCCCCTTCAGTTTTTCCGTCTGGGCTGAGCAGCGCCTCCCGAAGTGGCAAAATCTGAGGGAGACCTTCGTGGGGCTCATGACCCATGCAGGGTTTTCGCCCAGGTTTCAAGGTGCTGGGGGAGCAGAATCGCCCTGTAAAAGAGGTGACTTTGTGCAAAGGGAAGGGGCAGGAAACGTGCATCGTGCGAGGGATCGTGGCCAGCTTTGCATGGGGCACTGCTGGGCCTCTTGGGGTGCATCTCTTCTGGGAAACCCGTCCTCTGTGTGGCTTTTGAGATCTTAAGAGAAGCAGCAGCTAGGTGTGGCTCGGGGCGGGGGGGGGGGGCTTGGTGTCCCCACCATGTCCCCTGGAGCACCACAGAAGGAGCCGGTGGAGAAGAGGGTGGAGGAGGCACGCGACTCCTCCATGTCTCATCCTTTGTCACGCCCAGGGCAATTTTGGCCAAAGTCCACGGCTGACATTTTGACACGTCAAGGGAACCTTTCCGCTGAGTGCGGAAGGACAAGAGCCTATCTGGTATGCTGTCGTAAACATGCATGATTCATAAATTTCTGGAAGGGAGGAAGGAAAGATATATACATATAATAAAGATAAATAAAATAGTCCATTTGTTCATAAACTCTCAGGCAGTAGCAAGTCGAGAGCACTTGATTAACAAATGTCAGTGTTTAGAAGGCGTTTTGAAGTGCCAGTGTGTTTTATAGTGACAGGAGCCCTAGAAAGGCGTTCTTTTTCATTTTAATTGGAGGCTGTATTAGCAGGATGCTGTGGGGAGTTGATCGGAGCCGAGTGTCGTGAGCCGTATTTCTCTCTCCTACAAGCCCCAGCCTCAAACCGTTTCCTTGTTCAGGATCGTTGTCTCTCATGGGTGTCCGAGCATCCACAAAGTCGTTTGTGGAACACCATCTACCGCTCACTTTCCAGAGCTCTCCTTATGAGCCTGTCTGTGTCCTTACTCTGGAGGAGGCCGCTGCAGAAATGAGCACAGCTCCCCTGCACCTGCTATGCCCCAGGTTGGGCTTGATGCCAGTGTTGGCACCTGGCTGTCGGGTCCACCTCCGAAGGGACCCTTTCTTAACAGCCCCTCTTGCAGGCTGGAACCTTCCCACCACCCCCAGGGCCTGCGTGATCCGCATCCCTTATTGTTAATTTATTGTGTATTTTATTCTATGTTGTGAGCCGCCCCGAGGCTTCGACAAGGGGCGGCATAGAAATGTTTTAATAAATAAATCCCCTCTTCCCTGGGGCTGATCTTCTCCACTGCCCCCCCCCCCCCAAGGTTGTATCCCGGGACCTTGAGCTCCACCACACAGCGGAATTAACAGGTTCTGTTGAATTTGTTGTGGAAGGGTCGCTAGAGCAATTTATCTGTGCTTAAAGTTGGGTTTGTAGATGCGTCGTTGAGAATGTATTATTTTCCTTTCTGCTCATGCCTTCCAAACTACTCCACCTCCAAAAAAAGAAAAATACTCAGCGGTTAGGAGAAGGATTTTGATAAGCCAGTACTTGTACCTGTGCTGTTGGTTTGTCTGCAGCTTTCAGCCCTTCTGACAGTTTGCCACGGGAATGTGAAACCGTCGAGAGAGAATCTGGGTGTGGAAGTTCTAGCCGCCCATCGGTTTAACCCGGACTTGCCGGCTGGTGCATTCCAGGTGGGAAAGGGGCATTACATGGAAGAGGCGGCTGAGAGGAGGAGTTGGTGCAGCCGGAGGCGGGAGGTCCTGCAGCTGCTGAAAGACAGCATACTTTCCTGCAGGCTGTCTAGCGCCCAATTAAAGAGCTGCTGCTTGCGAAGCTGCAAAGAGAATTTCTGCTCTCGGCCCCAGATGTTGGTAAAGCAAGGTGAACACCCTGCAGCCTAGAGGGTAAATGACAGAAGAAAGCCTCCTCCTTCTAATGGTAGTTACATACAGATAATTTTGGCCCGTGTTTGACTGTTGCGTGCCATATTCATCTTCCTTGAACAATCCACAAGCACTTACAAAGAATGCTCATTTGTTCTTCAACAAAACCCTTTTTTTTGGAGGAAGAGCTGTCTTCATAAATGGCACAGCTGGGGGGCCCGCTTACATAATTTGTTTTACTCTCCGGGAGGCACACTCTTGCGCGGTGGAAGCCGATGAGAACAGTCTTTATTCTGTTTCATATGAGCGCGTGGGTTAACCGTGGGTTCTTAACCCATGAGTAATCCAGAGTTGTGGTCCATGCCAGGCTTGCAACCCAGCCAAGCCTGTGTTAATTAACCCAAGTCTTGCCACCCGTATATGTGAATTGAGTCTCCGTAAGACTGTGTCAGAATCTGCCCATTTAAAACTTCTTGACTCTGTCCTAACTTCCCGGAAAACAGAAAAATCCTTAACAGAAGTATAGCTGCTGCTCTTGCCACTTTTTAGGTCATACAACACAATGCTGTTATTGTACAGTGCTGTTATTGTAGGCCACACAGTACAAAAGCCCTTTAAAAGCTTTTTAATACTTAATACTTAATACTTAATACTTAAAGTATTGTCAGGTTGACTTTCTGCATAAATTTATCTCAGGGCCACGCACAGCAATGTAAGCCACAGACTAGCGCAATATGCTGCTGTTACGACTTTTAAAATAGCCGCACTTAAAAAAACAGCAGCAGCAATGGCTTTATAAGGCAGTGAAGAGCATGGGACTGGGACTCAGAGGATCCGGGTTTGAGTCCCCGCTCAGCCTTGGAGCCAACTGGGTGACTTTGGGCCAGTCACAGACTCTCAGCCCAACCTACCTCACAGGGTTGTTGTTGTGGGGATAAGATGGAGGAGGAGAATGAGGAGAATGTAAGCTGCCTTGAGCCCTTTGTAGGAAAAAGGCAGGGTAAAAATCAATCAATAAATACCACCAGAATAAAACTGTGTTCACCAGGCAGTCAGCAGGCCCCTCCGCAACTCAGCTCAGGAAATCATGACAGTTGGAAGCTGTTGGAACAGACGAGTGCCCAAGACTTTTCGGGAGCAAAGCGTGAAGGTGCCAAATCCCACAGAGCCAGTGGCTTGCGAGGTCTGAAGGCATGGACGGGCGCAAACAGGCCCAGACGGTCTTCCAGATAACTCGATCCCAAACCATTTAGGGCCACCCAGATCAACGCCAGCACTTTCCTTCGGAGCCAGAATCACTCTGTTATCCCCTGTGACCGGTGCCGAAGGATCGGTGCAGAACCACCTAGCCTCAGCACACGCCCAAGTGACGAAATTTTGTACCAGCTGAAGTTTCGGAAGGCATCAGTGTGTGAAGCGCATCACGGCAATCAAATAAGCGGCACCTGCATAAATGAGGAGGGGTCATTTTTCTGAAGGCGGGGCTTACTCGTTTTTGAATATCTGCTTACACCGCGTCTCGTTTTAAAAATCCGGAAGGAGCTTCCAATGCATTGCAAAACTGAGTCTGCTGGCAAAGCGACATGTGGAGAAGTCCAGGGCTGGGGGGAAGCCAGAAGCAAGGAGTCCATTGTTTGCAGTTGATAGTGCATGACTCTGAGCGCCCGCCAGGAGGTTGTCCAGTCAGGTGTAGCACGGAGAAGGCCCATTGGTGGGTGTAGCACAGGCGATCGCAAGGCCTCCCTCAGCTGGATGGCGGGACATGAAGGAAAGCAACCCGTTTGTGGTTGTTGATGTCAACAGTTGAACAAATGGGCAGTCCATGCAGCTCTTGGCCCAGGTACGCTTTGGTAGGAGCATCACCTGGCAGGTGCTTCCTCACTTCCAGATGCAGAAGAAACCCCAAACTGTCCTCTCACCCTTCTGGGGGAGTGTAGCCTGGGGCAGTTGTGCCCTTCTCTCCAAATCGGCCACGATCCTCACCGCCAGAATGTCCATCTTGTCCCAGTTAAGCTCAAGCTCGATCACCTTTATCCCTTCCGGCATCGTTCCAGACTCTCATTCAAGAGTTCCACCGCCTTCCAGGGATTTGCAGGGTGAAAACAGAGCGGTGTGAAACGACATCTGTCTGTGATTTCCCAGACAGCGCGGAGGACAGGATAAAACCCTGCTGCGCTTCAGAGGCCACAGGGCAGAGCAAGGGACCACTTTTAAGACTGTTGCAATGCTTGGCTTCCGAAACAGCTCCTGGCCACATGTTTTTAAAATTTATTTAAAGTTTTTATATGCCGTCCAATGCTAAAAGACTCTGGGTGGCTTACGGAAAATGAGAAACAAAAAAACAAAACAACCACATACCACAAACAACACACTGCATCCGATAGATGATGATAAAATCAAAGATAAAACCAATTAACTGTTAAAATATTGGGAAAATAAAGAGGTCTTTGCCTGATGCCGAAAAGAATAAAGTGACGGCACCAGGCGAACCTCTTTGGGGAGCGTGTTCCACAGTCGGGGTGCCACCGCTGAAAAGGCCCTTCTCCGTGTAGCTACCCTCCTAATCTCCTTCAAGGAGGGCTCCCGGAGAAGGAGCTCTGCCTCAGTTCTCAAGGGTGGGCAGGCACATGGGGAAGAGGGGGCTCCTTCGGGTATCCAGCCATTTAGGGCCTTATCGGTCATTACCAGCACCTTAATTGGGCCCAGACTTCAATGGGCAGCCAGTGTATCCAACAAGACGTCACGGCCGATCACATTGAAAGCCAGGCTCACCACAAGGAGCTCAAGAACAGATGGCGAGATGCTCTTCCAGACCACAGGATCCAGTCCCACAGCATGACCATAAATACCCCAGGAAAAAGGGGATCTGAGGACTCCCCCTCGACAGCGTGTCATTCCCTTTCTCAGGGAAGTATCGGCTGCCGCACAAAATCTGCAATCTTGGCCAACTCAGCAAAGGTCTAGAGTGCATCTGGTAAGTTGTAGACATAGAAACATAGGAAACAGCGCGAGTCTGAAGGGGTCTCCCGGGCCATCTAGTCTGACCCCCGGCACCAGCCGGCGCCGCTCACGACATGCCCACCACGTGGACGTCCACCCTATCCTTGAACACCCGCACCGATGGGGCCTCTAAACAGGATAAGCAAATGCAACCTGTTCTATTAGGCCTTTAAAAAGACAACACTGAACTGAGAAATCAGTCTCATTCCTTTTCTGAATGTGGTTGTTTGTAAAGCAGAAGCAGCCCTCTGGGCAATATACAGAGGACTAATAATAGTGGATTGGGGTATACATTGAAAGATTTCCTGTTAAGAGTCAACATTATTCCTCGTTATAACAAAGCACCCATTTCCTGCCTGCACTTCATTTTAAAATATTGGGCTAGGTCTCAGGGAAGGGCTTCGCTCTAGGTGTCCCATGTGCTGGTTTGAGAAACCTGTTTCAACTCTGAGGAAAGCTCACAAGCGGCTTGATGTCATATGGACAGGGAGGGAGTTTTTGCAAAACATGGTTCCTTTTTTATGTCAGTTCTGCTGGGTGTATGCAAGAGCTTGGATACACTTCACCAGGTATTTGAGTGTGGCCTGCATTGTAGAGATTCTCTTCCTTAAACCTAGCAAATGTTTTGTAGAATGTAAGGGAGGAATTGATGTCTTTCTTTGGCCCATCTATGATGTGAGCCTGGATGCTAATTCTAGATAGACAGGGTGAGAAGCTGCAAGTTTTTGCAAAACATGATATGCAGTTTTATGTTTCTTACAGCTTTGGATACTTCCAGTACCACCCCCTCAATCCTGTAAACTGAATTTTTTTTTAACACGTTGCATTATTCTAAATAATAGCAGTTTCAATAGCATGCCTTTTAAATTATGCAATTTTTGAACTTGCCAGGAGGTGGTGTTTAGGGCTAGCTGTTATGCACTGTGAAAAATGTAGCTAAAAATTTTCTCTTTTTAGAAATTTGTTTGAAAGGTTGTCTATGTTGGGTAATGCAAATAAAGGCAGATCAGCAAAGGGAGAAGGCAAATTTGGGATCTGCTACAAGATCTTTGGGGAATCTGCAGTGGATTTGCAAAGTTTTCAATAGTTTAACAGCAGCAAGTAAAATTGATTTTTTAAACATGCCTGACCCTGTGCTAATCTTACTGCTGTTACTGTTCTTCATCTGGAAACAGTGAGTATTAATTGATAGCCTCCAATAAGGTATTTGTACAGTCTGCTTTGATAATTTTTCTGATCTGTATTTACAGTAGATAGCTCATGCCTGGCCCTGTTATTATCCCTAATACACCCTTGGGGTTGAATTAAAAACAGTGTTGATCCAAGAAGCCCAGAGTCTTTCCACCACTTTTACGTATTCTCTGAAAGCTGATGTGTAGCCATCCTAGGATATAACCTCTTTGTTTATTTGAAAAGTTTATATCCATCCTATATCCCAATAGGGTCTCTAGGACAGCTCTGCCTTTTTCAGCTCACCCACTTTAGAATTAAGGCACAAAACTTTCTTCCTGAGTAAATGCCAAGGCCTCTTGAAAGAAAGAAAGAAATTAAGGTCCCCCCACCCTTCCTGCCAGCATTTTTGAGAACCGAGCCAATGTCCGGTATGATGGAAAGGTGGGTGTCTGGAACCTCCTGTGCTGTCATGGTGCATTACATTCATCCTTGACTGTTCGCATTCACTTTAACTACCTCAAAATGTGTTTGGTTGTTTTATTGATGGAGCTGCACTCGTGATGGAGTCTTTTAGTGGGGGCCGGCAGAGCGAGAGGAAAAGTAATCGCAGATCATTTCAGCATGAATGTATTAAATGTCACTAACCTTGATCTTTCCCTTTCCCCCCGCAAAGATGGTTTTATTTTTAGCTGGGTGTCACCAAGGGTTAAGTCCAGACTTAGATACTCAGGTTGTCATGTCTCCTGCTTTTGCTGAGGGTTATCTAAAGACCTCGGGCTTGGTTAGTCTGAGGTGCCTACCTCTGCGTAGAGTTGTGGTTTAGCAACTCTTCTATAGTCCGTGCAGTTTTAATTTTATGAATAATTGAGTTTATTGAGGGTGAGTTGGTTGCTTCTTTCAAAGAGCAATAAAAAGCTTGTTTAAACCTCAAAGACACATGGCGGCTTAGCATAATGTGCCAACAGCACCGTGTTGTTCTCCAGTAACATGGTAGTTTATGAACTAGTCAATGGCCTTTATTGGTTTGATTGCCTCCAACCTGGCTTACTTTATGGTGCCTAATTAAACCTGGTTGGTTATTTCCAGCGGAGACATCTTTGTCTGAAACTGTTCATGTCAGGGTTGGCTATTATTTCCTCTTTTAGTAGGGAAGACCAGGTGGCAGGTACATTTTGCGTCAGCCAAAAGCGGCCCTTGAAATCCCTCTCAGCTTTTTATGCTCACCTTCCCATCAGATACGGGTTGCCCAGGGGTAACTCCTGACTCACTGACTCGCTTGAGGTCTTCTTTGAGTGTGTTAAGAAACACACCTGTGTGCGTGATCGGTAGGCATCCTTACCTTGGACTTCGAAAAGGCTTTTGACAAACTCCATCCCCAAAGCGATGGAAGCAGTGTGGTGGTTCCACAGGGATCTGTTTTGGGACCAGCACTCTTCAGCTGACTTATAAAAGGTCTGGGATCCAGAGTCAGCAGGGAGGCGGACAGATTTGCTGGTGGCACCAGTGTACTTAGGGGGGCCATCAGCTGATGGGGTTCAAGCTAGTGCTGACCATGAAAGAGATCTTGTACTTCGTGGCGAGCAGTTCAGTCAAGGTGTTGAACTAGTGCACAGCTGCTGTGGAAAAGGGAAATTCTGCAGTGGATGGAATTAGGAAAGAAATCGGTGAGAAAGCTGCTGTCCTTACTCAAATCTGTAGCACAGCTGCAGAGTATTGTGTGCCTTACAGGTTCCTGCACTTAAAATGGATCTTGCAGGGCTGGAGAAAGTGCAGAAAGAGGGGCACCCAGAATGATGGAGGAACAGCTTCCCTGTGGGGAAAGCTTATAACAATCTGAGATTACGTAGGTCAGGAGCAAGCCAGTAAAGGCCAGAACATGATAGAGGTGTATACGATACAGTGGAATCGGGAGGCATTGTTCTTCCTCTCCCATAACTTGGACCCAAAGGGGTCCATCCAATGAAACTGACCAGTGGGAGATTCAGGACTAACCCCAAGTAGAACTCCTTCATGTAACACCTGGCAATACAACCTGCTTTCATGAGATGCCGCAGAAAGAGATTTCATGTGGATCTCTTGGAAATGGCTAACCTTGGCTGCTACTCCTGATGGCTCTGTGCTCCCTCTGGGAGCAGAGGCAGGTGGCTTAGGCACACCTGTTGCCAGGGAAGGTGGGCAGGAGGGTGCATTGGCACCCATGTTCCACTGTGGAATCCCACCGGCGCTGTGTGAACAGAATGCTGGACCAGGTGGCTGCTTGGTGTCAGCACCGTTCCTTTTATGTGTGGTGATGGTAGCAACCTGGAAGTATTACTGTAAGAATGGATGCTTTTGAATTGTGGTGCTGGAGGAGACTCCTGCGAGTCCCTTGGACTGCAAGGCGATCCAACCGGTCAGTCCTAGAGGAGAGCAACTCTGACTGCTCTTTAGAGGGCCAGATCCTGAAGATGAAGCTCAAATACTTTGGCCACCTAATGAGAAGGAAGGACTCCCTGGAGAAGAGCCTGATGCTGGGAACAATAGATGGCAAAAGAAGAAGGGGACGGCAGAGGATGAGGTGGCTGGATGGGGACACTGAAGCAGTCGGCGTGAGCTTAAGTGGACTCTGGGGGATGGTGGAGG